>NC_044390.1:9254577-9563366 GCF_006542625.1 Nomascus leucogenys | reverse complement strand
ATAGTGGCATCATGTTAGACAAAACTATTACCTTGTTATCGTCTTTATTCAGAAGAAAACAGATTTCAGTTGAGTCTCCAAACAATATATTGACATAATGACAGATTTGGAATTAGAGGTGATCAAAGACTTCTAAAAAAATTTCAACGTGTTATTGATAAAGTTTATTTGATGACTGCAGTTGTAAAGCTGGGTGCACAAATTACCAACCATAACAATATTCATTTATACATTTTGCTTTTGGACCTATTTCTTTCTGCATATAGTTAGTCTGCTCATAATGGTTACACCTGTGCAATTGTCATTAGAATGCCTGAGTATTTGTACTGGCAAAAATACATATGTTGTTGTTATCGCCTACTTCATTGTGCAAAGCGGCTTAACAGGTGGTCTGTCATGTTGTTATATGTCCTCAAAAAAATCCCCCTTTAAAAATGTAAACAAATAAATAAATGTCTTTAAAAAAATTTTTAAGTTTACGTTTTCCAGAACTATATTTTTGAGATTTTGATCTTTCAGGATTTCAATGTTTGGGATTATGGCATTTTGGATCGTTGTCTTTTGGGACAAGAGAAAGAGTGGTAGGAGTGAGGTCAGAGAGTGAGCTGGGGACCAGATCAAGTCACTAGAGGCTTTTGGCAGAGGAAGGGCATGATCCTATCATTGTATGGAGAACAGACCGACTGCAGGGGAGCAACAGTAGAAGCAGGAGACACAGGTTTAGAAGTTATAACACTAATACATGCTAGAGATGTTGGTGGCTTGGACTGCAATAGTAGCTGTGGAGGTCATGAAGAGTAGTCTGATTATGGATATATTTTGAAAAAGAATATTTTTGAAGATCTGTTTGGATGTGGATTGTAAAAAGGAGTCAAGGATAACCCCAATATTTTTGGTCTAAGCAAGTGGAAAAATGGAATTGCTATTTAGTGAGACAGAGACTACGGTATGAGATATAGACTTGCAAGGGTAGGAAAGAGTATATTAGGGGCGGAGTTTAGGAAACATGAAGTCTGAAATGCTTATTGAACATCTTGATGGGAAATGTTAAGAATTACAGTTGCATTTGTGAGCCTGGAGTTCAGGGAAGAAGATAAGCTAGAGAAATAAATTTGGAAGTTGTTAATATGGAGGTGGAATTCAAAGACATGAGCCTGAAGGAGGGTAGACAGCAAAGGGTAAGGAATGGGCCCTGGACATTCTAACACTTGAAGATCAGGGAGAAGAGGAGGAACAAGCACATAAAACTGAGAAGCAGCAGCAGCCAGCAAGGTGGAAGAGTCGAGAGAGTGGCTTCCAGAAACCAACAGAAGAAAGCATTTCAAGAAAGGAGTGAATGGGCCAATTGCTGCTGAAAGGCCAAGTGTTAAATAAAAGGAATACTGTGACAATTTGATTTAGCAACAGAGAAGTCTCTGGTAACTTTGACAAAAGTCGTTTTGGTGAATGATAAGGATAAAAACCTGATGGAAGTGGATTTAGGAGAGAATAGGGAGAGAAGAAGTGGAGGCAGGAAATAAGCCTAATGCTTTTGAAAAATTTTGCTATAAAGGAGAGCAGAAAATTGGGGCAGAAGATGGTATGTAATGTGATATCTAAAGAGGGTCCCAACTCTGCTATAAATAAAAAATTAAAAATAGCTGATAGCAACTTCAGCGAAGTCTCAGGATACAAAATTAATGTACAAAAATCACAAGCATTCTTGTACACCAATAACAGACAAACAGAGAGCCAAATCATGAGTGAACTCCCATTCACAATTGCTTCAAAGAGAATAAAATACCTAGGAATCCAACTTACAAGGGATGTGAAGGACCTCTTCAAGGAGAACTACAAACCACTGCTCAATGAAATAAAAGAGGATACAAACAAATGGAAGAACATTCCATGCTCATGGACAGGAAGAATCAATATCGTGAAAATGGCCATACTGCCCAAGGTAATTTATAGATTCAATGCCATCCCCATCAAGCTACCAATGACTTTCTTCACAGAATTGGAAAAAACTACTTGAAAGTTCATATGGAACCAAAAAAGAGCCCGCATCGCCAAGTCAATCCTAAGCCAAAAGAACAAAGCTGGAGGCATCACGCTACCTGACTTTAAACTATACTACAAGGCTACAGTAACCAAAACAGCATGGTACTGGTACCACAACAGAGACATAGATCAATGGAACAGAACAGAGCCCTCAGAAATGATGCCGCATAGCTACAACTATCTGATCTTTGACAAACCTGACAAAAACAAGAAATGGGGAAAGGATTCCCTATTTAATAAATGGTGCTGGGAAAACTGGCTAGCCATATGTAGAAAGCTGCAACTGGATCCCTTCCTTACACCTTATACAAAAATTAATTCAAGATGGATTAAAGACTTATATGTTAGACCTAAAACCATTAAAATCCTACAAGAAAACCTAGGCAATACCATTCAGGACATAGGCGTGGGCAAGGACTTCATGTCTAAAACACCAAAAGCAATGGCAACAAAAGCCAAAATCGACAAATGGGATCTCATTAAACTAAAGAGCTTCTGCACAGCAAAAGAAACTATCATCAGAATGAACAGGCAACCTACAGAATGGGAGAAAATTTTTGCAACCTACTCATCTGACAAAGGGCTAATATCCAGAATCTATAACGAACTCAAACAAATTTACAAGAAAAAAACAAACAACCCCATCAAAAAGTGGGCAGAGGACATGAACAGACACTTCTCAAAAGAAGACATTTATGCAGCCAGAAAACACATGAAGAAATGCTCATCATCACTGGCCATCAGAGAAATGCAAATCAAAACCACAGTGAGATACCATCTCACACCAGTTAGAATGGCCATCATTAAAAATCAGGAAACAACAGGTGCTGGAGAGGATGTGGAGAAATAGGAACACTTTTACACTGTTGGTGGGACTGTAAACTAGTTCAACCATTGTGGAAGTCAGTGTGGCGATTCCTCAGGGATCTCGAACTAGAAATACCATTTGACCCAGCCATCCCATTACTGGGTATATACCCAAAGGACTATAAATCATGCTGCTATAAAGACACATGCACACGTATGTTTATTGCGGCACTATTCACAATAGCAAAGAGTTGGAACCAACCCAAATGTCCAACAACGATAGACTGGATTAAGAAAATGTGGCACATATACACCATGGAATACTATGCAGCCATAAAAAATGATGAGTTCGTGTCCTTTGTAGGGACATGGATGAAACTGGAAAACATCATTCTCAGTAAACTATCGCAAGGACAAAAAACCAAACACCGCATGTTCTCACTCATAGGTGGGAATTGAACAATGAGAACTCATGGACACAGGAAGGGGAACATCACACTCCGGGGACTGTTGTGGGGTGGGGGGAGGGGGGAGGGACAGCATTAGGAGATACACCTAATGCTAAATGATGAGTTAATGGGTGCAGGAAATCAACATGGCACATGGATACATATGTAACAAACCTGCACATTGTGCACATGTACCCTAAAACCCTAAAGTATAATAATAAAAAAAAAAGAAAAAAAAAAAAAAAAAAAAAAAAAATGCCATGAAACCACTTCAGTTTTTGAAAACTATTACAAGTTACCCAGAGTTAGCCAAATTGATATCTAAAGAGGGTTTTTGGGGTGGGGTTGTTTTAAAAGATGGGGTAAATAATAGAATGTTTGTATGTTGGTGGCAATAATCCAGCAGAGAGGGAAAAATAATAATTAGAAAAGATGAGTAATTGTAGAATCATTTTCGTAATTTTTTTCTAGCCTAATTGAGGTATAACTATCCAATAAACTCCACATTTTTAAAGTATACAATCTGTTAAGTTTTGACATATGTATATACTTGGGAAATCATCACCACAGTCAAAATAATGAACATATTCATCACGTCAAAAAGTCTACTCAAGCCCTTTGTAATCCATCCCTTCTTCCCTCCTCCCCAACTCCTTTCCCAGGCAATTACTGACCTGTCTTCTGTCACTATAGACGAGTTTGCATTTTCTAGAATTTTATCTAGTGAAATTATAGTATGAACTATTTTTCTGTCTGGATTTATAAACTTAGTACAACTATTTTTTTTTTTTTTTTTTTTTTTTTTGAGACAGAGTCTCACTGTCGCCCAGGCTGGAGTGCAGTGGCGCGATCTGGGCTCACTGCAGGCTCCGCCCCCCAGGGTTCACGCCATTCTCCTGCCTCAGCCTCCCGAGTAGCTGGGACTACAGGCACCCGCCACCTTGCCTGGCTAATTTTTTGTATTTTTAGTAGAGACGGGGTTTCACTGTGTTAGCCAGGATGGTCTCGATCTCCTGACCTCGTGATTCGCCCGCCTCGGCCTCCAAAAGTGCTGGGATTACAGGCGTGAGCCACCGCGCCTGGCCTAGTACAACTATTTTAAGAGTCATCCATGTTGGTAGAATATCCATAACTAATTCCTTTTTATTGCTGAATAGTAATCAGTTATGTTAATATACCCCAGCAGTTTGGTTACCCATTTACCTGTTCATGGACATTTGGCTTGTTTCCTACATTGGGCTACTTCAAATAAGGTTGCCATGAGCACATATGCTTTTATTTTTCTTGGATAAATTCCCAGGAGTGGAATGGCTATAAATAAGAAACTATTCTTTATTTCTGACCCAGGAGTCTGGTGTCTTCTATTGAAACTATGAAACTGTAGCAGACTAACTTCTTAGCTTGCAAGTAAGATATCATTTTAGATCCTTCATAGCTCTTGAAACTAGGTCCTTTGCATTTCCATATAAAATTTAGAATCAGCCTTTCAACTTCTACAAGAAAGACTCCTGGGATTTGTATTGCGATTGTATTTATAGAAGTAAATGAATTATTTAATCTATAAACAAATCTGGAACGATTTGGCATCTCAGCAATATTGAGTCTTTGGATCAATGAACATGGTATCACTCTCCATTTATTTAGGTCTTTAATTTTTCTCTGCAATGTCTTGTAGTTTTCAGTGTACATCTATTGTACACATTTTACAAACATATCTAGAAGTATTTCATATTTTGATGCTGTTGGACATGGCATTGCTTTTTAAATTTTAATTTCTTAATTCTTCATTACAAGTTTATAAAAATACAATTGATTTCTGTAAATTGACCTTGCTACAACCTTGCTAAACTCATCGGTTACGGTAGTTTTAAAATAGATTTCTTCAGATTTTCTGCAGAGAGGATCATGTTGTCTGTAAATAAAGACAGCTTTAATTCTTCATGTCCAATCTAAATGTCTTTCATTTCTTTTTCTTTTCTTATTGCACTAGCTAGGACCTCCAGAACACTGACAAAAAGAAGTGGTGCAGTGGAAATTCTTGCCTTGTTCCTAATCTTAGGGGGAAAGCATTCAGTCTTTCACCATTAGATATGCAACATCAGTGATAAGTTTCTAGTAGATGTCCTTTTATAAAGTTGAGGAACTTCTGTTCCTACTTTACTGAGAGTCTCTATCAAGAATGAATTTTGGATATTGTTGAGTGGTTTTTCTGCATCAATTGGGATAATCATATGGGTTTTCATTTTTAATTTGTTAATGTGTATTACATTGATTTATTTTCAAATGTTAAATTACTTTTGTATTCTTAGATTGAACCCTAATTTGTCATAATGTATTATCTTTTTATGTATTGTTGGACTTGGTTTGTTACATTTTGTTCAGAATGTTTGCATATATGCTCACGAGAGATCTTCGTCTTTAGTTTTCTTGTCTTCTAATCATTTTATCTAGTTTTGATATGAGGATAATGCTGGCTTCACAGCATGAGTTGTGAAGTATTCCCTCTTCTTACTCATTTTTTTGGAACAGTGTGTATAAAATTAAATTTATTTCTTCTTTAAATATTTGGCAGAATTAACCAATAAATCTGGGTTTTTCTTTGTGAGAAGTTTTTTACCTGTAAGTTCAATTTCTTTAAGAGACATAAAGCTATTCTGTTTATTTCTTTCTTCTTGGGTAGGCTTTGGTAGTTTGCATCTTTCAAGGAATCTATTTCATCTAAGTTGTCAAATTTATTGGCATAAAGGATTTATAATATTAAATTCATAATATGTCAATGTTAATAATTTTTAAATGGGTATTTCATGTCCCAACTCTGCTATAAATAAAAAAAGATGCCATGAAGCCACTTCAGTTTTTGAAAACTATTACAAGTTACCCAGAGTTAGCCAAATTGAAAATTTCATATCATAGTCCCCAAGACTGCTCTCACTTCCGACACTGACCGCAAGTTTGAGGGGTTCCCCCAAATACCGTCAGTTTTGATAATTTGCTGGAAGGACTCATAAACTCACTGAAAGCTATTATACTCATGGGTATAGTTTATTAAAAGGAAAGAATACGGATTGAAACCATCCAAAGGAAGAGACCCATAAGGCAGAGGCTGAGTGAGTTCTAAATGCAAAGCTTCCAGTGTTCCCTCCCCATGGAACTAGAAGGTGTTATCCTCCCTGCATCTACATGTGACAATGCACAGAGAATATTGTCAACAAGGGAAGCACAAATGAGCTTCAGTGTCTAGAGTTTTCACTGGGGCTTCATTAACCAGGCATGATTAATTGATTGACCATGTGGTTGAACTGTCTCCAGTCTCCAGACCCTCTGAGTGTGACCCAAAGCCCCACCTGTAAGTCCCATTGTTAATATTTCTGGGATGGGCAGCCTCCACCCTAAGACTGTCAGATGTGACCAGTTCTATATTAAAGAAAGACACCCTTATTAAGTATGATATAGATTACCACCCGGAAGTCAAGAGCAAAGGCCAGACTCTTTCTGGACAAGGCCAGATTTTTTATTACAAATGGTTGTTCCTTGGCATCAACAGGAGATTGGCTCCAGGATCCCCAAGGACACCAAACTTTGTGGATGCTCAAGTCGCTTATGTAAAATGGAATAGTATTTGCATATAACCATGTACATTCTCCCATATACTTTAAATAATCTCTAGATTAATTATAGTACCTAATACCAATGTAAATGCTATATAAATAGTTGTTATACTTTATACTTTTTCAAAATTTATATTATTTTGTTATTATTTTTTATCATTTTTTTCTGAATATTTTTCATCTGTGGTTTGTTAAATTCTCAGATTCTGAACCTGTGGATATAGAGGGTAGACTGTACAAGTCTTTTTGATAAGTGGACACTTCATTAAACTGGTTGAGGGAGGGAGGGATATAGTAAAGAAAGGAAATGAGGTACATTTAATATAAATGTCCTGAAATCCTAGTGTATCTGTCAAGCACCACCTTAAACTACCTAGGACATCAGTTATGTCAGTAAGACTTTATAATAAAGATCAAACTCATACCCAGGAAATGCTTTTTAACAAACAAAGCCATCAGGTTCTATTTGTAACTTTATCAGTTACTTTAAGTGAGATATTTTATGTTGATTGTAGCTGGCAGCGTATGGAAGTACTAATTAACTAAATTTATGCCCCAAAATATGTGATGTGAAATTAGGAAAGGTCAAGTACATTGTTATTTACTCATTAGCATCAAAGAGTTTAATTGAGACACATTAACATCTTTAGATTATTAGATACTTGACAATAAAGGTATAAAAATGTTCATTCATTTTGTAATTATTTTCCCATTAAGTGCTTGGCATCTCTGCTTTATCTATGGCAAATGAATATGCATATAGACTTAGTGAATAATCATGTTTTCAGTTATACACCTGGCTTCTAGTTAAAGTTTTTGATGGCAGGGAAAAAAGCCTCTATTATTTTTTATAAAAGACTCCACAAGGGACCTGGCACACTGTTCTGACATGAATAGGTATCAAGCAAGCTGGAGGGATTCTAGAATTGTCTGAATTTCCACAGTGCTTGGATTCCCACCATATTCAGCCAAAGCATCAGGAGAAGCTGCATTAAATAGGACATCTCAGGTGCTATCCTGGTCATAGGAGAGATAATTGGAGAAAAAGGGACAAACTAGAACCAGACATTTTCTAGAATAATTTTTCTGATAGGTTCCAGGAAGTATAAAACCTTGTCTGGGATATTAGAATGTAAATCCTTTGAGAGGCAGGTCTTTGCTTTGTTTACTGCTTGGCACATAGTAAATTCTCAGTAAGTATTTTTCAAATTAATGAACACATGAAAAAACCAACCTGTTCAACCAATAGATTTGAGACATGTAATAGACAAGCAAAATGTCAAAGTAAATATTTGAAAATACTATGCAAGAAGTCTTCCATTTGGCTAGGGGAGAAAAGTTATTTTTACTACCTCGAGCAGAAACCTGTCTCTCTGGTCATTAATAAATCCATGGATGGTCCTTTTTGTGTCTGAACCTGTGAAGAAAGTTGAAATAGACTTAAGTTTAGTTCATCATCCTTAAAAATGCTGTATAAAATAAAAGCCATATAATTAAATTATTCTACTGTATGTATCTGATCTTTTAAAAATACTATATCTTCAAATAAACCTTTTCCTAGCCACTCAAACTAATTTAGTAATAGTAATTACAATTTATTTTATGTCTATCATATTCCAGAAACTTCATTAGCCACTTTAAGCACATCATTTAATCCTAACAACAACCTGAATAAGGTACTTACTACTATCCCCATCCTGTCTGTGAGGCTCTGAAGTGTAGAGCTGTCAAAATTCTTATCCAAGGTCATACAGCTAACCTAAGCTTGTGCTATACCAAGTAAGACTGAACTATTTTAAATCTTAATGTTTGGCCAAGCTACGTATAAAACCAAAGCTCTTAGGCAAAATCTTTTTGGGCTCGTAAACCAAACTTATGCCAGGAAAGGAAAAGATGACAACTAGTGTTACCATCTAGCAATACAAAATACCAAATGTTTCCTTTCAAGCTTTTTTCATTCTGGAAATTTATACATATGCTACATTTCAATAATATTTGCTTCATAAAAACCAACAGAATGTGGCATAAAATAAAATCTCTTGATAAGAATGTAACCATAGCTAGCAGAAGAAAAGAAATAACTAAAATCAGAGCAGAACTAAATGAAATTGAGGCAAAAAAATAAAACCATACAAAGAATCAATGAAACAAAAAGTTGGTTCTTTGAAAGAAAAACAAGATTGACAGACCACTAGCTAGATTAACAAAGAAAAAAGACAGAAGATCCAAATAAGCACACTCAGAAATGACAAAGGTAACATTATAGCCAATCCCACAGAAATACAAAAGATCCACAGAGACTATTATGAACACCTCTATGAAAACAAACTGGAAAATCTAGAGGAAATAGATAAATTCCTGGAAACACACAATCTCCCAAGATTGAATCAAGAAGAAACTGTAACCCTGAACAGACTAATAATGAGTTCTGAAATTGAATCAGTAATAAAAAAACCTACCAAACCAAATAAAGCCCTGGACCAGATGGATTCACAGCCAAATCCTACCAGAGGTACAAAGAAGGGCTAGTACCAATCCTACTGAAGTTATTACAAAAAGTCTAAGAGATGGGATTTCTCCCTAACTCATCCTATGAATTTGGTATCATCCTGATATCAAAATCTGGCAAAGACACAACAAAAAAGAAAACTACAGGCCAATATCCTTGATGAACATAGACATGAAAATCCTCAAAAAAAAAAACCTAGCAAACTGAATCCAACAACACATCAAAAAGTTAATTCACCATGATCAAGTGGGCTTTATTCCTAGAATACAAGGTTGGTTCAATATACACAAATCAATAAATGTGATTCACCACATAAACAGAATTAAACCCAAAAACCATAGGATCATCTCGATAGACACAGAAAAAGCATTCAATAAAATCCAACATTCGCTTATGATAAAAACACTCAACAAACTAGGCATCGAAGCAACATACCTCAAAATAATAACAGCCATCTATGACAAACTCACAGCCAGCATCATACGGAACAGGTAAAAGTTAGAAGCATTTCCCCTAAGAACTGGAATAAGACAAGGATTTCCACTCTCAGCATTCCTAGTCAACATAATACTGGAAGTCTTAACCAGGGAAATCCAGCAAGAGAAAGAAACAAAAGCATCCAAATAGGAAAAGAGGAAGTCAAATTATCTCTCTTCACTGATGATATGGTTCGATACCTAAAAAACGCTAAAGACTCCACCAAAAGAGTCTTAGATCTGACAAACAACTTCAGCAAAGCTTCAGGATACAAAATCAATGTACAAAAATCAATAGCATTTGTATACATCAACAACATTTGAGCTGAGAGCCAAATCAAGAAGGCAATCCCATTTACATTACACACACACACACACACACACAAAATACCTATGGATATTTGTAACCAAAGAGGTGTAAGAACTCTACAATGAGAATTACAAAACACTGCTGAAAGAATTCATAGATGACACAAACAAATTGAAAAACATTCCAGGCTCATGGATTGGAACAATCAACGTCATTAAAAATGTCCACACTTACCAAAGCAATTTACAGATTCAATGCTATTCCTATCAAACTACCAATGTCACTTTTCATAGAATTAGAAAAAAACTATTCTAAAATTCAGGCTGGGCATCGTAGCTCATGCCTGTAATCCCAAAACTTCGAAGGCCAAGGTGGGAGGATTGCTTGAGGCCAGGAGTTCAAGACCAGACTGAGCAACACAGCAAGAAACCCGTCTTTACAAAAAAATTAAAAAATTAGCTGAGCATGGTTGTGCGTGCCTATAGTCCTAGCCTCTCACAGGACTAAGCCAGGAGGATTGCTTGAGTTTAGAAGTTCAAGGTTACAGTGAGCTATGATCATGCCACTGCACTTCAGCCTGGGAGACAGAGTAAGACACTGTCTCTAAATGAATAAATAATTCATAAAAATAAAATAAAAATTACATGAAGCCAAAATACAGCCCAAATAGCCAAAGCAATCCTAAGCAAAAAGAACAAAGCTGGACTCATCATATTACCTCATTTCAAACTGTACTACAAGGCTACAGTGACAAAAACAGCATGGTACTGGTACAAAAATAGACCAATGGAACAAAATAGAAAACCAAGAAATAAAGCTGGGTGCCTACAACCAACTGATTGTCAACAAAGTTGACAAAAATAAACAATGAGGAGAGGATCCCCTTTTCAATAAATGGTGCAGGGAAAACTGGCTAGCCATATGCAGAAGAATGAAACTAGATCCCTTCCTCTTACCATATACAAAAATTAACTCAAGATGGATTCAAGACTTAAATGTAAGACCTCCAACTATAAAAAGAAATCCCAAAAGAAAATCTGGGACACACTCTTCTGGACATTGGCCTAGGAAAAGTTCTCAAAACCAAATGCAACAAAAATAAAAATTGGCAATTCACACCTAATTTAACTAAAGAGCTTCTGCGCAGCAAAAGAAACTATCAACAGAGTAAACAGACAACCTATAGCACAGGAGAAAATTTTTGCAAGCCATGTATATTTGCAACCTTTGTTGAAGACAAAGGCCTAATATCCAGAATCTACAAGAAACTTAAACAAATTAACAAGAAAAAAAAAACACATTAAAAAGTAGGCAAAGGAAGACATACAAGTGACATCCGATAAACTGGAAAGAATGCCCAACATTGCCAGTCATCAGAGAAATGCAAATCAAAATCACAATGAGATGCCATCTCACACCAGTCAGAATGGCTATTATTAAAAAGTCAAAAAATAACAGATGACTAGGTTGCAGAGAAAAATGGAATGCTTATACACTGTTGATGGGAATACACTGTTAATTCAGCCCCATGTGGAAAGCAGTTTGGAGGTTTTTCAAAGAACTAAAAATAGAACTATCATCCAACTCAGCAATCCCATTACTGGGTACCTACCTCTCAAAAAATAAATTGTTCTGTCGAAAAGACACATGCACTTGTATGTTCATCACAGCAATGTTAACCATAGCAAATACAGAGACGCAACCTAGGTGCCCATCAACAGTGGACTGGCTAAAGAAAATGTGGTGCATGTATACCGTGGAATACTATGCAGCCATAAAAAGAATAAAATAATGTCCTTTGCAGCAACATGGATAGAGCTGGAAGTCGTTCTCCTAAGTGAATTAACACAGAAACAGAAAAGCAAATACTGCATGTTCTCACTTATAAGTGGGAGCTAAACACTGAGTACACATGGACATAAAGATGGGAAAAATAGACACTGAGGCCTCCTAAAGCAGGGAGGGAGGGAGGGGAGCGAGGGTTGAAAAACTTCCTATTGGGTACCATGTTCACTATTTTGGTGATGCAATCAATAGAAGCCCAAAGCTCAGCATCATTCAACATACACTCGTAACAAACCTGCACATGTATCCCCTGAATCTAAAATTTAAGAATTTAAATATTCATCCCTACGTGGAAGCTAAAAAAGTTGACCTCATAGAAGTAAAGAGTAGAACAGTGGTCACTAGAAGCAGGGAAGGATCGGGGTGGGGGGATAGGAAGAGGTTGGTTAACAGACACACAAGTACAGCTAGACAGCAGGAATAAGTTCGAGTGTGCTATAGTGCTGTAAGGTGACTACAGTTAGCAATAGTTTGTTACATATTTTCAAATAGCTAGAAGAATGGATTTTGAATGTTCCCAACACAAATAAATAATAAATGTTTGAGGTGATGAATATGCTCATTACTCCGATTTGACTATGGCACATTGTATACATGTATTGAAACATCACACCATACTCCATCAATATGTATGATTATTATGGGGTCAATTAAAAAGAGTAATAAAAGCAGGGCCATCAGCAGTGGCTCATGACTGTAATCCCAATGCTTTGGGAGGCTGAGGTAGGTGGATCGCTTCAGCTCGGGAGTTTGAGACCAACCTGGACAACATGGCGAAGCCTTGTCTCTACAAAAATATACAAAAAGTAGCCAGGTGTGGTCATGTGTGCCTGTAGTCCCAGCTACTTGGGAGGGGAGGCTGAGGTGGGAGGATCGCTTGAGCCAGGAGGTCGAGCCTGTAGTGAGTCATGATCACACCACTGCATTCCAGCCTGGGTGACAAAGTGAGACCATGTCTCAAAAGTTAATAATAAAAGCAAAAAAAATGCAAATAGAAATAGAAAGGAAACAATATTTCCAAGTAACCTGTGAGCCTGTGCTGCCTAGGAGGCCCACGTCTTCCTGGGTCACATTTGACCTTCACCTCTTACTAGCTGTGGGAATATAAGTAAATTACCCTCTCTCCATGCCTCAGTCTCCTCATTTGTGAAATGAGGATACTGCCTGTGGCAGATTATGTTATTGTTCCCAAATATTTGCTGCCCCTCTCTGTGAGAGGATTCTCTTTCCCCACCAAGTTGATGTCAGTATTGCCTATTGACAGATTCAGCCCAGGGAATGGGATCGGATGGGATTTATGTTGCCTCCAGGAAGAAGCTTCAAGAACCACTACCTGTTTCTCTCCTTTCTCCCTTTGCTATAACTCCAGCAACATCCTAGACAGGAACTGTCCTTTCAGCAGAAGACCCAGTGAAAAGCACCCACATTGGAAAGTGAAGGATAATTAAACCTCTGTTATTGGAAGCCGCTGAAATTTAGGAGTGGTTTATTACCAAAGCATAAGTAAGCCCGGGTAGATATACTACTTTACTTTGTAATGGTGTTGTGAGAGGAAAATGATGCAATATATTACAAAAACACATAGTAACTTCTTAATAATTGTTACTGGCTATTATTTAAACAATACAATTGGGATGAGTAATTATTTAATTTCTCAAGGTTAATAATGGCAACAATGATTATTATAATCTTTAATAAATGTTAATTGGGAGGTAACAAAAAGCAAGCTTTGGAGTCAGACAGGCCTTGGCTTGAATTCTGCACCCACTGAGAGACTTCGAATAAGTGACAGACTCTGTGAGCCACTTTCATCAGACGCAAAGAGGAGGCAAAAATATCTAACAATGTTTTGTTGAGGATTAAATAAAATACATATGAAATCAGTCAGCATTTATCACACAGCTGTCTTTTTAATAGATTTTAAAACTTTAGGCTGGGAGTGGTGGCCCATGCCTGTAATCCCAGCACTTTGGGAGACTGAGGCAGGTGGATTACTTGAGGCCAGGAGTTCGAGACCACCCTGGCCAACATGGCAAAACCTCGTCTCTACTAAAAATACAAAAAATTAGCCAGGTATAGTGGCATGCGCTTGTAGTCCCAGTTACTCAGAGGCTGGGGCATGAGAATTGATTAAACTTTGGAGACAGATTTTGTAGTAAGCCAAGACTGCGCCACTACACTCCAGCCTAGGTGACAGAGCAAGACTCCATCTCAAAAACAAAACAAAACAAAACAAAAATACTTTATATTACGGGAATCACTTACATTCATAAAAGTAAAGAGCCATATAATGTTCCCCTGTATACCTGTCACCTACTTCAACATTATCAACATTTTACCAATCTTGTCTCATTTATTGCCACCCTCCTTAATGTCTCCGTCACTGGAGTATTTCAAAGCAAATTCAACCCTTTGTATCATTTCACCCATAAATACTTTAATATGTAACTCTAGCAGATAAAAAGTTTTAAATCATAACCATACTACCACCATCACCCCTAACAAAATGAACTATTGCTTAGTGTCATTTTACACACAGTCTGCATTCAAATCTTCCCAGTTGCCTTAAAAATACCTTTTTGGAATTTTAAAAATTAAAATCTAAATATTTTATGGTAAGAATCCTGAAGTCTCTTTTTAATCTATAATAGCCACCCCCACTCCTCACACCCTATACCCTACACACACTTTTTTTTTCCCATGCCATTCATTTGTTCAAGAAACGAGGTCAATTTCTCTGTAGAATTTCCCATATAATGGATCTGACATATTGTATCCTCATGGTGCTATCTAACATGGTCTTCAATCCTCATATTTATTTGATTAGATTCAGGTTCAATTTACTCAAACATTTTTAATAGAAGAAAAGAATGAAAGTGCTTACTGTAGCTTTAATTTGATCACTTCTGATGGGTCAGCCAAATTAAAAATAAACTTCAATATCCAAAAAAATTCCTGTGCTGTCAACTTACTAAATCTTAGAGCCATATTCACCATTTCAGCCTACTTTGACATAGTACTATCTGGCTGAGTTGATAGAATTTTATTCTTCAACTCTAAGTAGACTCGTTAAAGTGAGTTTCCCATTTTGGCTATTCTAGCTATCAGGCAGATCTTTGAACCAAGAGGCCATGAATAATAAAGCCCTACCCAAAGCACTAGCATTCCTAGACCTGAGGGCACCTCCACCACTCTCTGGGGATGTAAAGACCAGTTTGAGAGATCTGAGGACATAGAATACTGCAACAGAGAGTCCTGCAACTATCCCAGGTGTTGTGCTTTGAGAGCAAAACCAGAGTCAGGCTGGTAGCTGTGCGAAGATGGAAATGGCACTTCTCTCATGTAGGCAAAGTGATCTGTCTCTGACACTTAGTTGTGCATGTGATTTCTTTGATGGGGACCAAGCAGTTTGCCACTTACTGCATACACAAAAAATAAAGTCACCTAACCTCCCAGCATGTGGTTGCTTGCTCATTTTGCTTTCATGGAGGTTTGTTTTCAATCAGGATTCAGGCAGGGGATGCAAGGTTGAGGAGTAAGGGTTTCACTCAAATCAGCTCCTGATTGGAAATACAGTCTGAGGGTGACTTCTATATTTTAAGTTAAAATGTCCAAATTGCTTATCTGTGCAACTGGCAGAAACTGACAACCTGGTTTCCATTGCTGACAGAGCCCAAATTGCCTTGGATAATGCCAAACAATTTTACTGTTTCCTTTTGAAGAGTTGATCCTATGCCATTTACTTTTTTTTTTCCTTTGTACCCAAAATTCATCCAAGACACCTACTTTCAAGAGACCGGTAACTTCTGTGTTAAATAGCAATGCTGTCGAATGGGGTTATCTGCAAAGCCATACTTCTGAGTTATTTAAGAACTGCTGGAGTGTCCTGGGTTTTTAAAACCAGCCCCTTGGTGTAGAACTCTTTCTAAAACATATCACATGTAATTGTAAATGCTCTTGATGACCTAAGGCTTACCATTCTATGAAGGCGAACTATGAGGCACATGATTGAACGTAGATATGCCGTAGAACTTGTGGTACAGTCCCTGGCATCACCTTGCTGCCTATCATTTGCTGCTTTTACATACAATTATATATGCACTTGGAAGCTCTTCTGAATAAGTTAACATGGCTTCCTTTTCCTACATTAATTATTGAATCCAAAGCCCTTCCCTAAGTGGTTTGCTTGTTCTCTGAAAAATTTTTTTACAGTTTGAGAAAGTGCATGGGCTTTGGGATCCAGAGAAATTTTTTTTAAGTTATCACAGCATGATGTATGCCCTTCTCTCCCTTCCTTCTTGCCTGCCTGCCTGCCTGCCTGCCTGCCTGCCTGCCTGCCTGCCTGCCTCCCTCCCTCCCTCCCTCCCTTCCTTCCTTCCTCCTTTCTTTCTTTCCCTTCTTATTTTAAACTTTTTAATTTAAAAATTTGGAAAACATTTATTTTGGGGGAAGATTTTAGACTCCATCATCCTAGCATTAATTACTTTATTTTCATTAACTTCAAAGTACTTTGTATCTCATCTATAGGCACTACTTGGTTTGACAAGTAGGATACACCCATGACATTTTTGATAATCAGATTGCCTTCTTTTGTTGAGTGGTAATTATCATCTTATAGTATTTTAATATGTTGCCTCCAAAGGTCACTAAAACCAAATTAGGTATTTGCTCATTTAATTTTATTAGCTTCCTCATTCTGGATGCGTCAGTTCTATGGCTTGGATATCGAGGCTTTTTCATCTTTAGAAACTTTCTAAGTTTGACATCTACAACTGAGTATGAATGGCCAGAGCTATTACCTTTATATTTTATCCACTTTTGCAAACTTTAATACTATATTCTTTTGGCAGTAACTGTCCTCCTGGGAGGATGGTTATGAAAATGAGTAACAGTCATCTTGGAAAAGTATGTTTTCTTATTTAACATAGAGTTTCTCCTAACTCTCAATTCCCATTTACTAAGACTCCCTTACCATTATAAGAGAGCATACTGTCTGTTTTAATCACCCTCCAACAAAGCTCCCAAACCTGACATTAATAGTAAATATTCAAAATGATGTTCTTTAAGAGTAATTTAGACTCACCTTCTATTAATCCAGGAATCGGAGCAGGACCTGGCCCAAACTTTTCAAATGACCTACCACTCCTTTTAGGGTAGAAAGCTAGTTGGCTCAGGTATGAACGACTCTTCATTCTGGATGAAAAAGTAGTTTTCTGGTAGACTTTCATGTTATGGTTAATAAATTTTTCCTGCCCAAGTGAAAAAGTTGAAAAGAATTTTTAATATGCCAAAGTATGTTATCTTAAAATTAGTGATCATATATAAAAATAACATTTGCAACAAAAATCTTAACATTAAAAAAGCAACCCCAGGTTCTTCTCTTTGAAGGAATGTGTGTTGTTTTAATTTCCTTCTCATATGAAGCTGAGATCATTTAACTTTTATTAAATATGTACATCACAAATACAAGACTGGAAAATGTCCTCTCAGCTTCATTTTCACAATTTAGTCTTGCTCAAAACGCAGTTAAAATTAGGAAATTCTGGGCTGGGTGCGGTGGTTCATGTCTGTAATCCTGGCGCTTTGGGAGTCCAAGGCGGGCAGATCACCTGAGGTCAGGAGTTCAAGACCAGCCTGACCAAGATGGAGAAACCCCTCTCTACTAAAAATACAAAAATTAGCCGGGCTTGGTGATGGGTGCCTGCAGTCACAGCTACTCAGGAGGCTGAGGCATGAGAATCACTTGAACCTGGGGGTAAAGGCGGCAGTGAGCCGAGATCACACCACTGCACTCCAGCCTGGGTGACACATTAAGACTGTCAAAAAAAAAAAAAAAAAAAAAAGGAAATTCTAAGGGTTGGTTCTGTGGAATTAGAAACTTGAAAGGGATCTCCCCAGTAGGTATTTAAAAATTAGGCTTGTGATTTCATTCATCTTCTCTCAATTTAATTTAAAGTATGTTCCACAAAACCATACAACAGATGCTGAGGAACCATCACATACAGATGAATCTGTTGTTGAGCATTTCTAGATAATTTCCTTATCTTATTTAGGGTAGACAAAGTCCTGTAATCAACTTTTACCTCTGGAAAGAAAGAAAGTAAATCTACTGAAATGTGAACCAGGCGATGTAGGTATGATGATCACACCAGTGGTGAGATTAACTCTGCAAGGTACAGTGGGAAAATTAGCCTTATCATTGATCTAGCTTCATACCACATAATTTGAAAACAACACCCCCTCCTCCACTTGCATCCCTTCTTCCTTCCCCAGCATACACATATACATTGTCTTTTTTTATTTTTTTATTAATTTTTTTTGCACACAAAACAATAAACATTTTCTAAAAATACATACAAACAAAAAGATGCATATCAAACATATTAGGAAGGTTGCACATGGGAAGACGGGGAATAGAAATGGGGGGTGGGAATTAAAGAAAATAAATGAGAGAGGGACTTTGTATGGATCAATAATAACTCAATCCTCTATTTGACAAAGAAGAAAGAGAAGAGGAAGAAAAAGCAAATGGGATAAAGGATCAGAAACGGAGAAAAATAGAAAAAATTAGAGTATGACTCCAGGGTAGACCTGTTTTGTTGTCGCTGGGTTGGTTGGTTGGTTTGTCTGTTGTATTTTTCATATGTTTCGCCATGTTGGCCAGGCTGGTCTCGAACTCCTAGCCTCAAGTGATCAATCCGCCTCGGCCTCCCAGACTGCTGGGACTACAGGCGTGAGCCACCGCGTCCAGCCCCCACATTGCGTCTGGCCTCCATGGTAGACCTCCCAGACGGGGCGGCCGGGCAGAGGCGCTCCCCACATCCCAGACGGGGCAGCTGGGCAGAGGCGCTCCTCACTTCCCAGACGGGGCGGCCAGGCAGAGGCGCTCCTCACTTCCCGGACAGGGCGGCCGGGCAGAGACGCTCCTCACTTCTTCCCAGACGGGGCGGCCGGGCAGAGGCACTCCTCACTTCCCAGACGGGGCGGCCGGGCAGAGGCTTTCCTCACTTCCCAGACGGGGCGGCTGGGCAGAGACGCTCCTCACTTCTTCCCAGACGGGGTGGCCGGGCAGAGGTGCTCCTCACTTCCCAGACGGGGCGGCCGGGCAGAGGCACTCCTCACTTCCCAGACGGGGCGGCCGGGCAGAGGCCTCCTCACTTCCCAGACGGGGCGGCCGGGCAGAGGCTCTCCTCACTTCCCAGACGGGGCGGCCGGGCAGAGACGCTCCTCACTTCTTCCCAGACGGGGTGGCCGGGCAGAGGTGCTCCTCACTTCCCAGACGGGGTGGCCGGGCAGAGGTGCTCCTCACTTCCCAGACGGGGCGGCCGGGCAGAGGCGCTCCTCACTTCCTAGACGGGGTGGCGGCCGGGCAGAGGCGCTCCTCACATCCCAGAAGATGGGCGGCCGGGCAGAGGCGCTCCTCACATCCCAGACGATGGGCGGCGAGGCAGAGACGCTCCCCACCTCCCTGACGGGGCGGTGGCCGGGCAGAGGCTGCAATCCCAGCACCCTGGGAGGCCAAGGCAGGCGGCTGGGAGGCGGAGGCTGCAGCGAGCCAAGACCACGCCACCGCACTCCAGCCCGGGCAACACCGAGCACCGAGTGAGCGAGACTCCGTCTGCAGTCCCAGCACCTCGGGAGGCCAAGAGCCTGGCCAACATGGCGAAACCGCGCCTCCAGCCAAAGGAGAAAAACCAGGGAGGGGTGGTGGCGCACGCCCTCAATCCCAGGCAGCCCGCAGGCCGAGGCAGGAGAATCACGGGAGCCGGAGGCAGGGAGTCTGCAGCCAGCTGACTATGGGTGGGCGGGCGGCAGGCGGGCGGGCAGGTGGGCAGGGCGGGGCGGGGCGTGGCGGGGCGGGGCAGGGAGGCAGGCACATTGTCTTATCCATATCTGATTCTTGAAGACCCACCTCCTTTTATCTCCTCACCACTAACACCCTTTTTTCCATCTTCTCATCAACAAAGATGAACACCCCTTTCTCTATATTTCCTTGGCACGCCTCTGTTACTGTATTTCCTCCACTCTGAGATGCCACTTATTGTAAGATGTGCTATTGTGTTACGCACGGCCAGTGATGTATGACATCCCATCTATGTAAGCTAGATACCAATTTCAGAAATGTACAAAATGTGGAAATGTGGAAATGTGGGTGTTGGAATCAATGAAGGACAGTGTACCATACTTGTCCTACTGGACTGCAGTGTTGTATCTCTCTTCATCCGTTAGGTGGCGATCTTCGCGCTGCCTACTGTCAGCTGGATGTTTTTCTGTAGTTTGTGTTCACACTGTCTCCCCATCATGGTGTGGGGCACACACCACCTGTGTCTAGTTGACTCCATGTCTTAGCCCAGCAAAGTTCATAAGAGCAATAGATAAGTGGATATGATTCTAACATTAATTGGGGTTGTGATTTTAATTAAACTTTACCGTTTTCTTTGCTGCCATTTCATTTTCTTTGAAAAGAAAGAGATCTCTGAAAAAGATCTTATAAGGCCTGTCCTCTTCGGTTGAGCCATCTTTTACTTTATCTGTTAAAAAAGAAAGAATGAATGAATGAATTCTGTCATCCTTCCTCTGCTGACCAAAATAGTAAGTCTCCCACCAGCTAGGGTGGAATGAATGGGATGCAGGGGTCTCTGAGAAGGTAGCGTTAAAAGAAAAACTTTGGCCGAATTAAATTTAAAGGAGTTTAATTGAGTAATGAACGATTTGTGGATCAGGCAGCCCCCAGAATCACAGCAGAGTCAGAGACTCCGGGGATGCCTCATGGTTAGAACAAATTTATAGACAAAAAAGGGAAGTGAAGTACAGAAATCTCAGGTGAGGTACAGGAACAGCTAGATTGGTTACAGCTCGGCATTTGCCTTATTTGAACACAGTCTGAGCACTCAGCAGTGTATGAGTGGTTGAAGTACGACTGCTGGGATTAGGCCAAGACTCAGCTATTGTTTCAGGGCATACTTCTAAGTTAGGGTTTCAATTTTGTCTACCTATTAAGTTAGGTTGCAGTTCGTTCACAAGGACTCAAAATAGAAGTATGAAGTCCTTCTCAGGCCATATTTAGTTTGCTTTAACAGTAGAATGCAGACAGCCTTGCCTCCACATCTCCTGGGTAGGAGCCACAGCTCCTCTGTCTATTTCCCACAGCACTGACATAGCTCTTACTGCTTCTTGAGGAATGAGTTGATAAAATAAGGAGGTCTTTACCAAAATAGTAGGATAAAATTTTGAGATATTAATATGTTTCTTCTCACCATTATACATATACCACCATTACCCTTACACCACCATTTCAACAGCAACAGATACAGCCACTACCCTTAGGGAGAGCCTCTGCCCAGATTAGAGCGTCTTAAAAAAGAAAGTCAAAGATAATAAAAAGTGCTGGAGAGCATGTGGAGTAATTGGACCCAAATTCACTCCTAGAAGGAATGTTTAAGTGGGGCAGTCACTTTGGAAAACAATCTGGCAGTTCCTTAAAAAGTTGAACATAGAATTGCCACATGACCTAGAAATTCTACTGCTAGGATATACCAAAAAGAAGTGAAAGCATAGGGGCTCACAAAAATGTGTACATGAATATTTAGAGCAGTATAATTTTTAATAGCCAAAAAATAGAGACAACCTAGATATCTGATATGGTTTGGCTGTGTCCCCACCCAAATCTCATCTTGAATTGTAGCTCCTATAATTCCCATGTGTCATGGGAGGGACTCAGTGGGAAGTAATTGAATCGTGTTGAGGGGTTCTTTCTTGTGCTGTTCTCGTGATACTGAATAAGTCTCATGAGATCTGATGGTTTTATAAAGGGGAGTTCCCCTGCACGCACTCTCTTGCCTACCACCACATAAGACGTGACTTTCCTCTTCTTTCACTTTCCACCATAATTATGAGGCCTCCCCAACCATGTGGAACTGTGAATCCATTAAATCTCTTTCTGGGTATGTCTTTATTAGCAGCATGAGAGCAGATTAATACAATATCCATCAACTGATGAATGATAAACAAAACACAGTATATCCATACAAGGAACTCTTATTTGCCCAGAGAAAGGAATGAAGTACAATATATGCTACAACATGGATGAACATTGGAAACATGTTAAGTAAAAGAAGCCAGTAACAAAGTACCACACGTTATATGATTCCATTTATATAAAATATCCAGAATAGGCATATTCATGGAGATAGAAAGTAGATGAGTGGTTGCTTGGGGCTGGAGGGTGGATGGGGCCTATGGGTTGATGGCTGAGGGGTGCAGGCTTCTTTTTGAATTAGTAAAAATATTCTAAAATTGGCTGTAGTGATGGTTGCACATATGTGTTCATATAGTAAAAACCATGGACTTGTACACTTAATAAAAAAGTAAAAGAGGCCATTAAAAAAGTAAAAGAGGGCCGGGCCTGGTGATCATGCCTGCAATCCCAGCACTTTGGGAGGCCAAGGTGGGTGGATAACCTGAGGTCGGGAGTTAGAGACCAGTGTGACCAACATGGAGAAACCCCGTCTCTACTAAAAATACAAAATTAGCTGGGTGTGGTGGCACATGCCTGTAATCCCAGCTACTTGGGAGGCTGAGTCAGGATAATCACTTGAACCTGGGAGGCGGAGGTTGTGGTGGGCCGAGATCACGCCATTGCACTCCAGCCTGGGCAACAAGAGCGAAACTCCATCTCAAAAAAAAAAAAAAAAAAAAAAGGAAGGAAAGAAAGAAAAAGAAAAGTCAGTTGAATTTCTGCATGGACTTCCTGTTTTTATCTATAACATTTGGTATGACAAAAAAATCTTTCTCTCTGTCTCTTTATTTCTTTATTTCTTACTTTCTAATTCTTGGGATGTGGCAGGATGGAAATCTTGGCTTTCAAAACCAATAGTCAAGGTCAAGTGTAATTGTCTATTTTCACACTGCTATAAAGAACTTCCCTGAGACTCGGTAGTTTACAAAGGAAAGAGGTTTAATTGACTCACGGTTCTGCATAGCTGGGAAGACCTCGGGAAACTTACAATCATGGTAGAAGGCTAAGGGGAACCAAGAACCTTCTTCACAAGACAGCAGGAGAGAGAAGCATGAAGGAGGAACTTCCAAACATGTATAAAACCATCAGATCTTGTTAGATCTCACTCACTATCACAAGAGCACGGGGGAAAACGCCCCCATGATCCAATCACCTCCCTCCCTCAACACATGGGGATTATGGGCCCCTCCTTTGACATGTGGGGTTTATAATTTGAGATGAGATTTGGGTAGGGACACAGAGCCAAACCATATGACCAAGAATACTGGGAGCCTGGAGTTGACATCTTAAATCAGAGATAGGAAGAGGATTCCTGAGGACACATTCCCCAACCCATACCCCACATCCCATGTCCACCTCAACCTTACAAAAAGACTCCACATCCTCCCAGCAAGCAGACGGCCTGTGAAGAAACTCAATGATTCTTGCCCCAAATCACTAGAATCACTTTGGCTCCACCCACCTCCAGAGATTCTGACTTAATTGGTTAAGGAAACGTCAGCACTGGAATATTTTGAGAATCCCCCAGGGGGCTGTAATGTACATCCAGGGCTAAGAGCTAGTGGACCAAAGTTTAAGGAATTAATGGACTGGAGCTTAAAGTCTACCTGAGAAGCAGCCATTTGCCCAAGGATTCAGTGTAGAAAGTGGGAGTGGCTGGGATTATAGAAACTCCAGACACATTTTTCTGTAAGTCATGGGTTAGAGAGAAAGAAAATTGCAGAGTGGAAGTCTTGGGTTCAACACAGAGTACTCTGATCATCTCCTATTCACCCTGATGGTGATGGAGTGAATCCCCCATCCTAAATACTACGAGATGGCTGAACACATGATACCCAACACTGGACAGATGAACACTCATAGACTGGGGGAGGAGAATGCTGCCTGCAATGCAGTGCCACATGGGAATTGCACTCAGGAGCACAGTGAATCACCAGGGGTGGGAGGCAACTTTGTAGTAACAAAAGGCTGAGGTGTCCCCTGGTCCCCACAGGAGGATGTGATTGACTTGTTTGAATAATTTCATGGCTGACAGTGCAGTGAAACCCATTAGGTTGAAGACCAGGTGGAATGCAGCTGGTCCAATTGATAGAGGAACTAGCTAGGCAGGGAGACTTTCCTGCTAGGTGGAGGTCATATTTGGCAAGAGCAAGAGGATTTATGGTTAGGCTTTTGGGGCCCTGTGAGGCTGAAATATGTCAAGGCAGCACGTAAAATTTTAGGTCTTAAAAACACGAAGTAGAAACAGCTGAGGGTGGGTCCATGCAGCTGGACTCTGGGACAGCAGAAGTGTAGATGAGCAAAGCCAACAGGCTGGAGACCAGGAGGGAGCAACAGAGATTGAGGACCCAAAAGGACCTGGGGCCAGGTGCCTGTGATGGTTAATTGTGTGTGTCAACTTGACTGGGCCATGGGTGCCCAGATTAAACATTATTTCTGGTTGTGTCTGTGAGGGTATTTCCAGGTGAGATTAGCATTTGAATTGGTGGGCTCAGTAAAGTAGACTGCCCTCATCCACGTGGGTGAGTCTCATCTAATCTCTTGAGGGTCTGAGTAGAAAAGGCTGAGGAATTAGGAAGTAACCCCTTCTTTTCTGCCTCACTGCTTGAACTGGGACATCTCATCTCATCTTCTCCTATGCTGAGACTGGAACTCATACCATCAGTTCCCCTGCTTCTCAGGCTTTCTGAGTCTGACTGAATTACATCACCAGCTCTCCTGGGTCTCCAGAGTATAGATGGCAAATCATGGGACTTCTCAGCCTCCATAATTATATGAGCCAATTACTCATAGTAAATCTCCTTCTTATTGGTTCTTTTTTTCTGGAGAGCTCTGCCTAATACAGTGGTGTTTCCAGAGTTCATGGACCTATGCCTTATATACCATCACTCTCAGGCCAGGGCTGGACCCCAGACATCCCAATATGGAGCCACTGTTGTCCTCCAGGGGATGAGTTATTGGTGGGCTGGACACCTCTTCCCCAATCAGCCTTCTCTTCTCCCAAGAGAAACTCTACAAACTTAGATTCTGCCCTATCCCAAGTGTCTTCAAATCTTTAATGCCTGAGTTAAAATCTCTACTGACCAAGTTTAAGTGTCTTGGAATTGACAAGATGATATTTTTGTCCCTCCAAGTTCAAAGCTGAGTTTATTTCAGTTTACAGAGAAATAGAAGAAAACTAAGTTTCTGAACACCAAGTATATTAGTTTCTTCTTGTTTCCATAATAAGATATCACAAAATTGATAGTTTAAAACAACAGAAATGTATTCTCTCCATTCTGGAGGTCAGATATCTGAAATCAAGGTGATGGCAGAGCCATGTTCTCTTGGTGAAGCCTCTAGGGGAGAATCCTTCCACACTTCTAGCTTCTGATGGCTCTAGACATTCATTGGCTGGATAACTCCAACCTCTGCCTCCAACTTCACATGGCCTTCTCCTTTTCTTTCTTTTATAAGGACACTTATCATTGAATTTAGGGCCCACCCTAAATTCAGGATGGTCTCATCGAGATCCTTATCTTAATTACATTTGCAAAGCTCCTTTTCCCCAATAAGGCCACATTCCCAGCTTCCAGAGGTTAGAATAGGCAGACCAACCATTTGTGGAGGGCTGCCATTCAACCCGCTACACCAAATTTCCTGTATTATAAACACACCACATGAACTAGCCCCTAGGCAACGCTTCTCCCTGTATTTCTTTCCTCGTCACATAGGACTAGGGCTGCTGTAGCAGATTACCACAAACAAGGTGGCTTAAAACAACAGAAATGTAGTCTTTCACAGTTCTGGAGGCCACAAGTTCAAAATCAAGGTGTTAGCAGCGTTGGTTCCTTCTGGAGGCTCTGAGGGGGAATCTATTCCATGACTTTCACCTAGCTTCTGGTAGTGAAATTCCTGGGATTCCTTTGATTGTAGATCCATCACTCCAATCTCTTCCTGCATTCTTCACATGACCTTCCCCTCTGTGTGTCTGTATCTCAAATCTTCCTTTCTGTTCTCTTATAAGGACAATAGTAATTGGATTTAGCACTTGTCCTAAATCCAAGAAGATCTCATCTTGAGATCCTTACTTTAATTATTTTGCAAAGATCCCCCTTTCCAAACAAGGTCACATTTTCAGGCTCTTGGTGGAAATATCTTTTGGGGTCTGCATTCAACCCCTCACAGCACTCCATACCTGCAATGTACATCAAATTCCACCATTAACCATAGTCTTCTGCCTCAACACAGAGTCTCATTCTACCAGCTGTTTAGCAAACTGGACACTAGGCTCAACCTCTCTCCAATACTCCATTTTAATAATAAGGGGTCTGCTTAGTTCTACAAATCAAATTCCAGTAGCTGAATCCTGGCTACTCTAAACTCTAAACTCTAGATCTCTTCCTTTTGTTACTATTATATTCTTCTCTAAGTTGACTTGCAAATCCCGGCCATTACTAATTAACAACCTTGGGAGAAGGCTTTCTCTTCTCTGCCTCACTGTATTAGTATCCTATTGCTACTGTAACAAATTACCACAAACCTAGTGGTTTAAAACAATGCAAATTTATTTTCTTACGCTTCTGGAGGCCAGAAGTCTGAAATGAGTCCTTTGAGCATAAAATCAAGATGTTGATAGGGCTGTGTTCCTTCTGGAGGCTCCAGGTGAGAATCAGTTTCCTTTATTTTTCCAGCTGTTAGAGGCCTCCTGCATTCCTTGGTTTGTGGTCTCTTCCTCCATCTTCAAAGTGCATCACTTTAGCCTCTACTTCCATTGTCACATCACCTTCTCTGTCTTTGATACTCCTTTTATAAGGACTCTTGGATTATATTAGGCCCATTGGCTAATCCAGGATAACCTTCCCATATCAAGGTAATTAACTTAATCATATTTGCAAAGTCCCTTTTGCCATGTAAGGGTAATGTATTCACAGATCCCAGGGATTAGAATGTGGACACAATTGGGGGGCCATTATTCTGTCTCACACAGTCTCACTCCTTTCTTAGCCTTGCTCCTTACTGACACTCTATTTGTCTTGTCCTAATTCTTCTATTTATTCATTAATTCATTCATCCACTCATTCATTCATTCATTCATTCAACAAATACTGATGAAGCCTCAACTATGTGCCAGGTACTGTTTTAGGCACTGATGTTACACTGGTGAACAAAACAAAGATGGCTGCTCTTGAAGAACTTATACTGAGGTTAAGTGGCAGGTTTGGAAATAGAAAATATAAACATTAATATAATAAAGTTCTGTGGGAAAAGTAAAGCAGAATATAGGAGGGCTGGGATGAGCAACTTTAAGTAGAGTGATCAGAATGGGCCTCATTGATCAAGTGGTATTTAAAGGAGTTGAGAGAATCAGTCAAGTGGATATCTGAGGAAGAGTGGTACTGGCTGTGGCAACAGCTAATGCAAAGGTCCTGAGGCAAGATCATCTCTTGTGTGTGTTCAAGAAAGGCTAGTGTAGCTGCAGTGAAATAAATGGGGTCGGGGGACTGTAGTAGCAAGGATAATTACTTAGTACCTTGTAGGCAGTCTTGAAGACTATGGCAATGACCCTCAGTAAACTAGGGAAGCATTGGAGGGAGGGCTTTGAACAGAGAAGGAATGTGGTCTGGCCTACTTAGTACTTTGTAGTTGGATAAGAAGAGACTTGGAGTGGGGCAGTCAAGGGTTAAGATCAAACTAGTTCAGGTAAGAGGTAATGGGCTCAGACCAGCATGGTAGGAGTAAAACGCTGAAAAGTGGTTGGGTTCTGAGTACATTCCGAAGGGAGAGCCAACAGAATTCCCTAATAGATTGCATATGGGGTGTTTTCCCTCAAGCACTCATTTTTCCTTCCTTCTTTCCCTCCTTTCTTCCTTCCATTTGTTTCTTCATTTTTTGGTGTTGTTTCTGGACTTGATTTTGTTTTTTTAAAATCATATTTGGAGTATCTACCAATATTAAATATCTTTTTAGAAATCATGGTTTTTACTGTCTCTAATCATACTGATGTATTCATATTTGAACCCTGAGCAGCTAGGTCAGTATATAAAAGGCACTAAAAAACTGCAGAATTGAATTAACTGCATAACATAATCTTAAAATACATTAAAGTGATCTAAATTAATAGAGAGATGAGTCAGGTTTGTGGATAGAGAGACATGATTTCATAAAAATGCCAATTCTCCACAAATGATCAATGGATTCACAGTAATATAAGTATATAGTCCCACAGGAGTTTCTCTAAATAAACTTGATAAGTAAATTCTAAAATTAGTAAGGAAAACCAAGAGACAAGAATAGTGAGAACCCTTCCCAAGAGGAACAGGAGGGGGAGATTTCTCTGCTGTGTATCATTATGGAGCTACAGTAAAGGGAAAGACAAATTCACTAATGGACTAGAATGGAAATCTCAGGAACATATCCACATATGGGGAAAGGAGAGACTGTTCAAAATATGAGTTAGGGAAAATGGTTATTCTCATGGAATAAAAGAGGAAATTGGATCTTTACCTCACACTCCATACAAAAATTAACTACAGATGAAATAAGGATAAAATTGTCCCCCAAAAACCTTTAAAACAAACAGTAGAACATACAGGTTTTATCATTTAGGCCTTTGCTAGGGAAGGATTACTTAAAAACATAAAAAGCAGTAACTATACAAGAAAATATTGATAAATTCAGCTACATTAAGATTAAAGACTTTGTTCATCAAAAGACGCCATAAACAAAGTGAAAGATAAAACTGGGAGAAAATATTTGTACTCCATACAGATGACATAATTGGGATATACCATATCTACAAAACTACAAATCAATATAAAGAGCACTAACAACCTAAAGAAAAATAGAAAAAAAAGACTGTATTAAATAGGCATTTAACAGAAGAAGAAACATTTATGATCAATAAACATATGAAGAGTTGTTCAACTTCATTAGTTATCAGGGAAATGCAAATTAAGACCATAATTTCACCCATTTGATTAGCAAAGCATTAAAAAGCTTGACAATACCAAGCGTTTGGAGAGGATATTAATTCCACAGGACCTCTAACATATTTCTTGTAGGGTTGTGACTGGCATAAGTACTTTGGAAAACACTTTGACATTATTATCTGAAGTTGAATATCCAGCCAACATCAGATTCAGCAATTCTATTCCTAGGTATACATGCAAGAGAAACTTTCTTGTATACCAGGAGATGTGAACAAGAATGTTTATTAGCAGCATCATTTAATAGCAATAAGCTGAAAACAACCCAAATACCCAAAGAAGCGTCAATTGTAAACTATGGTACATTTGCATTTTGTGGTATTACACAGCAGTGAAAATGAATGATCTAAACCATACAACAGTATGAATGAATCTTAAAATATAATGTTGGCTGGGCATGGTGGCTCACTCCTGTAATCCCAATAGTTTGGGACACTGAAGTGGATCGCTTGAGCCCAGGAACTCAAGGCCAGCCTGGGCAACATGGCAAGACCTTGTCTATAAAAACAATTGTGTTTTAAAAATTAAAATTAATATATATGTTTGTATATATATATAATGTTAACTGAAAAATTTCTAAAATATGATAGTCAACAAGATACCCTTTTTTAAAAGTTAAAACTAAAATGAAAAATATGCTCTTTAAGACTACATATATACAGTATAAAACTATACATACAAATAAAAAAGTAAAGAAATAATCTAAACAGACTTCAACATGGTGCCTGGCTTAGGTGAGGAAAGCCAAGGGATAGGGTATGTACTTATTGTCAGGTTGTAATTTCTTGTGAAGATCCTCATCTGTGGGTTCTGATGGGTTCAAAGGTTCATATTATGTTATTAATATATAATTGTATTACTCTTAAAAGAAGGCTATGGGTCTTAGGGAACTGGTACCAAATATGTCAAAACTCATGCTGCTTGTTGTGTTGTGAGAATAAAGTCCTTTGTCTCTGACCCAAGAGTTTTGTATCTCTTGTCAACATCCAGGAAACTGTAGCAAGCTAACTTATGAGTTTGCAAGTAGAGGAAAATCGTAGCCCTGTCACAGTTCTTGACAAAGTAATATAAATCCTTTAATTAAAAAAGTCATCATCCAATCCATACTATTCTAATATTCTGCATCTTGTTTTTTCAGTTAGCAATATAGCTAGGAGTTCCTTTTATATCAGGAAATATATATTCACGACATAAAAAAAAAAAAAAAAAAACTAAATAACCAGGCTGGGTGTGGTGGCTCACACCTGTAGTCCCAGCAATTTGAGGGACCGAGGTGGATGGATCACCTGAGGTCAGGAGTTGGAGACTAGCCTGGCCAGCATGGGGAAAACCCGTATCTACTAAAAATACAAAAATTAGCTGGGCGTGGTGGGCACCTGTAATCCCAGCTACCCGGGAGTCTGAGGCACGAGAATTGCTTGAACCTCCAGGAGGCGGAGTTTGCAGTGAGCCGAGGTGGTGCCACTGCACTTCAGCTTGGGTGACAGAGAAGCTGTCTGTCTAGTATCCCATTATCCCATTCCCTGGATGTATTATAGTTTATATAACCAACCCTTTCCAATGGACATTATGATTGATTCCAGTATTTTACTATTGTAAACAATGCTGCAATAAATATTCCTGTACACACATCTTTAATCACTTGTGCATACATATCTGTGGAATAAATTCCAAACATGGCTCCCTTTAAATGCTTTTTAAAAAAATGGTAGTGGAGCAGATACTACTAGTGAACCCCCAATATCCGTTCTTCCTCCTTCTATACCTTCTTCTATACCTAAATGAACCCTAAATGAACACTCAGAGTAGAGGCTATGTTTCTCAGCCTCCCTTGGAGGTAGGTCAGTGGAAGTGGTGAATAAAACTTCAGGGCATGTCCCCCCTTCCCCTTTTCTCCTGGCTGGCAGGAATATGGATGTAATCACTGGTGCGGAAGCAGCCCTCTTGGACCAAGAACATAGCCCAGGAACAAGCCAGAAGGAGTTGGGCCCCTGATGTGAACCTCGATATGGAATGCTTATATCCAGACTTTACCTGAGAGAGAACAAATGTCTATCATGTTTAAGCCACAGTTGTTTTATATTTTCTGTCTCTTGCAGCCAAACTTTTACATTGTAAATACAAATAGTGCCAAATGTTCCTTTAAAGAGAATGCCTGTAGAGTGCCTGAGTGCCTGTTACCTATTACAAACTCTTAGTGTTATCCAAATGTTAAATTTTTGTCAGATTTGTAAGTGAAAATTGTAATTCCTTATATACTAGTAAATCCTAATTCCTTGTATCCTCATAAATAAGCAGAAGGAGGCCGGGCACGATGGCTCATGCCTGTAATCCCAGGTCTTTGGGAGGCCGAGGTGGGTGGATCACCTGAGGTTAGGAGTTTGAGACCAGCCTGGCCAACATGGTGAAACCCTGTCTCTACTAAAAACACAGAATTAGCCAGGCATGGTGGTGCATGCCTGTAATCCCAGCTACTTGGGAGGCTGAGGCAGGAGAGTCGCTTGAACCCAGGAGGTGGAGTTTAAGGTGAACCAAAATCGCACCAATGCAGTACAGCCTGGGCAACAAGAGTGAAATTCCGTCTCAAAAAACTTAATTAAATAAAATAAATAAAAATAAAAAATAGGCAGAAGGATAAAATGAGAAAGGGTGGTTAAGGAAAGAAGAGGGCAGATTTCCATAAAGTTTAGTTAGGTATGTCCTTGACTATGACAAATAATTGAGTTAATTGTTTTATGTCATGAGAGACTGGGGCAATCTAGCTAAATATGACAATTTAATGCACTCTCTGATTTGAAGATTTTTTTTGAATTAAAAAGTAGAACTGAATCTTCTCTGCACATAGTTTATAAACTCATTACATTTTATATTTATTGTATAACATTCTCCTTTTCTTACGCTCACAATCTGCTATGGAGCCTAACACTACTAGGCCCGAACAAGAATATATTGACTGATTTCTTTTTACCTCCAGAATTCAGTGTTGGCAATAAATTTGAGGACATTTTGTCGCCTGGCCCTGTCGAAAGAAAAAAAAATGTTTTTTAAAAATTCTATGAACATCGTATAAAAGGGCTAAATTCAACTGCCGATGACTCCTTAACAGTCCTTATGACTTTTAAAAGCAGTGAGCACACACATACTCTTTGACCCGGCAATTTCAATTCTAGTATCTTATGTCAAGAAAATAATCAGACAAGCAGCCAAAAAAGCATGTGCAATAATGTTTGTTCAATGTCATTTCATAAATACAGAGTTGACCAAATAACTATGGTATATCCATAAAATAAATTACCAATTAGCCCCTTAAAATGATGCTGTAGTCACTGTTTACCTCTGTCCATGGTATTGGTTTAAAAACATTTCAAAAGAGTAGGGATAGTGTGGATTAAAAACTGCATGGAAAAATCTGAGAGGTGTTTGAAATGCTGTTCATCAAACATGAATCGTGATTATATGTGATTTGGTGCAGTCTCTCATTTTTACCAGGTTTGGGATTAGGGTTAGGTGATTGAGGCACTCAGCCTTAGCTGCAAAACTTAAGGACTGCCAAAATAAACGAAAACAAAACAAAAGAACCAACCTTCAGTTATTATGATCAATTAAATGTTAATGCAGTATATTTTTATAAAATTCCAAATAAATGCAGGAAGGTTTATAATGAGCAAAATATCAAAATTGTAAATACAGACAAGTATCTGACCCTGTACTTGTATGACCCTGAGAGCCAGTGCCTCACGCTACTCGCCCAAATCCTGGCCCACAGAACTTGTCTCTATTTAAAATTCTGTTATTTCGTTTATCATGAATTTTTTTACATTAATTTATATATTTAAAATAGTGAATTAAAATATTGCTTATTTTGATTACGGAGTTTTTGCTTTCCCCTTAAATTTTGTGCATGAAGCTAGAGCTTCACTGGCCTTACCCTAATCTTTGTTCTGATTTCTATACTTTTAGTATCATTCAAATTTCTCAATGAGCTGGTGTAACTTTTACAATGAGAAAAATAATAAAGATATATTCATTCTGGGGATAAAGGACACCCAGGAGTTTATATTAAAAAATGTGCCCACAGCAGAAACAATGGGCAACACATTCTATTTTGGGCTGCCCATTTAAATATGTGCCTCAGGAATCTCAAAGAGCCATATAGAAGACCTAAATATCCTGGAAGCAGAGCAGCAGATGATTAAGAACACAGACTTGGGACAAGCCTGATTTTTAAATCTTGGTTTGGTATTTACTTGTGTGTGAGCAAGTTCATGTGTCATTCAAAACACATTTATTGAGTACCTACTATGTGTCAGGCACTGTTCTACGTGTGGCGGACAGGGCAATTTTTAAAAAGACAGAAAAGCAGAGCAAAAACCACTGTCTTCACGGAGCCTACATCTTAATTACTCAGCATCTCTGAGCCTCTGCTTCCTGTTTCCTAAAGTGGACACACCTGTTAAGGCTTTCTTGAGGATTCAGTGGGCAATGGATTTAACCAAGTGGGATGCCTGGCTTACAGACCAGCTCAGTAAGTGGGAACTATTATGTGCTAATATTTACTAATTAGCATCTGATTTTAGTTCCAGTGGTTATAAAAATAAATATTTAAAAAATTATGTTAAAGCTTGTAAAAGAGAAAAAATGAATAAAAACCTATAACATTGACATTATACTTTTTCAAATGACTGAACATTTTTTCACAGGCATTACATTCATTCTCACAGGTGGAAAAGAAAGATCGCTGAAAAATTGGTGACAACCTGTGGTTGATGAGTATTTGGAATTTGGATGGCTAATACTAAAGATTTGTAGATTTTCTCAATTTTACACTCTGTACTCATCTCCACTCTTAAGATTCTGATCACCTCTTTCTTGTCACATTTTCACTCCTTTGATCCTTCTATCTATCTACATTCACTCTCCTTCCCACTCTCATTCCCTATATCTTTAAAGTCTTTTTGCAATGAGCATCTTTATCCATGGGTTCAAGGACTTTTTCACTCCCAGAAAAACTGGAAGTTCTGTTCCTCTAAACCAATTGCTAAGAGCAGATATCTGCTCTTATTCCGTCTCTTATATAGTTCATATAACATGTAAATGCAATCAGCAGTCTCTAGATGTTGTTTTACTTCTATACTTCCATATGCATGAATTCCTGTATTGATGAATGAAGGGTTGGTGAACAAAAGGGAGGGAGAGGAACAGAACCAGTTTTTCTTAGGAAGGGATTATAAAGTCCCCTTTCCAATCAGAAAAAAAATGTTAAAGTCGGTGGATGTCTTTGTTGTGAGAAATAAAAACAGCATGATGGCTAAACAAAGGCTCTGTACCAAAAGAGAGGGAAAATGTTGTTGGATTGCACAGCAAATGCCTGAAAGTTCACATCTTAAATACATGTTCAAATCCAACTTCCAATAGATGAAAAAGATCAAAAGCTCAGAAATATCAGAAATGTAAAATGGTGGCATAAGCTAAATGATTAAGAGCATAGACTCTCTCTATGTCCCCTAATCCTCACACTTCAATTTCCCCATCTTTCAAGAGGAATGATGCAAATAGTGTCTACTTTGTGGGATTGTTAGGTAAGTCACCATGTCCAGCCTTTGGATGGCCTCAGTTGCATAGTATGTGCTATGGGAGTGTGAGCACATGGAGAGGTGCACTCTGAAGGAGGAATGTACCTGGTGTGTTTCAGGAACAGTAAGGACACCAGTGGGCCTTAAGCACAGTGAACAAAGGGGAGAACACCAGATGAAGCCAGAGAGACAACAAGTCCAAGATCATGAGGGCCCTGGAGGTCATTTTCTCAGTGAAATGGAAACATTCAATGAATCACTCTGATTCTGAGCTGAGAAGACTGTAGAAAGGGAAAAGGGTCACACAGGGAGATCTACTAGGAGACTACAGCCACTGGGAGGCAAGAGATAATGCTATCCCTTCCTTGGGATAGCAGTGGAAGTGGTGAGAGGTGGTCCGATTCTAGATGAGTTTTGACAGTAGAGCCTACAGGATTGGCTGATGGTTTGGATGTGGAGTATGAGATAAAAAACTGATTGCAGAAAGGATGGAGTTGCCATAAATGGAGACAGAGAAGGCAGTGGGGGAAGGGGCACTTGGGAAGATCAGAGGCTCATTTTGGAACATGTGAAATTTGAGATATGTATTAGATATCTAAAGGGACATGGGTGTAACGTGTACTGTTCTTTCAAGTGAACACCATGCTGGTTGATTTAATTAATTGTTGTGTTCCTTTAATAGCTGTACAATTATATGTGGTCTGTGAGTCAGGTCCCTTGACAAGTGTCATTGCAAGGGTAGTAGGAATGGCACTATGGAAAGACCCCTGGCCTTTGGGGGCAGGTAGGTTTAACTCCTGCCTCTGACTCTTATCCACTCTTTCTCTTGGATCTAGAGAATTACGCTTAATGCACCGTAGAATCTTCTATCAAGTATGAATAATAACACCTTCCTTACAGGCTTGCTGCAATTTTCAAACATAGATAATATATGCGAAGTGCCTGCTCATAGTAGGCTTGTGAAGAAGTGATCCCTTATACTTTTTTCAAAGTAGATATTGTCCAGATCCTTCCTCTTTCTGGTCCGCTCTGTCAACTGCCACCATTTGAAATAGGAGCATAACTGACAACTACTTTTCGTAAGAAACTCCCAATCAAAGTTCTTGAAACGTGGTCATTGGAGAGGAGTCTACCAGCAATATCAGTGCAAATCTGGGGGACCTGAATCAGCTTCATGTAGATTCTTAACATTCTGAGCTCCAGGGGAAGTGGGGAAAGAGGAGTGGGATTTGATAAGGCCCAGTCCTAAGGTTCTAAACCAACTCTAAATAAAATGAATAATAATACTGTCTACTGGATATTATTCGAAGCAGTTTATTTGTTTTTTGCAACAACCCCCTCTAAAACCCAATGAAAACAAATTTCCAGATGATCTCAATGTGAGATAAAAAGCAATGTTTATCTTCACATGCATATGAGGATTTAGACTGGTTCTCTCAGACCCAATGCCCTTCCATTTTTTTTCCCCACCTCCTCTCCGCCTACCTTGGACAAATACTAGGAAAAGGGGCTGTGAACTGTGTCCTTGGATGGTGTGGGGAGATCACAGTTAGCAATTTTTTGTTTACCTAAAAGCCAGGAGCCACTGGGTCCTTGGCCTGCTTAGATGCACGCTGCCTCTTCTGACTGGGTCAGAGCACAGCACGATGATGAGGAAATTACTTTCACCTTGACCTTTAAGGCACTGCTGGCGTCAGCCTATTTAGCATGGACTCTTCTGTTGACATTTCTGACTGCCCCTTTTGCGAAGTGAAAAAAAAAAAAAACACCAAAAAACAAAAACTGGAGGTCAAGAGGAAGGAAGGATGGGTTAAGGAGTCAGCATATACAAGTCAGATAATGTGAAAAGTACTTTATAAGAGCTGCTATCAGGATGTTGGTTATTACCAAGGAAAAATGTGTCATCCTTATCCAACTATAACTGCTGAACAGTAACTAAGGAAAGAAATTCACTCATCCTTTCTGCTTTTGCAAACCTCCTGTTTGCAGGAGCTTATCAGGTAATGTTGTCTGTCTGGACTGTGAATCAGATGCAGTTCACCCACAAACATAAATACCTATGAAAAAGAAATATAATTTCTTTTAGACTCACCCAGAGCTCGCAAGCTTTAGGTACATGGTCTGTGAAGTCAGGAGAGGAACAGTACTATTGGCTGAAATCTAATCCTTAACTTAATTGGCCAGCAAGACAAATAGCAGGATTAAAACAAACTAATAATAGTAATAATACCTATTACTTGTTTAGAGCTGGGCACTGGGCTAAGTGATTTATGTTTTATTTTATTTAAAACTCAGACAAGCCCATAAAGCAGAAACAGTTCTCCCTATGATGAGGATGAGAAAACTGAGGCTTCGAGAAATTACTGTAAATAAATTCCCCAAGGTCAAACAGCTCATAGGAAACAACTCAGACTAAGACAAGTTTATTGAACCCTTTCTATTTTTCTAAAATTTTAACCCATCCTTTATACCTACAATTGCATAGTTCTGCAAATATGCCTAAAATTGCAAAATGTAACTGATTAAAGTCTTCAGCAGAAATTTTACAATATAAAATTTTAATATTTCTCTGTGAATTAGTGACTTTATGTGTTTCTATTCCCCACTATTTCTACTTCTCTTTTTAAAGACACAGAAATATATATATGTATAAACTTTTTAAAAGCTATGCACACACACACACACACAAACAACCTGTTTGTGATTGTGTATATGAGCTGTGAATAATCTTCTGATGCCCCTCCCCCCGCCCTTAGGGTCTCTTTCACTCACATTGTCTATATATTTTCCAATTTTTATCTTTCCTCTCTCTTTCCTAACTGATCTCTCTTTTATAGGCCATAATATGAAGCTAACTTATATTCTTATTTATCGTGGTCATCTAAAGGAGTTTTTGCTTTCTGTTCTAGGTTTTTTTAATGACACTAAATTAACTTTTGTATTTTGTGGTTTTGCAGGCTTAGTCTGCTTTTATAGTACATTATTTGTGTCCACATCTATCATTTTTATTGTAAAGTCTTTGCTGGGCAGGGAAAGCGCCTTTCCTGTCTTTGTATGTTCCACAAGACTTAACACACAGCTTGTAATAAACATGTATAAACGAAATCAAGTAATTAAGGACTCAAAACAAAAGCCTGTGCCTGGCAGTGTTTCCATAGCAATTGGTAGCAGGAAGCGACGAGGCTGAGAATCACAGACCATCTTCTATAAACTTGATTCTGTCTCCAATTTTGGTCGCAAGTTGCTTGTAGACCCCACCAGACACAGCTGAGGGGCGGGAGGGGGCGTGCGGAGGGGCGGACGCTGAGCTGAAACCTATTTTACCTCAGCGAGTTTGGATCCAGGAGCCTTTCCAACCTATCGTTCGGGAAGGCGTTGTGGGAAAAGTGGGCGGAGGTGCCAATCGATCCTCCAGTCTCGGCTCTATCCTCCCCCAGCCCGGTTCCCCGTCATCTCAGGGACCGTCTGGTAGCTGATCCCGGAACGCAGCTGGCCAACGGATAAGAGCGCGGCACCCGCCACCCGCGCGGACCCAGGAGCACCTCCCCTACCGCATCCCCCTCCTCCCCACCCCCAGGTTCCCTCGGTTCGCCGCCCTCAGCGTCCCGGGCTGCCGCCCCAGAACCTGTGGGCAGATGTTTCCTCCACGCAGTAACCTCCCGGGGCTCTGCCTCCAGGCTCGCGTCGCAGCACCCTAGGCAGAGATTTCCCCCACTCTGTCCTCTCCCGGGGCTTTACCTCCAAGCTCCCGTCCCTGCCCCTGGGCACAGCTTTCCCCTACTCTGCCCTCTCCAGGAGCGCTATCTCCAGGCTCCCACCCCAACCCCCTGGGCAGAGGTTTCCCCCATTGCCCCCCTTCCGGTGCTCTACCCCAGGTTCCGGTCCCTCACTCCCGAACACTCCGGGCGCCCTCACCCCGCCACCCCTTGACCGGCTTCCACATAACCACGTGATCGACACAGCTCACTTTGATCTCTCGGGGTAACCAAGCTTAAGTTTCCTTATCTGAAAAGTAGGGACACTAGTCTCCATCTCGTTTACTCAGGACGGGATAAGACCAAAAAGGAGAGGATTCGTCATCAGGTTTATTACTCATTGCCATTCTTGCAATGATTACCGCCCCTGTTGCCGTGGTTGGGAGACGCGAGCAAAGGGCAGCGGCTGCGAGCGCCCGCCCCCGCCCCACCCTCCCGGCCCCGGACGGCGCAGGCTGCGGCTTTTCGTCCTCCACTGAGTCCTGCCGGTGGCCCGAGCCCGGTGGCCTCCCGGCGACTCTCGGCGCGGGGCGACATGGCAGGCGGCCACAGCCTTCTGCTGGAGAACGCGCAGCAAGTGGTGCTGGTGTGCGCCCGCGGCGAGCGCTTCCTGGCGCGGGATGCGCTGCGCAGCCTGGCGGTGCTGGAGGGTGCCAGCCTGGTGGTGGGCAAGTAAGTGGCCGGGCGCTCAGGGTGGGGGCCGCCACGGGCGGAGCCGGCCGTTCTTCCTCTCACTGTGCACTCTGGAGGGAAACAACGCCGTGAAAGCGTCCCTGCACAGAGACACACGGGCAAGCCAGGCTTTGGGGTACTTGTTGCTAACACGCTCTGCTGCTTGGGGTTGTCATTCCGTCCAAAGAGCTCAGAGAGGAACACCCCATTGGAAGGCATCAGGGTCCTGCCTCTTCTGGTAACATATCACTGTCCAACCATCAGAAGGGGTTGAGGTCCTCCCCAGTGCTTCTTAAAGGGAAGCCAGGAGACCACCTTTGTCAGGGTGGCCTGTGGTTATTTTATTCTTACGGCAGATTTCTGATTCCACCTGTGTCCCCCACTCCCTATCCCTAGAATTTTAGAATCAGCATCACTGGGGCTGGAGTTCTGAGACCTGAATTTTTCAAAAGTACCTTTCACATCCCCATGATCTTGTACACTAAAGCTTTAGAACCACGGAGAACATTTAGACGATAACGGCCCTGAGTGATAATAAATCAAGATTTGACCATCAGAAAGCAAGATATTTCTCTTACTCATCTGAGCTTCCTGCCAGATGTGAATAAAAGAACAAAGTTTGAGGGCGACCTGGGGTAGCAAGGGAAGTTGGATGAGAATTTGAATCCAAAGGGCGCCATAGGGCCACAACTGCACACGATGAATGAGTCTCACAAACTGACCATGGCTTATCTGAGGCAGTTCAGGGTTGTGCAAGAGCCCAGGTTTTGAGGGACTGTGGGTTGGTTTAATTTTATTTATTTATTTATTTATTTATTTATTTATTTATTTATTTTTGAGACACATGAGCCACTGCGCCCAGCCTATTTTTTGTTTTTTTTGAGACAGGGTCTAGCTCTGTCGCCCAGGTTGGAGTGCAGTGGCATGATCTCAACTCCACCTCACAGACTCACCTGCAACCTCCACCTCCCAGGCTCAAGCCATCCTCCCACCCCAGCTTCCCGAGTAGCTGGGACTACAGGCGCGTGCCACCATGCCAGGCTAATTTTTGTATTTTTTATAGAGACAGTGTCTCACTGTGTTGCCCAGGCTGGCCTCGAACTCCTGGGCTCAAGCCATCCACCTGGTTTGTCCTCCCAGTGCTGGGATTACAGGTGTGAACCACCACGCCCAGCCTGATTGGTCTATTTTAAATTAAGGGATGAAAACATTCCCAATTTACTATGAAAATATTATTTTAAATTTTGCTTAGAAAGTTGAAAAATATCTACCTGGGTTGGGACTGGAGTATCTTATAAAAATTATATCAATGCGACCGGGCACAGTGACTCATGCCTGCAATCCCAGCACTTTGGGAAGCTGAGGCAGGTGGATCACCTGAGGTTGGGAGCTCGAGACCAGCCTGGCTAACATGGTGAAACCCCATCTCTACTAAAAATACAAACATTGGCCGGGCATGGCGGCACACGTCTGTAATCCCAGCTACTCGGGAGGCTGAGGCAGGAGAATCGCTTGAACTCGGGAGACGGAGGTTGCAGTGAGCCGAGATCTCGCCACTGCACTCCAGCCTGGGCGACAGAGCGAGATTCTGTCTCAAAAATAAATAAATATATAAATAAAATTATGCTAATGTACCAACATGAAGTCTTGGGTTCCAAGACATGTTCTTTGTTCACATCAAAACCACAAAAAGTAGGGAAAGAAAAAGGAGGGAGCTGACTTGTGGTCTGGAAGGTGGAGCTTTTTCATTCAAGTCTGCTACATTGTTCTCAGAGTTTGTTGGATTTATTACATTGGAATAAATTTACAAGAATATTGAGAACCTTGCCATTCAAATCTGATTAGCTCGGTACAGGATGGTGTTGTTTTTATTTTCACTTACTATCATCACTGTCTGATATATTAGGTTGGTGCAAAAATCAAGTATAGAATTGGAATAATTATCTGGTGATTTGAGGTGCTTTGAAATATATCTCCCACCTCATTATCTGAATATTTTAAGGTAACAGTGTTTTCAGGTGAATTATTTAGGTGATTGTCTTAAATTTTCACATCACTTCCTTTATGCAGAACCCGTGTGTTCAAGGACAACTTAATCCTGCTTTTCTTTTGGTAGACAAGAAGAACACAGGCTGTGAGTGTGAGTGTGTGTAGGAAGAGGGGTACTGATTAAAAGCACAGAGAAGTGGAAGAAAGTTCCATTTCAAAGCCCAGAAATGGATGGATTTTAACAGTGTGTTATTTTTTTTTTCAACAAGTATATACATACCATGGTGTGTCCTGATTAGAATGAATCTCAGTAAGATCAACTAATAGTTAATCCCCTATATGCTATAGATATATAAAATGAGTCCTGGAAAAGAATATGGTTTGAGGGGCACCAGAAACTCCCCCTTCCTAAAAATAAATATCTCAGTGATTGTCTGCCATAGGGTGTAAATTCCACCATTGTATTCATTCATTTAGGTCTCTAAAGGTATCTCATTCTTAAATTAAGTTCTCTCTCTCTTTCTGTGTGTGTGTGTGTGTGTGTGTGTGTGTGTGTAGATTGTAGTTAATCTCGAAGAGGCTCCCAGGTGTGGAAAAGAAGCACAAGCTGTCATCCAGTTTACAATTGTCCCATCCAAAGGCTAAAACCTAGATGAAAATGTCTAAATGAACAAAACAAACAGGAATTAAAATATAGATTCATACACAAGGACCATTTGTTTTAGCACTTCAGAGGAGGGGCAAAAATGGAAAATGTTGAAGGAAAAGTTGATGGGTGTTATATTCTCCTTCCTAGAAGCCAATTAAACTGTCAGGTGGACAATGAACCTAAAATAGGACATTTTCATTCATTCACAAATATGTGCTGAGTAGTTAGATTGTGCTCAGCGTAGGGAATGCAAAAATGACTAAGACTGGTTCTGACCTCAAAGAGCTCAAAGTCTACTGGGAAACAAGACACATGAAAAGATAATTATAATACAATATGGTAAGCACAAAGCTAGAGAGATGTGTGCACATAGGCTTATTGTAAGAGACTATGCGGAGGGGTGCCTGAACCAATGGGAGGATCGGGAGAGGTGTCAGATTTATCTATCTGTAAAACAAGACCAATTTTTAGGTTTTAGAAACTGAGACAGTGTATGTGCCAATTCTAAATTTTCGCAAAGCACCCTGAGAGCCACTCAAAGAAGCATCCTCCTCCTTAAATCATCATCATTACTGTTTTCATTATAATTATACTTTAGCTCCTGAAGTAGGGTCTTCCTTGCTAATTTGCTTTACTTTCAGAAGACTCTGCAGAATTTTTCTTTCTAAACTTCTCAGAATACAAAGTAAATAAAACCACGTGTGCCTATTATTTGTATCCCCTAAAAAAGTGTATGTGATATACGTTCATTGTAGGAAAAGAAAATACAGATGAACAAAAAGGGAAAAAGTCACTCAAACCCCATCATTAGGTGAACTAATACCAACATTTAGTGCTTCTGCTTTCAGATGTTTTCCTATGCAAATAGAATCACATAAAAATGCATGCTTTAGAAAAGGAAGCTATGCATACTGTTTTGTATTCTTGTTTGTTCACTTAGTCATAAATAGTGAAAATCTCACCATAGCAGTAATATGTATCTTTGTAATTTTAATGACTACCTTAAAAAAACAGTTTTGGGGGAATGCTTTTTTTAGTTTCCTTCAATAACTGTCCTCATTATGTCCTCAACAAAGGACATAAAACTTTGTTCAAACATAGGTAGGAGTCCACCGATGAATGAGAGAACCACACTGTTGAAAAGTAGATAAGCATGGGATTAGTGGGGTCAGGAAGAGGACCCAGTGCCCTCGAAATTCCCCTCCTGCACAGATGGAGAATGTTACAGATTTATTTCTTAGGTCTGACTTTCTTAAAACAACCTCTCTTAAAGCAGTGTCAGTCATCAGCTCTTTGCATAAGAGCATTCTTTTTGTTCTTTCCCATTCAAGGGTCAATTTCTAATCCTGCTGGTCCTTTCCACCACCAGATTCACTGCACACTGGGTAGATTATCTAACTGGGCCAGATAAAAGCTGTTAGTGATGAAGAATTGTATTAATCAAGATACTAAATTCGATTTCAAGACTTAATTTCTTATTCCACCCTAAGTTTATCCTCCCAAAAGCCCCCACAATCGTTATTTCTTTTCCTATCATAACATCTCTTTCCATCCAGTTTCTTCTGCTCCTCCACTCTTACATTTTGTTAGGTTACCCCAACCCCTTCTGTCCCAGTTCTGAATCCCTTATCCGAACTGCTTTTCACAACATATTCCAGCTCTCAGGTTTATAGCCCTGAATCTCCATGTTGGAAACACGAATTTGTTTAAGTGACCAAGACCTAAATTAACAGTGGCTGAAACAAGATGGAAGTATATTTCTCTCCTATGTGAAAATCCAGACATATGAATGCAGGGCTAGTTGACTGCAGTACTCCATGGAGTCCTCAGGAGCCAGACCCCTGCTGCCTTGCTCCCCCATGCATGGCCCACTTTCTTACACTCACTCCATGACCCAAGATGGCCGCCCCATCTCTAATTATGGTGTCTGCATTCCAGCCAATAAGAATAGGAAGAGAAGACAATCCTACTGGCTAGACCTTAGTCTCATAGCCACACCTGGCTAGTGGGAGGCGGGGAAATACAGTCTGTATTTTGGGTCGTCATGTGTCCAGCTAAACTTTAGGGCTCTACTAGTGTAAAAAAAGGGAACATTGATCTTGGGGAACAAATGGCAATTGTCTGCTACATATATTTGACGTTTAAAGTTTTTTAATTGTAAATTTTCATGGGTACATAGTAGGTATATATATATATGGGGTACATGAGTTATTTTAAAACAGTCATACAATGTGTAATAATTATATCAGGGTAAATGGGGTTTCCATCATCTCAAGCATTCATCATTTCTTGGTGTCACAAACATTCCAACCATACTCCCTCAGTTATTCTAAAATGTGCAACATATTATTGCTGATTGTAGTCACCCTGTTGTGATATCAAATACTAGGCCTTATTCACTGTATCTAACCATATTTTTCTAGCCATTAACAATCCCCATTTTTCTCCTCTCCCCTTCTATTCTTCCCAGCCTCTGGTAACCATCATTTTACTCTCTATCTCCATGAGCTCAATTGTTTTCATTTTTAGCTCCCACAAATGAATGAGAATATGCCAAGTTTGCCTTTCTGTGCCTGGCTTATTTCACTTAACATAATATCCTCCAGTTCTATCTATGTTGTTGCAAATGACAGAATCTTACTCTTTTTTATGGCTGAATAGTACTCCATTGTGTATATGTACTACATTTTCTTTATCCATTCATCGGTGGGTGGGCACTTAGTGTACTTCCAAATCTTGGCTATTGTGAATAGTGCTGCAATTAACACGGGATGCAGATATCTCTTTAATATACTGACTTCTTTTCTTTTGCATATAGACCTACCAGTGGGATTGCTGGATCATATGGTAGCTCTATTTTTAGTTTTTGAGGAGCTTTCATACTCTCCATAGTGGCTGTACTAATTTACATTCCCAACAGTGTACGAGGGTTCCTCTTTCTCCACATTCTCGCCAGCATTTTTTATTGCCTGTCTTTTGGATAAAAGCCATTTTAACCAGGGTAAGATGATCTCTCATTGTGATTTTGTTTGCTTTTCTCTGATGATCATTGATGTTGAGCACGTTTTCACATACCTGTTTGCCATTTGTATCTCTTCTTTTGAAAAATGTCTATTCAGATCTTTTGTCCATTTCTTAATCAGATTATTAGGTTTTTTCCTATTGAGCTGTTTGAGCTCCTTATATATGCTGGTTATTAATCCCTTGTCAGATAGTTTGCAAATTATTTTCTCCCATTCTGTGGGTAGTCTCGTCACATTGTTGATTATTTTCTTTGCTGTACAGAAGCCTTTTAACTTGAAGTGATCCCATTTGTCCATTTTTGGCTTGGTTGCCTGTTGTTGTGGGGTATCCCTCAAGAAATTGTTGCCTGAACCAATGTCCTGGAGAGTTTTCCCAATGTCTTCTTTGAGTAGTTTCGTAGTTTAAGGTCTTAGATTTCAGTCTTTAACCCATTTAGATTTGATTTCATTCTTTTGCATATGGATAGCCAGTTTCACTAGCACCATTTTTTGAAGAGACTGTCTTTTCCCCAATGTATGTTCTTGGCATCTTTGCTGAAAATGAGTTCACTATAGATGTACGGACTTATTTCTGGGTTCTCTATTCTGTTCCACTAGTCTATGTGTCTGTTTTTTATGCCAGTACCATGCTCTTTTGGTTACTATAGTTCTGTAGTATAATTTGAAGTCAGGTAATGTGATTCCTCCAGTTTTGTTCATTTTGCTGAGGAGGCTTTGGCTAATCTGGGTCTTTTATGGTTGTCTTGAACGTGGCTAGAGACGCTTTTCCAAAGACTCAGGTTCAAGATAGAAACACAGTAAATGTTGACTAATTAACACCAAAGAATCTGAAAACATATTTTAAGTCACTCATCAGATTTCTCACAAGATTTCCCCAAATTTAATAACTATTTCTTGATTTTTCTTCAGAGATGGGTTTATAAAAGCTATTGGTCCTGCTGATGTTATTCGAAGACAGTTTTCTGGAGAAACTTTTGAAGAAATAATTGACTGCTCTGGGAAATGTATTCTACCAGGTATTTACCTCTTTTTCAGTAAAGGTCTACAACTAGCTTTAACAGTTGCTCCTGAAATGTAAAGAGGAAGAGTAACAGTTTATTTTAAAGTCTCAAGATAATATTTTTAAAAAATCATCATTCCATGTACTGAATTTCTATTATTGAATGTCTAGCTGCTTTCAAACATGGTTTCACCTTGAATCCTGATAACTGCCCTGTGTGGGAGGTATCATTATCTATACTTTACAGATTAGAAAATTGAAGGCTAAGGGTGAAATGTGTTACCCAAGGTTCCTCAACAGGAAAAAGGCAACCTAGGAATCAAGCCCATTCATTTGACTCCACTTCTTCCCACTCACATGCTGAATAGAAACCAGCTGTGTTGTGTTTAGGTTCAAAAACAGTCAAAAGAACTTTACTAATCCATGGCATAAGAGAGGCTAACAAGGCAGCTGCTGTCTCTAATACCAGAAATACTCTAAATTTGTATAGGATGTGAAACAAAGGATCCAGCTCTGGGCAGAAAAAGAAAAACAAAAATCCTAGAGCTTTCACTGCAGTATCTTTAATGATTGACAACAGAATCAGTTTATTAACCATCATATCCTACATTAACTATGTTGTATGACTTCATGTAATCATCAAAAACAAGTTTCACAAACTTCCAGTTCTACACAAACAAAAGGGCTTCATATTTATTTTTTTATATAAAATTTTTATACTTTTAAATGTTTATTATACACATCTGACAGAGCTTCTACCTGATGGGTTTTTGTTTGTTTATTTTGAGACAGAGTCTCACTGTGTCACCAAGGCTGGAGTGCAGTGGTGTGATCTTGGCTCACTGCAACCTCCACCTCCCAGGTTCAAGCAATTCTTTTGCCTCAGTCTCCTAAGTAGCTGGATTACAGGCATGCACCACCATGCCTGGCTAATTTTGTATTTTTAGTAGCAACAGGGTTTCACCATGTTGGTCAGGCTGGTCTCGAACTCCTGACCTCAAGTGATCTGCTGATCTCGGTCTCCCAAAGTGCTGGTATTATAGGCATGAGCCACCATGCCTGGCCTTCCTTATGATTCTTGAGGGTCAGGAGACAAAGTCGGGGTGAAATGTTATGAAAAAGAGGGATATAGCAGAAAGCAATCTGAGTAGAGGCTTTTGATTTTAGTCCAATCAGAGCCAATAATGAGTCATTTAATCCATAAGAAATCTAAAATATTTTGGAAAGACACACTTTACTGAATTGTACCTGGATAAACAAAAGTTTCAAGTGATTGCTGTACAGTTTCTCCTTAATTAAAATACATTTCTTTCTTGAAGATAGATTCATCTTTCTGATTTCATATTTTCCCTTCTCAGAGTTACAGGAGGAGGGGATTGTAGTATTATGTTTTCATATCCAGATTATTCCTTGTGATAAGGTTCATGGTTTTGCTCAACTAGGGGGCTTGACAACCTGATTTCAAAGTTTATTTGGGCCAGGCGTAGTGGCTGATGCTTGTAATCCCAGCACTTTGGGAGGCCAAGTCAGGTAGATCACTGGAGGCCAAGGCAGGCAGATTGTTTGAACCCAGGAGTTCAAGACCAGCGTGGGCAACATGGCAAATATTAGCCTGTGTGGTGGTGCATGTCTGTAGTCCCAGCTACTAGGGAGGCTGAGGTGGGAGGATTTCTTGAGCCTGGGAGGTCAAGGCTGTAGGGAGCCATGAGTGTGCCACTGCACTCCAGCCTGGCGACAGAGTGAGAACCTTTCTCAAAAATAAATAAATAAAATAAAATAAAATAAAAGCTTATTTGGTGAGCATGGACTTACTGAGCAAAAGGAGCTGTATTTCTGTAGGGGATATTTTCATCGTGTTGCATCACCTCCTTCATTAGAGCTTTCTAGACCAGCCATACAACAGGGCAGTCTTCTTTTCTCTCTGTCAACGGAAACAGACAGACAAATTCTTCCTTTCATGCTCCTCCAAAATGGATGGCCACCATCACGCTTTCCCCAGAGCAGCAGGGTGCAGTGCTGCTGTTTGCCTGCTGTCTAAGCGCTCTTTATTTCTTAACTGTAAGATAACTTGATGTATTGATTACAGGTTTGGTGGATCCACACACACATCCGGTATGGGCTGGTGAAAGAGTTCACGAATTTGCAATGAAGGTAACTGCAACAAATCATGGCAAATCAAAATAAAGCACAAATATGAAGTCTTTTGCTGAACAGTTAGTAGGCTATCAAGCTTTGCAACATATGTCAACATATTTTTTAATGGATATTTTTACTTGCTTGGGTATGGGAAACAAATGACAACAAAACTTATTTATAACTGCCCCAAATCATTGTATTATATACAGGGCTATTACTGCCCACTAATGTCTCCTTCTCTTTCCTTCCCCACATTCCCATTCCAAATCGCTATCTCTAGTAGCCTTTGAAAGGGCTCCAGGGAATAGTTTGAAAATTGCCATTTATTGGAGTGAAACTTGGAAAAATATGTTACTGATCACAAAAATAAAATGTCTTAATTTTTCTCTTATAAACTGAGACTTATTAAGAATCACAAAATGTAATCTGTGTTAGTCCTATATTAGCTGTAACCAACTCCTAAATCCCTGGTTGGAGAGATTTTCACATGTGTTTTTAAAAAAAGAAAAAAAAAGATGTGCCTCCTAGCAGCTAAACTGGCTTATTTCAGGAAAAGAAAAAAAAAATTCTTTTCTTCAGATATCATGTACCTTCTTCAACAAACTAGAGCTGTTTTTAAGATTGTTTTATTAGATCACAGAATTTCAGAGCCGAAAGCTGTCCAATCCTCTCATTGTATAGATGCAGAAAGAGATTCACAGTCCCATTCTCTCATTATGTAGATGGAGAAAGCCGGGTCTAGAGAAGGGAAGAGTGTTGACTAGGGTCACCAGATGGAGGATGGCAGATGAAAACTCTGGCCAGGAGACCCCAGGCCTGCATCCTTTCTCTGCACCACACTCCTTGCTGCCCAGAGTAACTGGAGCCCAGTGGGACCTCAGAAAGAGCCTCTTTGAGTGACAAAGGTCAAGCTCCAAACTCTGATGGCCAAATATTGAGACAAGGAAACTTCCTGGGGCCGCTTTAGTGGAGATTTGAATAATTGCAATGGGGTTCCCTGCAACTCCTGAATTGCCTAAGCTTTGTTTTCTCAAACAAGCTGAGGGATGGAGGGAGGGCTGATACTTAGCAAGTACACATTGCGGGCTGATTGACTTGTTAAAATATTGCAATACTCCTGTGCCAGTTTTTTGTTTGTTTGTTTGTTTGTTTTTTGAGACAGTCTCGCTCTGTCACCCAGGCTGGAGTGCAGTGGTGCGATCTCGGCTCCCTGCAACCTCCGCCTCCCAGGTTCAAGCGATTCTCCTGTCTCAGCCTCCAAAGTAGCTGGGGCTACAGGCGCGTGCCACCACGCCCCGCTAATTTTGTATTTTTAGTAGAGACGGGGTTTCACCATATTGGTCAGACTGGTCTTGAACTCCTGACCTCATGATCTGCCCATCTCGGCCTCCCAAAGTGCTGGGATTACAGGTGTGAGCCACCGCGTCCAGCCTGTGCCAGTTTTTAATTGCCACTGCCCTGAGATCCCAACAGGCTACCCACCACGTCTCCCATCTCTACCACTCCAGTCTCTTCCCAGGACCCCTTCGGAGCTCTCCACAATCCAGTGTCTGGCAGACTAGGGGCTTCCAGGACTGTGTATCCCAGCACCTTTCTAATCTGATGGGTTGGTGCCCGTGTCATATGGCTTCTTAATCATTATATAATATTGCCCCTGGAGGTAGATTCTTCAGACCTCCCTGCAACTTCCTCGCATTTGCCGGCCTAAGGGTAAGGCGTGTGTTCAGTTGGCAGGAGCCACCTACATGGAAATTCACAAGGCCGGAGGAGGGATCCACTTCACCGTGGAGCGCACGCGCCAAGCCTCAGAGGAGGAGCTGTTCCGCTCCTTCCAGCAACGGCTCCAGTGCATGATGAGGGCTGGCACCACGCTGGTGGAGTGCAAGAGTGGATACGGCCTCGACCTGGAGACCGAGCTCAAGATGCTGCGCGTGATTGAGCGCGCCCGGCGGGAGCTGGACATCGGCATCTCGGCTACCTACTGCGGGGCTCATTCAGTGCCGAAGTAATCTCAGCCAGTGGGGACCGGGGTTTAACTCAGAGCATTGAAAACGAACCCCGGGGGTGGAGATGCATTAGCACTTCAGCTGTTGCAGGCAGAAGGATAGAAGTCTTTGGAAAGAACTGATTCTAATGGCCACTCATCCTGCAGACTCGGTTTTAGGAATGCGATCCCTTAGCCTCATCAGTCTGCTAGTCCTTTAATTATGATAGAAAAGATGTTTCAAGCTCTTTGGGTTAAGAAAAAGAAATGGCCCCTTGTAGTCGTTTAAAATTACACATGTTAATTTGAATAATTTCCCATGATAATTAGCATTTCTAAAAGCACTTTAGAAATTAATAGTAACACTCTTTAGGAGGTAGCTCAAACCTCGTGGTCTAGGTGACTCAGAGGGGTTCGTTTTTGTTCATCTGTTTGCTTTCTTAACAGCAAACATTTTTGTTTTGTTGTTGTAATTGATTTTTAGCCTTCCCCTTTATCTAAAAGTTCCTCCTGCATGGCCTTACTGTAGAGAACTCTGTTCCTTTCTGCACTTGCATTTTATTTGTCCAGAGTTCCTTTTGGTCCTGGAATTTCTAAATAAGAAGGCTCATGGTTCCAACAGCCAACTGACCTATCTAAAAGAAGTCCAGGACTTGAACATGCATAAGGTGCCTCTGAAGTCTTAGTACAGTCTTAAACATTAATAACTTAGATAGATAAATATAATACTACAGACTTACAATCATTATTTAAAAATTTAATTGTTTAAATTTCTTTTACATTTATCTGATTTTGTAAACTTCAGAATATAAATTCATTTTTTAGGCCAGGCGCGGTGGCTCACACCTGTAATCCCAGCACTTTGGGAGGCCAAGGCAGGTGGATCACTTGAGCTTAGGAGTTTGAGACCAGCCTGGCCAACATGGTGAAACCCCATCTCTACTAAAAATACAAAAATTAGCCAGGCCTGGTGGCCCGTGCCTGTAACCCCAGCTACTCAGGAGGCTGAGGCACGAGAATCGCTTGAGCCTGGGAGGTGGAGGTTGCAGTGAGCCGAGATTGCGCCACTGTACTCCAGCCTGAGCAACAGAGCAAGACTCTACCTCAAAAATATATATATATTTTTAATTCACAAATACTATATTTATCATGTAGAGCATGTTGTTTTAAAATATGTATACCTTGTGATATGGCTAAATCGAGCTAATTAATATATGCATTACTTCACATACTTATCACTTTTTGTGGTGAGAACACTTAAACTCTATTTTTTAACAATTTTTAAGAAAACAACACATTGCTATTAGCTATAGTCACTTTGTAATGGGAAAATATAAGTATTTAATGTCAATAAAAATTAAGTTTTTCATGTTATCTTCAATCAGAGGAACTAAAAAAGTAACATTAAAATTTATTATTCAAAATTCACAAAACTAGTTGTGTAGAAAAGATACATAAATATTTAATATTTCCAGTGATCTTTGTTGTAAGTTTTTAGCATTTATATTTCTGAAATTATTAAAGCTTAAAATTTCACTGAGACTCTTGAGACATTCTCTATAGAAAACAGTAGATTTTTTTTCAAACAGAATATAAAGTGTATAATAGTCTGCTTTCTTTTGCAGTAGAAAGGATAGTGTGGCATGGTGGAAAAGTCTCAGTTTGAAGTGATGCCAGACCTGGGTTTGAATCCAGCTTGGCTACTTCCAGCTGGGTGATTTTGAGGTCATGACTTAATTTTCTGAACATGAATTACTCATCTGTGAAACAGAGCTAAATGCCACCCTATTCTATATGATTGTCTTAAGAATTAAAAATAACTTGCATAGGCGGGACACAGTGGCTCAGCCGAGGCGGGTGGATCACCTGAGGTCAGAAGTTTGAGACCAGCTTGATCAACATGGAGAAACCCCGTCTCTACTAAAAATACAAAATTAGCTGGGCGTGGTGGCGCATGCCTGTAATCCCAGCTACTCGGGAGGCTGAGGCAAGAGAATCGTTTGAACGCGGGAGGTGGAAGTTGCAGTGAGCCGAGATCATGCCATTGCACTCCAGCCTGGGCAACAAGAGCGAAACTCTGTCTCAAAAAAGAAAAAAAGAAAAAGAAATAACTTGCATAAGTGCCTGTCTCTCCTAGTCCACCTCTACCCACCTACCCAAATGGTTTTGCTGAGTGAGAGCCTTCTGTGCGCCAAATATAGGGCTGAGGTTTCATAGAAATTTTCTCCATCTGCCAATGAGCCTCTGAGGTCTGCATCTGGATTCCCATTGGTAAAGCCTGAGCTCAAATAACAGCTAAAGAGCATCTCCTAAGTTACGTGGCCACCAGGTGGTAGAGCTCTGTGTCTACCAGACTCTAAAAGCACAGGCTTTTCTAACATATAACTACTGCAGAACTTTATTTTATCTACTCTTCTTATTGTTAATTTTTTTTTTAGAGACAGGGTCTTGCTCTGTTGCCCATGCTGGAGTGCAGTGTGCAATTATAGCTCACTGCAGCCTCAAACTCCTGGGCTCAAACAATCCTCTTGCCTCAGCCTACCCAGTTGCTAGGATTATAGGCATGACGTACCATGCCCAACTCCACCAGAATTTTAGAGAGAATTTCAGAGCCTCCTGCTGTCCTCCTCCCCCATATCCCCAGATGGTGAGACAGAAAGCCTAAGGCAGGTGCTTCAAGAAACATTGTGAAGGAAGAAAAAGGCAGGGTGATAGCTGGGCTCAGGTAAGGGGACCACAGGTGGGTCATTAGGGGGAGTATCCAGGATGCCCTCTGAGTGTCCTTGACAGGAAGATTATGCATTTTTTTTTTGAGGCAGAGTCTTGCTCTGTCGCCCAGGCTGGAGTGCAGTGGTGCAATCTCGGCTCACTGCAACCTCCACCTCCCTGGCTCAAGCAATTCTCTTGCCTCAGCCTCCAGAGTAACTGGGATTACAGGTGCATGCCACCATGCCCAGATAATTTTTGTATTTTTAGTAGAGACGGGGTTTTGCCATTTTGGCCAGGCTGGTCTCAAACTCCTGACCTCAAGTGATCTGCCCATCTCGGCCTCCCAAAGTGCTGGGATTACAGGCATAAGTCGCTGTGCCCGGCCAAATTAAGCTTTTCAGCCAGGTAGCCTTGCAACATCCCCAAAGGTAACATAGGTCTGCCAGAATGGATGAACCATCTGAATCTCTGTGCATAGGGTCAGTGCATACAGAAGTCTTGTCGATACCTCCACTATGTAGACATGGCCCAATAGTTAAGAGCCCAGAGTTGTAGCTTGGAGTCTTTCTCTACCTTTCTGAGGCTTGAAGTTGTTTACCTCTACTGCTCCTCTGGTTCTTCAAGTGCCAGATAACCCTGTCTTTTTGTTTCTTGTTTTTAATATTTGCCCATGGCAATCTCATTTTCTTCCCCCAGAGGAAAAACTGCTACGGAAGCTGCTGATGACATCATCAATAACCACCTCCCAAAGCTGAAGGAACTTGGCAGAAATGGGGAAATACACGTGGACAATATCGACGTATTTTGTGAGAAAGGTGTCTTTGATCTCGATTCCACCAGAAGGATTCTTCGAAGTGGAAAAGATATAGGGTTACAGATTAACTTCCATGGGGATGAACTCCACCCGATGAAGGCTGCTGAGGTGTGGTTGACTTTTAGTTTTTCCCTCGTCAACATTCATTCTTGCACATTCATGCTATGGGAAACTTAATTAGTGTCTTCAAAGCCCTCTGAAAAGATATTGAATGGGGAAATTTGTTTGAACAATGTACAGATTGGTCTGGTTGAGACTCGAAAACCCTGACCTCTATTAAAAACTTACTTTTTTGCTGATCATTTACTTTCATTATCATCCGCTGGTGATATTAGTATTAATAGCAAAAGAATTGGCCGGGTGTGGTAGCTCACGCCTGTAATCCCAGCACTTTGGGAGGCCGAGGCGGGCTGATCACGAGGTCAGGAGATTGAGACCAGCCTGGCTAACACAGTGAAACCCCGTATGTACTAAAAATACAAAAAATTAGCGTGGTGGCACACGCCTGTAATCCTAGCTACTCGGGAGGCTGAGGCAGGAGAATTGCTTGAACTGGGGAGGCAGAGGTTGCAGTGAGCCGAGATCACGCCACTGCACTCCAGCCTGGGGGACACAGTGAGACTCCATCTCAAAAAAAGAAAAAAAAAAAAAGAAAAGAAAAGAAAAAGAATTACCTCAGTGATCTCTTTTACTAAATTTCTAATGTATTTTGCTTGGCACACAAAGCCACACTAGCACAGTATATTAATTTCACTTGTACCTTTTCAGATCTTTCTGTGGCAGCATCCAAATCATTTTAGTGGAGCACACCAAAAATAGCCACAAGATGATTTTCAAATCCATATATCTTTGCTCAAATTAATTCATTTATTCATCCTTTCAACAAATATTTGAATGAATACTGTGTGCCAGGCACTGTTCTAGGCATTCAGAATTCAGCAGTAAGACAAAGTCCCTGCAGTCATGAGTCTAGGCTTCTCTCTTCTAAAGCCTGAGACCTAAATAAACAAGCCCTTGGGGCATAAATACAGACATAGATACCCCATCTGCACGCCTCTTAACTGGCTTATATCCAGCTTGATCTCTTAGTATTGCTTCCAAGTCTTGTCCCATTTTCTGCTTCAGTAAATGTCGCCGTCACCTGTCTGTTGCTTAAGTGAAAACCTTGGATATCGTTTTGACTGCTGCCTCTCCCTCACCTACCGCATTTCATGCAACCACCAGTTCCTCCCAATTCTCCCAAATAGCTCTAGATCCCCTTCTCTCACCTCTGATCCATAAGATTCATAAAATTTTCTGTTTCAGAAAATGTCTGAAGGATTTGTGTTTAAGAATAGTTTTTAAAGTAGCCCACTAGCTAATTTTCAAATGAGTGCCAATTACAAACCCTTCACCCATTTGGGGGATTGGGCTTACAACGGTTGGCAAGAAATCTTAATAATAAAACACTGTTTCTCTTTATGGGAAAAACAATTTAGGCTGCGCTCAGTGGCTCATGCCTGTAATCCTAGCACTTTGGGAGGCTGAGGCAGGCGGATCACGAGGTCAAGAGATCGAGACTATCCTGGCCAACATGGTGAAACCCCATCTCTACTAAAAATACAAAAATTAGCTGGGCATGGTGGCACGCGCCTGTGGTCCTAGCTGCTCGGGAGGCTGAGGTGGGAGAATTGCTTGAACCCAGGAGGCAGAGGTTGCAGTGAGCTGAGATCGCGCTACTGCACCCAGCCTGGCTACAGAGCAAGACTCCGTCTCAAAAATAACAAACAAACAAACAAACAAAACAATTTAATGGAACTTCATCGATTCGTTGTTGCTGTTTGTTAAATCTTTCCTTCTCTGCGCATTCTCCTTAGCTTGGAGCTGAACTGGGAGCGCAGGCAATCAGCCACCTGGAAGAAGTGAGTGATGAAGGCATCATTGCCATGGCAACGGCCAGGTGCTCTGCCGTCCTTCTGCCCACCACGGCCTACATGCTGAGGTAAGGTCGTTTCTCACCCCAGACCCAAGAGCTGCAAGTACAAGCTGTGAAGACACAGACGTCCAAAGTGCCCAGACATTATTTCGTTGCCCTTAGAAATCCCTTAAAAATGCAGATGAAGAAAACTCAGCTAATGAAGATGCCAACCCTGGATTGATGTTCGTAAACGAATTTCCCTGAGGAAGGAACTTACACCCAGATTGCCTTTGAGTGGTAGGATTATTGAGGAAGATGGTGCTTTCTTTTTCTTTTTCTTTTTCATGGATTTTGGAATTTTCCAATTAAAAAGAATTACTATGCATTACTTTTATAATTAGTAAATAATGAAATACGTGCTATACTTTTAAATATGTGCATAAGATGTTAAAGATATTTAGCAGTATTCAGAATCTGCATGAGCTGTTTTCTAACGGGATGTTAGTGGGTACCATAATTGTCATAAATCTTTATAAATCCTGGGGGTGGGAGGAAAGAGGAGACATATATTTTGTAAAATCTCCCCAGATATTTTGCTGTATGCTGTCTACGAATTGAATATTCTTAGTTTATCTGTTATTACTGTTGCTCTAATTCTAACCAATATGAGATCTGAGGTCTTCTGACCCTTCCCATTGTACTACTTACTTATATGATATCCAAGTTTGTGGTCTGGGAGGCCGGCAGTCAAGAGGAAGTTTATCTTCTCTTAGGACTAGGTGCTTTCTGTGTGGCTAGGATATGTGGTCTTTTGCATGGGGAGTGATTCTGCAGTTAAGACAGTAGTTCTCAACCCCAGGGTAATTTTGTCCCTCAGGGGACATTTGGCAATGTCTGGAGACGTTTCTAGTTGTCACAACTAGGGGATGCTACTGGCATCTAGTGGGTAGAGGCCAGGGTTGCTGCTAAACATTCCTCATTGCACAAAACAGCTACCCAAAACAAATAATTATCCAGCCCAGGACATGAATTGTGCTGAGGTTAGGTAAGACCAGGCTCCAAGTAAGTTTTAGAAGGGTGAAGAAAGGAATACTTCAGTGCTTTTCTCAAATCTACTATGATTTTATACGCACATGTATGATATTGTACATTTTTATTATTATTACTATTCTCTTAATTTAAAGAGTAAACACAATGTAGACTACAATCAGGAAATATCAATAACTGTTCTTGGTATGACCAATGTCTTATACATTCAAGTGTCATCAGTCTAAGTCATCAATCAATATTTGTCTCCACCACCCAAGAAATAAGTTTTTTGTTTTTTATTTTTTTCGAAAGAAAAGGCTTTCTTCAGCTGGGCGCAGTGGCTTACGCTTGTAATCCCAGTACTTTTGGGAAGCCGAGGTGGCAGATCACTTGAGGCCAAGAGTTCAAGACCAGACTGGCCAACATGGTGAAACCCCGTCTCTACTAAAAGGTGGTGCGTACCTGTAGTCCCAACTACTTGGGAGGCTGAGGCAGGAGAATCGCTTGAACCCAAGAGGGAGAGGTTACAGGGAGCCAAGATCATACCACTGCACTGCAGCCTGGGCAACAGAGTGAGTGAGAGTCCATCTCAAAAAAAAAAAAAAAAAAAAAAAGGCTTTCTTTAACTGGTCTTGAATCTCTTGACGTGGAGCAAAAGCCTAAGACTTTGTGGTACTGGAGGGCCATTCAGCATTAAAAGTCTGAACTTTTTTCCTATGCCAGCGGAGGCTGTCATCTGCCATTGCCATAGACAGGTTTAGCCTCCTGTTAGGACCACAAGGGCAGTCGACGTGAAGGCCATACTCTGCTTTCTGGCTTCTCGTTTCTGTATTTTTCTGATCTCTGCATCAGGAGAGACCAGCAGGGCCCCTGCTCTCCCCTGAAACCTCTCCTGACTCTCATTTCCAGAATAACCATTGCCTTATGCTACTTAAGGGCTCGCTTTAATCATGTATTTTATGTATAATTTGCATGTAATATTTAAATGTATTCAGGAAATATTCACCTTGGTTTTTATGGAGCGCCCTAATACTTTTACAGCCTCGCTTTTTTCTCTTTTACCCCTGAGTATTTATTGAAGGAGAGGAGGGCCATTCAAATGACCTGCAGGAACATTTGAAGCTGTGCCCTTTCCTCACTCTCTGTCTCTGCTTCACTCACCTCCTCTCATACACTGTTGAAAAACATTTTAAGTGGTCGTACAAATGATCGATCATAGACTGGGAGTGACTCTAGGATGAGAATTATCTCTGCTGGACTCTTTCTCTATTGCAGCAGTTATTCCAAAATTAAATCTGTCCTCATTGCTTTAAAGAGCTTTTAGGCTTTGTTTATTTTTGGTGTAACACTTTTGAGATATGTCCTAAAGAATAAAGAATATTTAAAAAATCAGGAAACAACAGGTGCTGGAGAGGATGTGGAGAAATAGGAACACTTTTACACTGTTGGTGGGACTGTAAACTAGTTCAACCATTGTGGAAGTCAGTGTGGCGATTCCTCAGGGATCTCGAACTAGAAATACCATTTGACCCAGCCATCCCATTACTGGGTATATACCCAAAGGACTATAAATCATGCTGCTATAAAGACACATGCACACGTATGTTTATTGCGGCACTATTCACAATAGCAAAGAGTTGGAACCAACCCAAATGTCCAACAACGATAGACTGGATTAAGAAAATGTGGCACATATACACCATGGAATACTATGCAGCCATAAAAAATGATGAGTTCGTGTCCTTTGTAGGGACATGGATGAAACTGGAAAACATCATTCTCAGTAAACTATCGCAAGGACAAAAAACCAAACACCGCATGTTCTCTCTCATAGGTGGGAATTGAACAATGAGAACTCATGGACACAGGAAGGGGAACATCACACTCCGGGGAGTGTTGTGGGGTGGGGGGAGGGGGGAGGGACAGCATTAGGAGATACACCTAATGCTAAATGACGAGTTAATGGGTGCAGGAAATCAACATGGCACATGGATACATATGTAACAAACCTGCACATTGTGCACATGTACCCTAAAACCCTAAAGTATAAAAAAAATAAAAAATAAAAAAATAAATTAAAAAAAAAAAAAAAAAAAAAAAAAAAAAAAAAGAATATTTCACCAGGGAGGTCAAGGGGATGCCTAATCCAGGAAGAAGTATAAACATTTTACACACTAAATTCTTGGACCTTCAAGATTTTAAAGGACCTACAGAGATGTTTGAGGCAAAAAAAATAAAAAGAGGGGAAAAGGAGAGATATGAATAGGAAATTGCAAAACAGAAACTAATAAAAATAGCATATTGTGGCCAGGCACAGTGGCTCATGCCTGCAATCCCAGCACTTTGGGAGGCCAAGGTGGGTGGATCACCTGAGATCAGGGGTTCGAGACCAGCCTAGCCACCATGGTGAAACCCCATCTCTACTAAAAATACAAAAATTAGCTGGGCGTGGTGGCAGCTGCCTGTAGTCCCAACTACTCAGGAGGCTGAGGCAGGAGAATCACTTGAACCCAGGAGGTGGAAGTTGGAGTGAGCCAAGATCGTGCCACTGCACTCCAGCCTGGGCAAGAGACGGAGATTCCATCTCAAAAAAAAAAAAAAGCATAGTGTAACCTCATTTATTATTTAATTTGGGAGTCACCAAAAAGCTTATTAAATTCTAAAATGATTTGTAAGTTATATTTTCCTCCCTTTGCAAGAATGCCTTAATATGTAAAAAGATGGATGAGATAAACAATCATTAATTAAATGTTAGTTATATCTAAGTAATTTCAAAAGCAGAATGATAAAAATCAGGAGTCCTGGGATTATATATGTAACTCTACCACTAATCATTTAATCTTGAGTTTCTGCTTCTTGTTCCAGAATATGAAGGCGTTGACTGTCTCAAGTTCTCTTCTGTTCTGAACAGCTATTCTACAAAAGTTCCCATTCTAGAGACTGACATTTTTTTCCTCCCCTTAGACTGAAACAACCTCGAGCCAGGAAGATGTTAGATGAAGGAGTAATAGTTGCTCTGGGAAGTGATTTCAACCCCAATGCATATTGCTTTTCAATGGTAATTATTTTTTTCATGTACCTTTCTGAGCAGAGTATCTACCAAGCATATAAATAATTTTAAAATATTTCACTAGCTTTTAAAACAGTATAAAAAATCTAAAAATATTTTTCTGTGAAACAAGAAAAAAAGGGGTAGACAGCAGTGTAACTGGATTTTTCTGTCCCACATAAATGCCTGCAGGCATAGAGAGAGGAGAGAAGCTTCTATGTGCATTATTTTCTGATTCAGCTTTGAGTATTGTGGTTTTACAATAACCCATTTCCTTTCTCCAGAGAATAGCATAAACTCCAAGAGGTCTTAGTAAGGGTGGAAGTGAACTTCATTGTGTGCAGTAAGTGGTCTTGAAAAGTTGTCAATAAATATTAAATGCACAATCCCTATAATAAAGTAATCTTTTCCAAAGTCTAAGAACCTTTATGTATAAACTTAGATTTTTCCCATTGCAACTGAGCCAATTCCTCGTATACCTTTAGCTGCCTCTATTTGTTGTGCTGTGTTGAGAAATGTTTTAAATTGCAGTTGCCGTGTGTCACTTTCCTCCAACACTTTTCTCTTCCTGCCTTAGCCAATGGTCATGCATCTGGCCTGTGTAAACATGAGAATGTCCATGCCTGAGGCCTTGGCTGCTGCCACCATCAATGCAGCTTATGCACTGGGAAAGTCTCACACACACGGATCGTTGGAAGTTGGCAAACAGGGAGATCTCATTATCATCAATTCATCCCGGTGAGTGTGCTTCAACTTAGCTCTTTTATATTATGCCCACTGAAGTATAGAGATGAGGCCTAAATCCCTTTTCCACTAATAATTAGTGTCAGACTCTGTCTGGGCTCAGACACTATCCAGTTCCCTGTACCTTGATCCCTTTCCAATGAGTAAATCTACTGACAGGCCCTAAACGACAGGGTAGACCAAGTTTTCAAGATCTCTTCATCTGTCTGGTATCTTTCGTAGATTTCCAGGTTTCTGCTCTGTTTACCTGGACTTTGGCCGGGTTCTGCCCTCTGGCACATGTTTGTGTTTTTCTGCTCCGCTTCTGATTTTCAACTTTCTCCCAACGCTGGCTTGTCACCTTGGTTCTGATTCATTCCCTCTCTGATTTCTCATGCCGACTGGATCCCAAAAGCTTAAACTTAGTTTTCCTGTTCCTGGTGGCTTATCACTCACCCACCCACAGTCTGTTGCCACCTGGGCCTCCAGCGTGATATTAGTCTGTTGTCACACTACTAATAAAGACATACCCGAGACTGGGTAATTTATAAAGGAAAGAGGTTTAATTGACTCACAGTTCTGCATGGCTGGGGAGGCCTCACAATCATGGTGGAAAGCAAAGGAGGAGCAATGTCTTGTCTTAAATGGCAGCAGGCAAGAGAGCATTTGCAGGGGAACTCCCATTTATAAAAACATCAAATCTTGTGAGATTTATTCACTATCATGAAAACAGCATGGGAAAGACGCACTCCCATGATTCAATTACCTCCCACTGGGTCCCTCCCACAATGTAGGAATTATGGAAGCTACAATTCAAAATGAGATTTGGGTGGGGACATAGCAGCAAACCATATCAGGGTCTTACTGTTCTAGACCTACAAGTTGTAAATCCTTTGGCTACTTGACTCTTATGAGCCCATTGCAGCCCTTGGACCTCATGTCCTCCAGAGACACCTGCTTTAAAATTCTCTCCATGATCAGAAATCACTCCCTGTATTGAATATAATGTTGATGGTGACATTTGTGTATCACTTAATGAAGCAAACATTTTAAGATCAAGTACTTAAACAATATTATTAAACAATGTTTGATTTACCATAGACCAGTTAGTTATACAATGTTTTTTAGAAAGCTCAAATACCATTGACTGGGTGTAAATAAATGTGTAGGGAATGCATTTTAAAATTAGCATTTATTGATAAAGTAATAATTTTTACTTGCACACATTGAAGTAATATTTGTTTGTTTTTTTTTCTAGATGGGAGCATTTGATTTACCAGTTCGGAGGCCATCATGAATTAATTGAATATGTTGTAGCTAAAGGAAAAGTCATCTATAAAACATGATAGATTTGAAACGAGAAGATTTTTGACTATATGAAATAAGTCAATATAGTTATATTAAAAGTTAAAACACCTTAATATTTACAAGAATTATATCACTTAAACCTAAATGTACTTCAATGTCTTTTTAAGTCACTCAAAAAACCCAAGGGATAGATTTATTTTCATTTAACACATGCATTTGACATATAAACAGGTAAACCTATTGTGATTAAAATCACAAAACATCCAATTATTTCACAAATATTGGTTACAAATATTCTGTAGATTAATATGATGGGTATCATAAAAATGCCTTTGTGGGGGAAGGTAGGCTTGGTGTAAAATTTTCATTTTGTGTCTGTATTTCACATCTCAGTTTTTAAACTATATTTAGTGAACACTGGGGGATCAAAAGAAATCTCAGTGATACGCCCCAATGAAGCTAAAATATAGCCTTCTGTTAAGCAAATAATATTTCCTTTCCCCAAGTAGTTCATTTTCTAGATGCTTGTCAAATGAATTAATGTCCTCTGATGAAGAGTGTCCTTCCATTTCTAAGGTCTTCTCAATCTCAGCAATAGAGCTTCCCAGCAGTGTTGAAGACACATCATTTATACACAGGCATAGGAGCCTTCCTGAAATGGATGCATTTTTACCAACTACAATTGTAATGTTTTTGGAAATTTTTAAAAATTTTTGATTCTTCACATTACAATTGGGTGAAACACATTTTACAGCTCTCAATAAATGTTTGCTGTCACTCTTGTTGTTGTTGTTTCCTTTCAGCCTGGAAGTAGATCAGCAGCGTTGTCTATTAGAGTTTTTAGGAAATTACAAAATTATTTGTAAAGAGTGGATAATTATTTACATATAAATGGGTGTTTTTAAAAGCCATGTAAGTTGATATGAAATCTTTTTAAATGTTTCAATCATCTTTATAATCACAACTGCATTATCAAACTTGGTAAGAAATAATTTGAGAAGTAAAGATTAACTCTCCCAATGATCACTAATTTCAGGTTAATAGAGCCTGAATGAATAAGGCTTTGCTGTAGTCAATATAAAGCAACTCAAAATGCCCCTCATTGGAAGGTTAAGGGTAATCATTGGAAGGTTAAGGGTAACATTGCACATTGTTGTCATCATGATGGGGTCTCTGGAGCTCTGAACCTCATGCGATTGTTTAAGAAGTCTTGAGACAGTGTAGGGGGCACACAGTTGCTGTGTGTGATGGCTCCCCTGTGACCAGTCACCTAGGCACTGTGAACATTTGGGACACAGGAGATAGACATAAAAGCCAAAACTGAATGATAGGTCCACTCTTCCCTGGAACTCAAGCAACACAAGATTAGATTCTTCTGTTGAAGAAACAAGAAGGAGAAGCACATCCGATTTTTCATCTAGGAGGCACTCACTTTAAACAAATAGCATTCACGCCTTTTTTGAAAGAAGACAGAAGACGACATCTACCCCAAACTGCCCTAGTCCTCCCAGGCCAGTGTGCTGCAAGCCCGTGCAACTCACAGTTTGCTAGGAATGCAGAACCTCTGGCTGGACCCAGACCTGCTGAGTCCAAATCTGCGTCCTAATAAGCCCCGGGTGATTCACATGCACATTAAGGTCTGAGCAGCTCTGAGTTCTAAGCCCTAATCACACCAATCTTCACACTGTTCCTTAGGGGACAGTGACCTGCTCAGGGCCATGCAGTACGGTTCCCTCTGCCCAGAATGCTTTCCTTCTCTTCCTTACATAGGAAACTGGAGCTGGACGCCCCTCCCCACATTCCCACGTCTCTATGATAGCCTTTATAGCATTGTAATTTAACTGTCTTTTCTATTTTAGACTAATGAAGTCTACCCTCTGGGCTGAAACTAACGTTCTCCAACTATTTTTTGGTATATTTTCAATGTTTACATTTAATAAATTAATACTCTTAACAAAAGTAAGTAAAAAGGCAAAATGGGCTGGGAGCGGTGGCTCACACCTGTTATCCCAGCACTTTGGGAGGCCAAGAAGTGTAGATCCCTTGAGGTCAGGAGTTCGAGACCAGCCTGACCAACACGGTGAAACCCCATCTCTACTAAAAATACAAAAATTAGCCAGGTGTGATGGCGCATACCTGTAATTCCAGCTACTCAGTCGGCTGAGGCAGGAGAATTGCTTGAACGCAGGAGGCAGAGGTTTGCAGTGAGCTAAGGTAGCACTATCGCACTACAGCCTGGGCGACAGAGCCGAGACTCCACTTCAAAAAAAGGAAAATGAACCATAAAGAGAGAACCATAAAGTTTAATAAAAAGCAATGCAGTGACCAGACCCAAAAATCAGACACAGGTTTAAAGCAGTATGAAATGTATCTGCTTTTGAATTTTGCTGGTTGTGATGATTTTTCTTTTTTTTTTTTTTTTTTTGAGATGGAGTCTCACTCTGTCACCCAGGCTGGAGTGCAGTGGCATGATCTTGGCTCACTGTAACCTCTGCCACCCAGGATCAAGCAGTTCTCCTGCTTCAGCCTCCCAAGTAGCTGGGATTACAGGCACCTGCCACCGTGCCCGGCTAATTTTTGTAATTTTAGTAGAGACAGGGTTTCACCATCTTAGCCAGGATGGTTTTGAAATCCTGACCTCGTGATCCACTCATCTTGGTCTCCCAAAGTGCTGGGATTACAGGCATGAGCCACCGCGCCCAGCCTGTGATGGGATTTTATGCATGTGGTAGATTGTCAGATAGGGGCCCATGGATCACGCCAAATCACATGCCCATGCCCTTGAGTGTTACTCTCCCAAATTGACTCTGGGCCTGGAATGTGACTTGCTTTAGCCAACAGGACATTAGCGAACGTGGCACAACAGAGGCTTGAAAAGCCCTTGTGCTTTAGGGTTTTCCTCCTCTGGCTGTCCTGAGACAACTTGTGACAAAGCCCAGGTGAGCCTGCGGGGCTGGGGAGGAAATCCTGATGCCTCCGACTCTTTTGTTGCTAACCAATGGGAAAAAGAGTGTACTGAGTCAAGCATATGTTCTTAAAACGGTTGACGTCTGTCAACTGAATCCTTGAGAAGCTTGACTAACTGCTGTTAGAGGTGCTAAACTTTGTTATAAAAACCTAAGAATAAAGTGACACCATAAGGCAATTGAGACTTAGTTTATTCCATGTTTCCCTTGAAGTTTCCTTGAAGGCGTGTGCTGTCAGTTACTAATAGAGCTGTGTAGAAAACTCAGTGACAAAGTGTCATTTTGACCTGGACGACTGCAGGGGCTGTGAGAATCCAGCATTCCCCAAACTGGAGCGAAGAGCACCATCAGACCGCTGGGGGTTACTGGCTCAACGGCAGCTCACGGATGACAATGCACAAACCTCATTTGTGTGTGTTCACATTTTGACAAAGAATAGCACCAAGAACAACCTTTAGGTAAACAGGCTCCTCAGCACTTTTTTTGCTCCCTGAATGGCTGTGGGCAGCAGTTTTCACTTCAGTTTCCACCTTTCCTGTGGACAGGTTGCAAATCTAAAGGGTGAAAACTCTACTGTGAAATCCACTGTTGGGCCCATTTTAGATGGCAATTAGGTAGGCAAGGTGGCAAGTGTGTCTGTCCTCCTCTCCACCAGCTGTGGGTTTTGGAGCCACGGTTTCAGACCACTTGAAGGGCCTTGCACATATATGCACGCACAGGTGCAAAGTCACAGAGCTTAACCTTGGGAAGCCAAGAGGTCATGTGACCCATCCTTCATCTGGACAGATGCACTTAAGCCATCCCTGAAGGTCCTTTATCTTCTTGGGGGAAAAAATAGATGGGGTAATACATTCTAGGGCTCCATCTGACCTTTGTCAATAGAACTCATTTTAATGATTACCATTACAGAAAGGAGGTTGGTTAATCCCCAAAGATTCCTTATCTGTGAAACGAGGAAGGTTACAATAAGAATGTGAATAGAGTACTAACACCTAGGAAGCGAAAATACTAACCTCAAACTCCCATGTAAGCATTTGGGGGATACGTGTAGTGATAAGTACAAAATACACAGTTTAATAAGAGCCACCCAAATAGCAATCTTTATATTCATTCCTTATCTCGTTTGCACATGAAACCCCTTGTTCGTTTTAATCACCTCTATAATTAATAGCTGAAGACCCTATTGACTACTCTTTACTATGATCCAATTAATAGAAGAAAAAAGCAGCTTAAGGACAAATTATGACTTAAAATGGTTATTTATGAAGGCGTATTAAGGAATATCATGCAAAGTAAAATTAGCCAAAGAAAGTCAACTGGTGGAGAGCTTGTTGAAGCAAATTTAAAAAAAAAAAAAAAGGTTAACAAAAGTCTAATGTTTTTAGAAAAAATTGCTATCAATCTATTTCCAAATTTGAATTCATCTAATGCTAAGAGTAAAAAACAGGCACATACAATTGTGGTTATTCTTCTCACCCTTAAGAGTGAGTGGCCTGTTGAAACTGTTAAGAAAGAAAGAAAACTTTTATAATCTGAAAATACCGTGGGTCTTGAACCACGACAGCAGGAACACAGTGCTGAATTTAGCAACTATAATACTGCCATCAGCCTAACCAAAGTCGGCTTTAGAAGAACTGAGTTATACAATGGATTGATCTACCTAGGAAAGTTCTCGGGTCTCTCCTTCAGCCTAGTATTGCTTTGTGCTAAACTGACTGCCCTCTGATCTGCTACTTCATGACAAAGCCCATTAAAGGTCCTCAGACTCCGGGATTTTGGTGGATTTCTTGTGCAGAAATTGCAGTGAAAAGGCTGTTGGAGAAAGAGGTCTTGATTCTGGAATATGCTCCATTCTGTATTTTTCAATGTATGGAGCAGCTACTTCCCAAACCTGAAAAGCAAGGACAAAACAAAGTTGAAATATTGACGACATTGTTTCCACATGCTATTAAACATCAACTTCATCCGAAGTCAAAACATACTCTATACATGACTGGACACAGCTACTGTTTGCTTGCTTTTATTTTAAGCCATTTGACACATGACCTGTGTCAATTAGTCTTTGGTTGCATTAAAGACTGTAAATATACAAAGTCCAAAACTTTCTAAAGTCATCATAAAGATTTTAAGCTGCATACTTTTCCAAACCAAAACAAGCAAGGAAATAACAAAACCCAGAGAATTCAGTGTGGACAGAGTGAAGGATAGTTGCTCCAGGGTCTTAACAGGACCTATGTGGTTTTTTCTTTTTGTGTTTTTCTTTTTTTGTGAGACAGAGTCTCACTCTGTCACCCAGGCTGGAGTGCAGTAACATGATCTCAGCTCACTGCAACCTCCACCTCCCAGGTTCAAGCAATTCTTGTGCCTCAGCCTCCTGAGTAGCTGGGATTACAGGTGCGTGCCACCAGGCCCAGCTAATTTTTGTATTTTTAGCAGAGATGGGGTTTCACCATGTTGGCCAGGCTGGTCTCGAATTTCTGGCCTCAAGTGATCCACCCACCGTGGCTACCCAAAGTGCTGGGATTACAGGCGTGAGCCACCACACATGGCCTGGACCTGTGTGTTTTCCAAAGCAAGCCTTAAATGATAAAAGGCAGTGAATTGTATTTCCCTGTTGCCTTATTTCCATGCCACAGGTGCTCTGTTCCTTTGACCCTGCTACTCAAAGCGTGGCCTGTGCCCCTGCAGTATCAGCATCACCTGGGACAAGTCAGAATCTTGGCCTTCACCCAAACCTACTGAATCCACACCTGCATTTTAACAAGATGCCCAGCAGATTCATAGCCACATTAACGCTGGAGAGGCACTGCCTCAGATCCTTGGTTAGTTTTTGCCTCCCACCCACCAACCTCTTTTTTCTTTTTTTTTTTTTCCAAGCATAACATCATCTCAAAGTAAGGCCCTGGATGGGCATGGTGGCATGTGCCTGTAGTCCCAGCTACTCAAGAGGCCAAAGTGGGAGGATCACTTGAGCCCAGGAGTTTGAGTCCAGCCTTGGCAACATAGCAAGACCCCCATCTCTAAAAAAAATTTTTTTTTAAATTGAATGAAATTAAGGCCCTGTTTTTGGTTTATATCTGCTTTTTAACTGATTGCCACTGACAGCCAAGGAGCCTTTCCTATTATTTTTTATGACCTTAGAAAATGAATACTCTTAAAGGCTAACCTCTCTTATACCTCCCTCCTAGCTCCAAAGTCGGCAGCAGACAAGCAGCTTCCCCACCCAGAGTGGAGGACGTGCTTAGAAATAATGGGTGTGAAAATCACAGGGAAAAATCACTCCCCCAGAGCAGAGCAACTGTTTTAAGGAAATCAAGCGATTCTAGGGAACATCACACCCAGAAGTTATTCAAAAGGTTTGAAGCACTTCAAACGACATTTAAAAGATAAGCCAACATGCTGGGCATCTGTACCCGGCAGCTGAGTATATGGTCAATGTAACCAGTGGAAATACGCAGGAAAGAAAAACCCGCATCTCACCAGAGCACTAGACAGACCGAAAGTCTTCTGAAGTAAACACCTGGGCCTTGGTTTTCTCTCCAGGTCCACACAGCCATTGCACCCAGTGGTGGTAGTTGTGATAGCATCACCCAGAAGGGAACGCACTTTTGAATCAAAGAGGACATCTTGCAGGGGTGGGAAGGCATCAATGAACCTGATGTCTTATCTTTTTCCCCATGAATATTGTCCCAAAACTCCATTTAAAATCCATTTCTGTTTCTAATCCTTAGACATTCAACATTTGGCTGCACCTGGTGCACTTAGTGTTTATTATATGGCTTCTTAGTGGTGCTGCAAGTTGTTGCTCAAATACCTTTTTGCTCATTCCCAAGGAATGGCCAGGAAACAATAGAATACGGCAATGTTTCTCCATCCCCGACTTTGCTTTCCTGTAACAATTAAAAATTAAGAAACAAGCCAAGGGGCCAGCTTGCCTTCTGCTCCAGGAGCAGCCTGTGGGCTGCCTCAATGTCCGGGGCCATGAAGCGATCTTTTATCCAGGGCCTACAGGGAGAGCACATCCACCCATCAGCCAAACACTAAACCCTGCCAGGGTTCACAGTGCTGAACTGATGTAATTTTCAAAGACCTGTTTGATCTTACCTTACAACAGAGCGCACCAGCTCATAGACCTTCTCCAGCGGAGTGGTTGTTTTCAGGGGACGTAGAAACTCTATGCCCTGGCAGGCTGCAAGGAGCTCAATGGCCAGCACTGAAACAAGAAATTAGAAGAGGGTAGCTTATGAAAGTCTGACTTCATGCTTAAGGAATGTGGATTTCCCAAAGTTGACACCCATCACCAGCCAACTAACAGATGGTTTGTTCTCTGTCTATTGGTAGAATGAAGTTGCTTTGGTAGTTAGTTGCCATTTTAACATGTTTTCTAACCCCTTGACTATATCTTTAATGCTGAGAAGGGGAGAATTGAGACATTTGCCTGAATAATTACCAGACCCGCACACCTACCCAGGAAGCTGCCCATTCATCTGCACTAGCAAAATCTGCCAATTTTTAATTGTTACGGGAAAGCAAAGTCAGGGATGGAGAAACATTGCCTTATTCTATTGTTTTCTGGCCATTCCTTGGGAATGAGCAAAAAGGTATTTGAGCAACAACTTGCAGCACCAACTAAGAAGCCATATAATAAACATGTGAAATCCCCCATTCACATCCTCTAACCGAGGTTTGTTGGCCAAGTTTGGGTCATGTGGGTAGGGAAGGAAGTCAGAAAGAAGAGCTGATCCTCATCTTGAGCCCCAGTTCTATTAAATAATTGTATGCATTTCATCAAGATGCTTTACATCTCGCGGTTTCCAATTCCATATGAATTGCGGGGTGGGGATACTGGACTAGAAGATGAGAAATTGCTTCCAGGTCCACAGTGAAGTCCACAGCTTCATCCTCTCCCATTGTGACCTGTCTGCACTCACTAGAGTTCATAGTGTACTTCATAAATTGAATGTGCTGTTGAATCAAGGTAGGGTGTGAGAGTTCATGGTACTCTTCTCACCACTTTGAATATGTTTTAAAAGTCTCATAAAAAAAAAAAACACTTTGGGGGGGTAAGGTGGGAGGATCGCTTGAGGCCAAGAGTTTGAGACCAGCCAAGGCAACACAGCAAGATCCCATCTTTACAAAAAATTTAAAAATTACCCAGGTGTGGTGGTGCTTGCCTGCGGTGTCAGTCACTTAGGAGACTAAGGAAGGAGGATCACTTGAGCCCGGGAGTTCAAGGCTGCAGTGAGCTATGGTTGCAAAACTGCACTCCAGCCTGGGCGGCAGATAGAGATCCTGTCTCAAAAAAAAAAAAAAAAAAAAAAGAAAGAAAGAAAGAAGAAAAAAAAAGCCAGCCAAAGGACCAGCTTAGTTCTGCACGGTTCCTTGGTTCTTAATCATTAGTGAAGATCAGAATCACTCAGAGGGTTTGTTAAACACAGATTGCTCCGCTCTCCTCTTGGAGTTTCTGAATTAGCGGCCTGGAAGGAGGCCTGAGAGTCTGCCTTCCTAACAAGTTTCCAGGTGATGCTGATGTTGCTGGTGGAAGATCCCACTTGAGAACCACCGGCACAGTGGTCTATCAGGGAGGCCCGCCATCCTGGACTCATCAGCATTACCTTGCTCCACGTGCTCGATGACCCTGAGGGCCTTCCTTGCTGCCCATCCTCCCATGGAGACATGGTCTTCTGTGGCTGCACTGGTGGAGAGGGAGTCAACAGACGAGGGATGGCACAGAGCCTTGTTCTCAGAAACTGCAAGAGACCAGCGCCAGTTAAGAAGTGTTCCTCATAGGATGAGCTGTCTAAAGGACCTGTGGCTTCCACAGAGTGCTTCACAGCATGGGATACACTCTCCAGAAGATCTTGGACATTATCCAAGCACCTGATGGTAGAAAGCTGCTTTGGGAAAAGGAAGCAGGTCATTTTTTCCCCAAAGTGAGGACTCTAAAGCAATAGTGAGTTCTGAGGTAAGACGGGGATGGGAGAGCTGGGAATTCTAATATAACGAGGCCAAGATGAAAACCTGGGATGCATTTAGCATGCCAGGGAGACTAGGGGAGAAAGAGACATGATGGCCATTTTCAGGTACTTGAGGTCAATTTGGTTGTCACCAGAATTCGGGTGTGGCATTTGGGGACTGAGGCTGGACCCATAAATCTTGGGCGAGAAGATTTAACACTTCAGTGTTCAAGGATGATATAAGTGGATATAAACGGGCTCGATGACTGCCAGAAATATCTGGGAGGTGGGGGAATTCTAGGGAGAACCCAGACATGGGACTCTCAAGCTTTCCAGTGCACATGAATCACTTGGGGACCTTGTTATAACAAAGATACTGAGCTTTGGGTGGGGCCTGAAATTCTGCTGTTCTAACGAGCTCTCAGGTGATGGCCATTTGTTGGTCTGAGGACTACACTATAAGTAGCAAGAACTTAGTTATGAAGTTCCCTCACCCTATCTTAGAAGTCAGGAAAGGTCAGACTCAAAGTCTCTTCTCCTCTTTCTTTGGCTTTAAGAGTGGTCATGGGTGAAGCTTCAGTTGTTTTCTATGCTGTATGGAATCGTATCCTAAGATGATCTCGCTTTAAACTAGGGTCATGCTACTTTGTCAAGGTCATGTTGGTTGGCCAAGGACTTTCCAGGTTTCAGCACTGTAAGTCCCAAGTCCTTGGACCCTAAACCGAGGACTATACAGATAAGCAATCTGTGGTGAGGCTTGTTCAGAAAGATAACTTATAAGAGCCAAAAAAAGAAAAACACTAATTTTACTATAATGAAAGCAAGCCGAACAACCTCAATAGGCAGCTTGGGAAACTAAAACATATTCAAATGAGGCTTCCCAATGTCCATCCTGTTCTCTAGAAATCAATGACTACTCCCCCACTACTACGTTATTGTGAGAAATTTCTACTTGTTAAAGGGGTATTTTATTAATAAGCAAGTGAGCAAATAGAAGATACTGGTCAGAGGAGGTGAATTCAGTGGCTCTTAGTTGGTTATTTGTGTTGGTTGGGAATAATATTAATAGCAACTAGTATTTATTTAGTGCTTATGATGTGCCAGGCTTTATATGCATCAATTCATTTAATCCTCCAAACAACCCCCTTAGGTAAACTTATCTCCATTTTATGCAGGTGTAAATTGAGGATCAACAGGATAAAGAGGCTCACAGAGCTAGTAAATGGCAGAGCTGGGCTTCTGATCTAGCATCTACGCATGTAATAACTCATGCTATCCTGCCTTTTAGTTGTTAAATAAAGTAGAGGATGCCCAGTTAAATTTTGATTTTAGATTAAAAAAAATTTTTTGTAGTATAAGTATGTCCCAAATAATTCAAATTTAACTAGTCATCCTGTGTTTTTGTTAAATTTGACAATCCTATTTTAGGATTAAGTATTGATTAAAATGAGATCCTCATTAATTGAAGTAAAAGCACATTTTTGCATGTCAAAATTCAGGGTTTGAATTCTGCGTTACATCTTGCTAGCGTGCAATATTGGGCAAGTCGCTTAACTCTCAGATCTTCAGATATTAATCTATAGATAACAATAATAGCACTTACCTCCGGTGACAATTGTGCAATTAAGTGAATGAATATAAATGAGGCTCTTAGCACTTACTTAGTACCAGGCGCTGTTCTGATGTGTTAATCTCTCTCTTACAATCTTGAGTCAGAAATAAACTATATTGAAGCTCACTCTTCACAGAGGGTATCCTGATTCTTATAAGCATTTTTTTATGTTGCAATAACATCTTTATGGTTTTAGTGGTTGTTATATCTAGTGAAACGTATCCAAAGTTTAATTATAGGTTTAAAAGTTTAAAGTTTAATTATAGGTCGGTTCAAGTTTCACTATTAACTATAACCATCTTAGTCTTTTTCTAATAGTCTTCAAATGGAGATTTGGAAAAAAGCTATAGAGATGAAGTTCATATGCAATGTCAAATTGCTTTCCACAGAGAAATCGTCCATTACAGCCTTATTATTGTATTGTTATATTTCAGTATAACAGTATTGAAGTTTTTCAACTATTTTTTTTCTGGAAAATATTAGAGTTAACCTGTCACCTTTGCACTGAGAGAACTAGGATGCAAATAAAAGTGGTGAAAAGTTAGATCTCACTCACAGACCACATTTGATACTTCTAGGTGAAATGGAAAGACCCTTAGATGGATAGGCGTGTGTTCTGGGAAAAGGGCAGTGTCCTTACCAAGGGCTGCAGCTGTGCAGTGAGCTATCATGAACCCAGAGTTCAGACCACCTTCAGCCACCAGGAAGGCAGGCAGCTCACTGAGGGAGGGATTGCAGAGCCGCTCGATTCTTCTCTCACTGATTGCAGCAAGTTCATGGATGCCAATGGCCAAGTAGTCTAGGGCCTGAAAGAGGGTCTCCATTTAGTCAGCCTATATTGGAATGTGCTTTCTGGGTCAAGAGCAGTTCTAAAAAGCTTACTTTGGCTGGGTATTCACCATGGAAGTTTCCTCCAGAAATTGTCTCTCCCCTACTGGCGAAGACCATCTTTCAAAAGAGGTTAAGGCTTGAAGATAACGTTTGCTGGTCACTTCAAGTACAACCCCTTCCTGCCCTCTTTTTTAACGTGGAGGTGGCAGTCTGTGTACAAATGTGGGGTGGAGGGAAAGAGACAAGTCTTCCTGCAAGAGACACAAAGGGGCACAAAAGCAAAAAACAAAAAGCCTTAAAGGTGAATCATGTACACCCAATTTGGAGGCCGAAAAAACGTGAATCTTGAAATGATGTTTTCTCTTGAGATTAGATTCTCAAGCACCATAATTGTACTAACCTGGTGGTTAGTACCTGCCCTCAAAAGGTTTATAGCCTGAAACTAAAAACAGAGACCAACACATCTGTTTGAAAGCAACTTCTGTTTCTTCAATGGGCACTGCAAACTTGTGTTCCATAGAAGAATCTGTTGAATGGGAAACTCTGCTGATGAGCAACTACCAAAATGTCTGGAACAACCAATTTTGAGAAAATTTTCAAATTCTTTACTCAGTAATCTGGTGTCAGCATTCAACAGCAGATGGTGGCCAATATGTCCTCATGAATCCATTTTAAGTAGGTGGCAAGTTTAAATTTGCTGAATATTATTACTCTGAGGTAATTCTTTTTTTATTTTCTGTATCACTCTGTTACCCAGGCTGGAGTGCGGTGGCGCCATCTCGGCTCACTGTGACCTCTGCCTCCCAGGTTCAAGTGATTTCTTGTGCCTCAGCCTCCTGAATAGCTGGGATTACAGTCACGCACCACAACACCCAGTTAAATTTCGTATTTTTCGTAGACAGGGTTTTGCCATGTTGGCCAGGCTGGTCTTGGACTCTTGGCCTCAAGTGATCAGCCCACCTTGGCCTCCCAAAGTGCTGGGATTATAGGTGTGAGCCACCAAACTCAGCCTCAGATATTTCTATTCCATCATGCACTTTACTTAAGCCAGTAAGCACCCAGGAAAAGGCAGTAACGGATCCTTCTTCCTGGTTCTAAAGAGCTAATCTTTGCCTCTTGGGCTCAAGAATATTCATTACCTATTAACTGAGAACTTGCTGTGTGCAAGAAAGGTTCTAACTTTGAAAAGGTTGGAGATGTATGTGTTACATTAACCTAGTCAAGTGTGGATTACTCTGTTCTGCATGTGTAACTGTGAGCCCATTGGGTCTAGCTCCTTGGCCTTGGCCTCCTCTCCATTCTCTGAATCCCTATAGCAATGGAATTCTGCATCAATTTAGAACTTAGACATGTTTTTATTGTCCTCTAGTTGTTCCAAATTTGTTTGTTGCCTATTAGATTAAAACAATTAGAATTTAACTCCCATAATATCCAGCATGTGTGATGGGGCTCCGTATCTGCAATAGAAAATTGAGAAACATATTCTTTCAGGTAACAGCAGTATTGCAAGAGAACTCCCAAATATTAGCCTATTGGAAATTTATCAATAATTAGCAATCTTTAATTGAAAAAAAAAGACTTTTGGCTGAAATTCTTGCTGAGGCAAGTGGTAGCAGAAGAATTTAGTGAGGAATTAATTATCCCCTGCCCCATATTCAGTAATTGAATGGTAATTTCTAAAAACTATGAGATACCCTTTAAAGGCAATGATGTAAATGTAGAATAGATACCTCTTCCCTACAGTGAAAAGACTGGTACGTGAGATAAGACTACACAGAGTTCATAAAAACTACTATTCCATCTGGGGGATGGGGTGGTGTTGAGGTGAATGGAGAGACCCACAATTTCTGAGCCTTAGTGTGGGTTTGACTTCAGTGTAAAACAATGTGAAAGAACATAAAACACACATTCTGAAGTAAGCTTGTCAAAAAACACATACATACAAAAGCCATCTCATGGGAAACCTTACAGAGCTGTCACGTAACCATCTGCTAACTCAGCCTGTGACCTGCTTTTGGGGCTGCTGATTCAGCACTTTCTCTGGGATTCAGAACTAAGGCAGATGTGGAATAGGAAAAATAGATTCCAAAGGCGTTTGATTATCTTCAAAGGCAGTGCTGTCTCCGTGAAAACTGTGCCAGTGTGACTCCTGACTGATCACCTCAACATCTGGGGAACTAAGCCGTCATGGAACATTCCATAGCAAAAACCAGATGGCTCTGAGGTAAGCCACACCATTAAGAAGAGAGGAGCTCCATCCTTGAGAAATGGAATCAGTTTTACTATTTCTTTGAACAAATGCAAAAGCACTAATTTGAGCAAAGTGCACATGACAAATAAAAACTCATGATGGGGGCCGGGTGTGGTCGCTCACACCTGTAATCCCAGCACTTTGGGAGGCCAAGGCAGGTGGATCACTTGAGGTCAGGAGTATGAGACCAGCCTGGCCAACACAGCAAAACCCTGTCTCTACTAAAAATACAAATATTAGCTGGGCCTGCTGGCACATGCCTGTAATTCCAGGTACTCAGGAGGCTGAGGCAGGAGAATCTCTTGAACCCGTGAGGCAGAGGTTGCAGAGAGCCGAGATGGCACCACTGCACTCCAGCCTAGGAGACAGAGTGAGACTCCGTCTAAAATCAAACAAAAACAAAAAAATGCCAAAAACCTCAGGATGAAGAAGCCATAACTCTTTAAACAATACTTTGGTAAGTGTTAAAAGGCTGATCTCTGCGTAACGCAAACTGCTCTCACTCAAAGCAGAGAGGCCTGCATCAATTGTTCAGCATCTCTGCAATCACATTTGTGACCTACGTCTTCACCCTTCCACCAACAACCTTGGCAGTGGGTTTTAGGGCCAGTGTCTTCAGGAAACATGTCAGCCAATGCTGGAAATATCTTCTTAAATCTTGAATGGGTCCATTTTGAAAGTACAGCATGTTAGACTTCGAACCTGAGAGTAAGTTCACGGGTCACCTCTGCCACTTACCAGCTCTGACCTGGAGAAAGTCAGTTAACCTCTGAGTCTCAGGTACTGATTCATTTACTCTGTGAAATGGAGCAATGGAACTGAGAAGCTACACAAAATGATTGTTTCAGTAGATCCTAAAATTACCAGCTGCAATTCTATAATTGCAGGTTAGTATACAATCAAAAGATACAGGATTATCTGTTGCGCTGTTCAGTTCCGTGGTAATGATGCTCTTCACAAATGCTATTGTATCATTCACCACACCATGGACCTAAAATACAATCAAAATAAGGTATATGACCCATTTGGTTACCCAAAGAGTACCAATATTCTTAAAAGAATATAGAAGATCTTAAAGTTATAAAGAATGTAGAAGATCTTAAAGTTACAACCATGGAAATTATACTCTGTTCATTTTGAACTGAAGATAATTTTGTTATAATTATTTTGGGTTTTCACTGAAACAAATTAGAATAAATTCATTATCATATATATTCACATTAGATCAATCTATACAAAGCAGCATGGTGTGGGAGGAAGAATGCCAACTCTAGACACAGACAGATTCACTCCCAGGTTAGTGGTAGGACTTGGGCAAGTTTCTTAGGTTTATAGTTAAAAGAGAGGAAGACTTAGAAAACAGACAATAGCAATTATGGCTTTTGAGAAGTACACAATGCAAACAAATTCTTAGATGTGACTCGCAGAGATTCCTCAAATGGTAGCTATTATCCAAGGCGGTAAAGTTCGTTAAGCATGAAGGTATCACATTAGAAGATGCTCACACGTAAGGCAGCTACCCTGTACAAACCCCAGAGATAGCCACAATCCTATAAAGCAGCACCTGGCTCTGGTTTCTCCCAGAAGTCAGGGAAGTAATTATCTATCTGTGTGATCGTGGGCAAGATACTTAATTCTGTGCCTCAGTTTCCCCATTGCAAAATGGGAGAAAGAGTATCTTATAGTTGGGAAGATTAAATGAATTAATAAATGAAAGACAGTGATAATGGTGCCTGTCACATAGAATCTGCTATCGTTATTAAAATATCAGGGAAGTCTTATATCAGGACTTAATCTTCCTGTAGATCTAATTTGGCAATTCTTACCCGTAGGTGTTTTGATCTATTATTTAATAAGCCAGCTAGAAAAGATAACTTGCTGAGTAAAGGGAAATGAGGGTATTTATTCTAGGGGGGACTCTCTATTACACCATAGACTGAAATTTAGCACAGACCAAAATACTGTTTATTGAGATGCCTGGCTCTCTAATTGTTATATGTAAATTATACATCTGCAATACAGATGCCTAATGCCAACCCACGTCATCTGCATTTTTAATTTAAAGTTAAGCATCACAAGTTCATTTAAAATATTTATATTGCCCATAAAATGCAAGTAAGGTATAACCATTACTATGCACTTGAGTTTCAAAATGATATAATTAAGACTTTCCTGTAAACATCTCTGACTATCTGGTTAAAGTTTCCTCTTAACAGGGAGAAACAGTAAAACTCTACTAACTGGTTATGATTTTATTACTGAGAATTTTTAAAAGTTAGAGCACTGAATCAACATAAGAGGTTGTCTGGGCTGGGGACGGTGGCTCACGCCTGTAATCCCAGCACTTTGGGAGGCTGAGGCAGGTGGATCATTTGAGGTCAGGGGTTCGAGACCAGCTTGGCCAACATGGTGAGACCCCATCTCTACTAAAAATACAAAAATTAGGCATAGTGGCGCATGCCTGTAATCCCAGCTACTCGGGAGGTTGAGGCAGGAGAATCACTTGAACCTGGGAGGTGAAGATTGTAGTGAGCAGAGATCATGCCACTGCACTCCAGCCAGGGTGACAGAGTGAGACTCTGTCTCCAAAACAAAGAGGTTATCTGTTTGTTGTCTGTCTCAAAAAAAAAAAAAAAAAAAAAAAAGTTGTCCTCTGAAAGTAGGTTGAGCAATCAAAAGAAAACAAATAGTTCACCATATAGGATAGAAACTTTACAACAATTGCACACATAAAGGTAAAATATACATAACTTTTCATAGAGACAGTAAGAAATTTGGACTATAGTTGACCGTTACATGTTTTTCTAACACTTTCCTGTTTTAAAATTTTTCATCCTGAACCTGGGGAAAGAAAAGCTTTATTGGCATTTTTATTGACTTTTTTTTTTTTTTTTTTTGCTTTTACCTGTGGACAGCAGCGCAAGGTGTATGCATCCTGGACGTGATCACAGAACCTGTGGCTCTCTGTGGAAGAGGTGGAGGGGATGAGACAGGGATCATGTTACCAATTCTTTTCACAAAACACATAACCAAATAGGCCACTCCCATAAACATGGTCAGACCTGCTATTTCTGATGGGTGGTGATCTGAGTCCAAGAGTGACCGAAACCGAAAAGCAACTTCAATTTGCCCACGGTGAGGTCGAAGAGCATGAATGTCTAGAATTAATGAAGGAGAAAAAGTCTGAATAATTCCATTTATTTATTTTTTTAAAGATGGGGGTCTCACTACGTTTCCCAGGCTGGTTTCAAACTCCTGGGCTCTAGCGATCCTCCTACCTTGGCCTCCCAAAGTGCTGGGATTACAGGCATGAGCCACCATGCCAGGTCAAGTAATTCTGATATTAGAATAAATGACCATCAATGGTTCAGGACCATCTACAGTGTTGACACAGCCCTCAAAAGTCCCAGGGGTCCTTAGCCACCATTCAGAATTAGAAACTTAACTCCAAAAGCACAATTTTCCTTATTGACTTGATTCCTTCTACTTTAAATATCTGAGAGCAAACTATATGTTGAGACTACCGGGAATTCCACTCAAGACACTGGGCCTACCTTAAAGGAATAGGGCTAATAACGGGAGGGAGCCCTACAGTGGCTCAATTTAACTCAGTCACTTTTAGACAATGTTCTGCCCTTTTTCGTATTATAGTTGGGGGGTCATCAAAATTCACTACTTTCTAAATAAGCTACCAATTCGACAGTTTTTCTTTCCCAATTTTCTAGTCGGGACCAACTCTAATCCTGCTCCTTTTTACAGCACTCCTAAGTCCTGTAAAAAGATTCCTAAGGCAACACAGAGCTTGACACACCCAGATCCCCGGGTGCTCTGAGGCAAGTCACTCAACTTCTGGGCTCTGTGCATCTGTAAACTGCGGTTCTTTCAAGGATCAGTTGTGCCATAGCCTAGATGAAGATGCAGCACACTGGGTACGCCATAGGCACTTGGGTTTTCTCCTTCCCTACCACCTGCCCCCACCACTTCTGTGTCTAAAGATCTCAGCCACCCCACCCCACAACCTCTGGTTGAATGAATAACAACCGAAAGGAAGAACCCTGCTGACCAGTGTCAAAGGCTTTGGTGGTGCCCTTCAGCACCTCAAGGGTCAGGGCTGCCACAATGTCAGCCTGCCGTGCAATAGCACTGGCTCTCTCTACAGCTTCGCATCCCAGGGATGTGATCATCTGCGTCCCGTTGATGAGTGCCAGGCCCTGTGGGGGGAGAGAGCAAAGTTTCCTACTGTGATTATTGTAACGAACCTACATACCAGTGGATTTTGTATCTTTTGCTTTCATAAAAGAAAAATTAGCTAGTCAGCTGAATTATGTTTATGTTTTCTGAAGTATGGGACAGTAATGTTTATTTAAGCCCTTGAAGAGTAAGTGCTATCATATGTGAACTTGTAAGCACAAATCTGGCAAATGAAACACTCGTTAAGTATCCCCATTCCCAAAGCAGCAATGCAGCTCTGGAGTGTAGAATGCACATAAAATCTTTAGTGCATTAGGTTGCATTTCTTCTTTAAATTCTTACTGTTATAGATGAGACATCCAAAAAAAACCCAATTCTTGTCCAAGACTCTTAGCTTAGAGCATTCTAAGGAATTTGGGCTGAGAACGTCTATCTCTCAGAGATCCTAACAGAACTCGATTTGAAGTTTTAAGTTCCTAAGAGACCTCCTATGCATTGTGGCATGAAGAATCTTTTTTCTTTTTTGAGACAGGGTCTTACTGTGTTGCTCAGGCTGGTGTGCAGTGGTGTGACCATGGCTCCCTGCAGCCTTGACCTCCAGGGCTCAAGTGATCCTCCCACCTTGGCCTCCAGGGTAGCTGGGATTACAAGCGTGCACCACCACTCCTGGCTAATTTTTGTCTTTTTTTTTTTGGAGGGGAGGTAGTAGAGATGGGTTTCGCCATGTTGCCCAGGCTGGTCTCAAACTCCTGAGCTCAGGCGATCCACCTGTCTCGGCTTCCCAAAGTGCTAGGATTGCAGGCATCCGCCACCATGCCTGGCATAAAGAATCTTTTAAATTCTTACAGAGGTGCCCCTTCTTCAGGGATGAACTTTAAACAAACATGCAAGTTGCATTTAAGGAACCATTGAGGCTGAGATTAAAACTGAAAATATTGCATAAATAAAGACTTATGCACTATGAACATATTTTCCTTGGGTTTCCTTACCTCTTTTGGTTTTAAAATAACTGGTTTCAATCCATGGGCTTCTAGGACCTATAGAATGATTAAAAATTTGAAAATGGGTATCAAATGAAATACTAGCCTATTTCCAATATCATATGGAATCCAATAATAGCTCTTTACACCCAAAAGTCCATCTTACAAGAGATGAGACCTACAGGAACTGGCTCTATTCGTGTTCTCTGGTCTATTCTCTAGTTCTGTTCTTTAGTCATGAAGGCAGACTTATCTTTCAATTAATTTTTGTACTGAAATCAGGAGCTCCATTGTCTATAGAAGCAACCCTAAATTTTGGTTTCTAGGTCCTTCGTGTTCAGTTTCCACCTTAGCGGTTCACCTTTTTTACCGCTGCCTCCTGACATACATGCATCTGACACACATACATGCATCTGTGTTGTGCACAGGCTGGACTCCTCCCAGTTCACACTCCCCTGCCTCCAGAGCTTGACCTAAAAAGTCCTCTAACCTCACTAATGCTTCATTTAAATACTGGCAAAACCTCAGAGCAGGGCTTTTGTGGCACATGTGTGAGCACCAATGAAGAGGGGATTATAAAATTCCCTCTACTAGATGGAGACAGAATCCCGAGGGGAATGGGCAGAACAGTCTTCCCTTGAAATAAAAGAAGTAGAGAGTCATTAAGTTAAGGTCTTTCTAGGAAAGAAGGAAGGGGAAGTTAAGGTAAGAGAAGGACAGAGCTGGTCCCACTTATTATGTCAATTTCACAATTAGATTCAATTATCAGCTAGAGGCTGGATTCTGTTCTGGGTGTTGGGGTGGATCTAGGACTAGGCAAAATGAAGACAGGCAAGCTCAGGGGCAATCTGAGTAATTGTACATTCAGTGCTTGAGGATGTGGGAAGTGGGTGGGGTGCAGTGGAAAACGATCATGTGCTAGGAGAGCATACAGGAGGGTCACAAGGAACTCGAGAGGTAGGAAGTGGAGCAGCAGAGAGGGAAGCTTCTTAGAGGGCTTTTCTTTTTTTCTTTTTCTTTTATTTTTTAGACACCTGTCTCTGTCACCCAGGCTGGAGCGAGCACAGTGGTGCAATCCTAGCTCACTGCAGCCTTGAATTCCTGGGCTCAAGTGAGCCTCAGCCTTCCAAGTAGCTGGGACTACAGGCACATGCTACTGTGCCAGGATAATTTTTAAATTATTTTATGTAGAGGCAGAGCCTCGCTTTCTTGCCCAGGCTGGTCTTGAACTTCTGGCTTCAAAAGATCCCTAGAAGATGTTTCAGAAGCAGAAATAGGAAAGAGAAGAACGTATTTATACCAGATCCTCTGCCCAGCACATTCCTGCTGCAAGCAACCTCCAGTTTCTGCAATGCAGAACCACACACAGAAGGGATTAGGGGCTAACGTGACAAACAAGACCCTTGAAAGCCACTTTAAGTTTAGCCTTTATCCTGAGGACAATGGGAAGCATTACAGGTTTTCACCAGAACATGCTTGAATTTGCTGTTTAGAAAGGTCAGGGTGATTGCTGTGTGAGGGTGGTCGGAGGAAAATGCTGTCCATAGTGAAATAATCAAAGACAAGCCTGCACGGAAGACAGATGATCTGGAAGCTGCATCCCCAAAAGGATTATCTATTTCCTCAGCTGTTTCCTCTTCCGGGGCCCTCTAGCCCTTTCACTTACTAACAGGGAACCTCCCAGCAATTCATCAGGGATGATACATTAAATGATGCTTTATGCTGCTGTAATGAAATTCAGACACAGATGAAGAAAACACCGACGCTTTATCAAAAACAGGCTTTTTTGATTAGCCACCAGGGTAAGAGCTTAGGGAAAAATGAAACCTGCTTTCCAGAAGCCATATAGTAAGTGCTACGAGCCATACCACTGCACCTGTGAGACCAGCTCCTAACTAAAATTGTGACAGTGTGTGACCTCCCTGCTAGGCACTGGAAATGTTCTAAGTGCAGGATAAATAATTGGGATTAACAGTAGCAGTTATGCCTTTTCACCAAGGTGATTACCAAACCCAGAAGGCTGACAGCCGAGTATAGAAGCTAACAGTCTTGCCTAGTCTGACTTCTAAGCTTTCACTGTCTCATCTATAAAGTAAGGATAGTAGAGGCTCCCTCACTGGGCTGTTGTAAGGATTAGGTGATACGAAGCATGCAAGCACAGTTGGTGTCCAACCTAGGGCAACTGCTGCAGATGGAAGCTGTTATAAGTCTTACATATTTAGCATCAGCCCAGCCACTCTTTGGAGACCACATCTTCCCTTCTCCAATTAGCCCAAGAGCAAGATGAGAGAGTGGGGCAAGGTCTCCACTGGCACCAACGGTTCCTTTCTCTGGAACATAGGGCAGGCAGGAGGCTGGGAGAGAAGTAGGCAGCAATTAGTTCAAGAGGACTGCATTCTGACTCTCCTTGCTTTGCCAGTGAGTGCCCCCACCGCCCCCGCAACAAACACCCTGCCTCCAATATCTATCACTTTATGGCATAAATACCTGGGGAAAGACAATTCTTCAAACCCAGCTAATATGTAAGGGACCTGGATGAATTGCTATAGAAAGAAAAAGAGGAGTGGGGGTGGAGAGGAAGAAGAAAGGAAGGTAGAGAAGAGAGAGGGAGCAAAGGAGGGCTGGAGGGAGAGTCAGCAAGAAGGAAAGAAGGGCTGGGCGCAGTGGCTCAAGCCTGTAATCCCAGCACTTTGGGAGGCCGAGGCGGGCATATCACTTGAGCCCAGGAGTTCAAGACCAGCCTGGGCAACACGGCGAAACCCTGTCTCTGCAAAACATACAAAAATTAGCCAAGTATGGTGGCACATGCCTGTAGTCCCAACTACCGGGAAGGCTGAGATGGGAGAATCACTTGAACCCGGAAGGCGGAGGTTGCAGTGAGCCGAGATCATGCCACTGCACTCCAGCCTGGGTGACAAAGCAGGATCCTGTCTCCTAAATAAATAAGAAGAAGGAAGGAGGACACTTCTGGGTGCAAAGCCCTCAAAATCTGCATGCTCTAATTTGACCTAGTACTTCCACTTGTAGAAGTTTTAGCAATGTATCTTAAGGACGTGATCAGGAACTAGCTGTTTTTTTTGTTTTGGTTTTGTTTTTATTTTTTTGGTTTTTTTTTTTGTTTGTTTGTTTTTTTACAGTTCATTGTTTATTATAGGAAAAATAGTTAGAAATTATCTAAATATGAAATTCAAGGACATTCATTTGACCAAGTTTAGCCATTCACAGCTATTGGAAAATGTTTGGAAACACTGGAAAAGTAATATAAAATGTTCCAGAAGGAAGCGGTGCACCAAAGAATTAACAAGGTTTCCCAGGGGAAGAGAAGTCATAGGCAACTGAGTCTTTTCATTTTGCCAGTCACCCAGTCTACACTCCACTGCCCCTTATCAATGAACACGTGCCATTTTCTAAGAAATTCCCAAAAAGTTACCAAAAAAGAGGCTTCATTTTTCTGAAATAAAATCAGATTCCTGACAGAAGCATTTTTTCCAACTACTAAATAATGTCAGTCGGGTATGGCAGTGCCATCCACAGACCAGCTTCTGGCTCATAGTTCACGCTGGGGAATTCTCAGAGGTGCCTTAGACTCACCCATAAAGTACAGGTGGGTTTAAGGTTGGAGTGCTACTGTCTGGGATTTTAGGGCTATATAGTATGGCAGACCAAGGTAGGAGTAAAAATAGGTGTGGGAATCACTACTAGTCTGTTCAGCACAGCCCTACAGACAACAGACTGTTCATTCAAATTGCACTCCATTCATTGGCATAGCCTATCTATGTGCCACTTGCGTCCATAACATGGAAACTCTAGAATGTGTTTTGCTGTTTGTGACTGCCTCAGCTCTGCTTCTCCTCCCTCTCCTTCCCCTCAAAGAGTTCTGAGTCTCCACTCACCTAGAAGGCTTGTCCTTACCTGTGAGAAGGGACAATACCTCCAACTACTGCAAATCTGATTTCCACGTTAGAATTTTCCTATCCAAGAAGAAAGCTCTAGAGTTGAGTTCCATCATATCCTGCCACTACACGGCTTCTTGATTACAAGGGAGTCATTAACCTCTTTGCATTTCTGTTCTACCTTTGCAAGAAGTTGGATTTTAGTGTGCAAGTCTGGCCATCACCTGGGGGGCATTACGATTTCAGATTCTCAGGCACCAACCAGAACTACTGATTTGGACTTCGGGATGGACATTGATATCATTATGCAATTTTTCTAACCATATTCGTGTACCACTTAATCCAAGGTTCTTCTAGGCAGGCTTGAATGTAAGGGCAGACTTAAGAGTCCTGTTCTAGTCTTGAAAATGACAAATGCTAGGGAAAGGGTCTTGCAGAATAAAGTTCACAGGAGTAAGCATCTATGAGCGACTCTCTCCTCTTCCCCCATCTAACTATCCTTTTTTTGCCAAGGGCATTTCCCACTCATTTCAATTATTTCATGTCTTCTTATCTCAGGTGATTCCTCAGCATCTGGCCAATCAATTCTACCCTGTGGTACATGCCCAGCCTCCACAGAGGTTCCGTCTAGGCAGCCATTGCATTACCATTAAACATTTCTATGACTTGTCTGAGGGTCTCCAGGGAAATGCCACTGTATCCTTTCGCTAAGACATTGATCCTTAAAGCCAAGAGCATCCGACACCTCTCAGGACTTAGTGGTTTCCCAACACCTGCAAAACAGAATTGATGTTTTCTCCAAGAAAAGCAAACTCCTTTCTATCTCCTGACAACCTCCCTCCCTCCCTCCCTCCAATCTTTCCCATATGTAGCCCAGCCTGCTATTACCTTCTCCTCTCGGCTCAGGTAGTTGGACTACTCTCCCTCCTGCCTGTCTGACTTGTCCGAGCCCCATCTTCCTGACAAAGGTTAAGACCCCAGTTTTGCCTTCTCAATTCCCCTTTTGGGGAAGCTTCAGTGAACCCCTGACCTCCCACTCACCTTTAGAATAGCATCCAGAGTCCTTAGCACAACTTCTTTACCATTTGATGGGTGCTGATTGGTGACAGTCTTTCCCATCTCACTACGCCCATCCTAACTCATTCTCTGAGTTCCAGGCTTCATTTCCTTCCCTGAATGCAACACTGTCTCCACGGGATGGGGCATGTGTTCTCATACCAACCCCATCCCTCCACCTGGCCCATTTCTTTTTCTGAGGCTCAGCTGATTCTTTCTGCATCCCTTCTCACCTCGGCAGCTAGTTCTTGAAATGCTGTTTTGAGAAACTAGCTTTTTGTGACTATAACTGGATAACTCACACTGTGCTGTGCTTTATTCATCTAATCACACAAGATCCAGGAGGCACCCAATGTTTTGACTCACCTGAAGAATGTGAGCGTACTAAGTTGACCTGAAGCTCCCTGCAACAGAAAGGTAAAAACCCTCTTAGATACATCGCAGTGAGAAAATGTTCCCTCAGCTGGGAAAATGAAGGGAATCGTGGTCAAATCCTTGAAGGGACAGAAGGAAGGCAATGGGAGAAACCAGCCAGCCTGGGTTTTCAATACCAACTCACATGCAAGTTAACCCAAGCCTCATCCTCTGATCTGTAAATTGGGGCAAATGTGAATTATTTCCCTTGTTGAAAAATATTTCAAAGACGAGGGTAGGTGGAACGTGAACATATGTGTGTTTTAAACTTACTGTAGCTTATTGATAGGAATTACAGTTCTGGCAAATTTCCCGAAACCTGTAGTAATACCGTAAACAACTAGGATAAAAAGAGACATTATGCAATTAGATGCAGGGATTTTTGTTTGTTTATAAAAATATTTATAACATAAAGATAAAAATATACCTGTTTTCTCTTTTATGATGCTATCTATGACCTCCCTGGATTTCTGCACCCTCTTCTCAGCAGTTGGGGTGAGCTAGGAGAATGTTGATCAGAACTGAGCACGTCGAAGGCTTCCACGGGCAGCAAAAACGGCCAGAGGACATCTTTCCCCTCCCTCCCCATACCTTTATTTTGTAGTGTCCCTTTCCCAAGTTGACCAGATCCTCTGTGGTCAGACTGTCTCCATCTAACTCGATGTGCTACACAAAAGAAGGGGATCTCAGTGAGTCTGAACAGCTTGATTATTCTAACCAGAGTAGGGACACCTTCAACAGAACCAAACTGACATTTCAGAGATCTGATCACTGCGTGAAACATGAATGTGCTAAATAAAAAGGCAGCTTGCATAAGAGGAGGCTGATTGGTGCAAAAGCGTAATGCCTTTCCAAGCCCCCTTTCCCTACTACAGAGCTGGATAAAGCCCTGTAGTTGTTTGTTTGTTTGCTTTGAGACAGAGTCTCCAGCCCAGGCTGGAGTGCAGTGGTACAATCACGGCTCACTGCAACCTCCGCCTCCTGGGTTCAAGCAATTCTCGTGCCTCAGACTCCCGAGTAGCTGGGATTACAGGTGCATGCCACCATACCTGGCTAATTTTTGTATTTTTAGTAGAGATGGGGTTTCGCCATGTTGGCCAGGCTGGTTTCAAACTGATGACCTCAAGTGAACTGCCCACCTCGGCCACCCAAAGTGCTGGGACTACAGACATGAGTCACTGCTCCCGGCCAGCCCTGTTCTAATTGACAGTGTTTACTCAGAAGTTTTCCTGGCTTTCTTCCCTCTTAAATAAAGGGCCTTAATTTTCTGAAGAAAAAGAAAGTGGTTTGAAGCTTACCTTTTCAGGTTCCCGGTACTTGCTGTATCTGTATCCAGGTAAAGGAACATACAGGGTGGTGTGGAAAAACCCCAGCCCCACCATCTGCAGGAACCACCCCCAGAGCAGACCAAAAAGCCTGTGGGAAAGGATACAGGTAAACTCCTTCTGGTTGAGATGGAATGAAGTCAGGAGACATGGCATCACCCTCTATAACTAAAACAATGCACGGGAGACTCGTTACAGATCACATTGTACAGCCATGTTCCCCCTGTTAAACCAAGGACGGGGCCCATCATTGGCCCATGAATTCTATAGAAATGGCTGCCTTAAAACTACTTCAGATGGTTTCATGTGGTCTTAGCATCTTTATGTAGGAGGAGAGCAAAAAGCAGAGAGGTAGGTGTCAGGGCAGAGACCAGGGGTTTAGATGAAAGTTCAAGACAGAATTCCACTTCCATCCCCATTCCCAGCTTTATTTTCTTCAAAATCTCAACTGATGCTATGCTGCTGGCCTCCAGTCTGGGGGTGGGGGTGGATTCTTTTGAAAGGCAAAATAACCTCAAAATGATTCCGTCACTGCAAAGGGATTCAGACCTGCAGCCTTGAGTACCAGCCTAGTCTTTGTTACTTACTAGCTGCTGGAGTCTGGGTAAGTTACCTCCTCTCTGATTTCTCCTCCTTCAGAGGTGGAGGGGAATCCTACCCATCTCACAGGGTTGTGTGAGAACGTAAAATCCCCAGAGGCGTGGCATGTGCCTGCACAGAGCCAGCCTTGGCATGCCTGACCTCTGCTCATCATTTTCCCTGAGGTGGGGGTTCAATGCTGCAAAGCCTAAACCAGGCCAAACCACACCCATTCGCGGCCCTCTCCTGCAGCCACTCACCCACTTCCACGAACTCGTTGTCCTCTAGGGCCACCTCGAGCTGGTCCTCATTGTCCAGCAGGCCCAGGCCCTTGCACCGGCGCACAAGGAAGTGCACATCATCCACGGAGGTGAAGCCACCATTGTCGGGCTTATTCTTGATATAGCGCCTCACGGCCTCCCGGCCCAGCCAGCCCACAGTGAGCTGCGCGTCCTGGCAGGGCACTGCCAGCCATTCCCCACGTACGTGCACCGTGTATCTGGGCATGGCTCCGCTGCAGCCTGACGTCCTCAGCCGGTCACAGGAGGGGAGAGCTTTATGCAGGAGTGGCTACCGGGGTGTGGTCAGCTGGAAGGATGAGAAAAGACTTGCAAAACACTCCCCCTCCTTCACCTTTACTCATTCATGCATTGGACAAATATTTATTGAGGTACCCGCTGTCCCTTTGATTTTTGTAGCCGAGTAGGGGCAGGAGCAGGGGATGCAGACGGGTGAGCCTCCTGTCCACTTTCCATCCAGACCTGCTGCCAGAAAGGCCTGGGGTCTCCCACCCTGGGGAGGTGCTGCTCTTGTCCCCTGATGGCACCTACCTGCTGCTGGCCCCCTTTCTTCAGGGTCCCCAATTTCTCTCCCCTCGTTTCTGTCTGTGTTCTCTGCCATCAAGGGCAGCTTATAAACATCATGTTCCAGTCTTTATCTGAGATTACTCAACTGTAAAATGTGTCCTGCAGGCCAACTGTGACACCGGGAGTGTGGCAATCATCACTCACTTGTTTATCCCACAAACATGTATTGAGCAACTACTTCCTGTCACCAGTAAGGTTTTCTGAAGCTTTCTTTCCACCAGGGAAGACTGCAAAGGCCAGAGATCATTTTCACAACTAAAGGTCATCATCTGGGCAAATGAACCACCCTGACTTGGAGATTAGGGGCTCAGACAGCTGTGGATGAGAGTCCAGCTCTACTACTTATTAGCCTTGATTAGGTGAGTATTACCCTGTATTTCCTTATCAGAAGGGCTGGGGGCTAACTGCCTCCCTCCAGTATGTGCAGGATTTACCTCTGATCAAATCCTGGCTCTGCCATTTGCTAAGTGTATGACTTGTGGGCAAGTGATTTGACTTCTCTGAGCCTCAGTTGCCTCATCTGCAAAATGAAGATAATGATAATGATGATAGTATATATGTCAAAGGGCTATTGGGAGGATGAAGTCAGTTCATATATATAAAGCCCTCAACACAGCACCTGGCATAGTGGAAATGTTATAGAAGTGTCTGTGATTACTAGTATCTGGACACCAATACTCCATGTAACTATAATGCTTTGTAAATGTTCCTGTACGAATCATAAAGCTATAATGTTCCATAAATGGTCTTTCATCTTGGCACATGGATATCCCTCACCCAATTAAGCTTCTTCACCACAGATAACTGCTCCCTGCACCCGCCTCATTACCATTGGTATTAAGGAACTCTGGATAGCATGATTAAGGCATCAAAGATATGCAGATGCTATTTCGACTAAGCAGCACTTTCATCGTAAGCCAGTTTTTAGAGATTTGATTATTGCACTAGAAAAATCCTAAAAAGTCTGTTTCCACTAAATCAGACTTCTGTTGGAAAGAGAGACATGCTTGCTCACGAAAAACACCTATACTCATACCCAGAGTCCCTCTCAGCTGCTGACAGCTTCCCAGGAAGCGTACAAATAGCTACCCTTCCTTGAAACTTGCTCTTCAGCTACCCATACCATGACTGCACCCTGGAATTTGTCATGACTTGAATTTGACACATTCAAGAAATCACCCTGGAATTTGTCATGACCTGAATTTGACACACCTAAGAAATCTGAAATTCCAGTATTCCACCTTCTGACCATGACCTTCCAGCTGCCCCCTTACTTTAGTCACCGCCAGCCTTGGACCTGACCTCCAGTCAGTCCCTTCGTCCCTCCACTTCCCACCAGCATCCTCACTTACTATCCTAGGAAGCTTGTCCCCTAGTTGCTCACTGGACCACTCTTTCTTATGCACTCTGAGATTCCATTGCATCCCTAAACCTGTGTCTACACTTGGAGTAACACCCATCCCCTTAGTCATCACAAAAAACAGCCATCTCTCAGAAGGATTGCTTAAGCCTAGGAGGTCAATGCTGCAATGAGTTATGATTGTACCACTGTACTCCAGCCTGGGTGACAGCAAGACCCTGTTTAAAATTAAAAGAAACTGCCATATCTGTTCACCCAGGCAGAAGACACTGAAAGAGAAAGTCCTGTGATCACATAGATTGATGGTATTGCCCTTTTATTCTGTCCAGCCCACAGTGACTTTCCAAAACTTTGACCCCTCTGCCAGGACCTTCTCAACATCCACCTCCTCTAATTCTCAGAGGGAGACCTTACCTCCTACATCTGTGAGAAAACTGAGGCCTGCACATGTGAACCACCTTAACCTTCTGCCCCCCTCCATTCATTTCTTGACTCATTTAACAAATATTTTTAAACACCTGTTATGTAACAAGCTCTATGCGAGGTGCTGGGGATGAAATAAATAACAAACATGCTCTACCTTCATGAGGCTTACTGTCTGGTGATGGATAAAGCTGTATAAAGATGACTAATAAGAGGCCTAACTATCTTCATAGAAACTATCTTTTCTGCAGGAAAACCCAAACTACTGCGGGCTCCAGTTGACAGTCACTGCCGGGTCCAGCTTCTGAGTAATTTCAGCCCAGACATCAGACTAGTGAAGGGAGCTTCCAGATGATTTCCAGCTCCCAGCCATGTAAGTCACCCCCAGCAGTTTGAGGATTCTAAACTCAGGCCCTATGCATTGTGGAACAGAGACTTCCTTGTTATTCTCTCTCCAGGAACGCATTTTCCAACTTCCTTTGCCTGGCTAGATCTTTCTTACTCCTTAAGCCTGTTTAGGCCTTTTCTTCTCCAGGAAGCATTCCCCAAATTCTTCAGTTGGGTTAAGTGGCCCCTCTCTGGGATGCCTTAGCATAGCTCTTCTTTAGTATTATCTAGAAATTACTTGTCTGTGTTCATCCATGATTTTATATATATATCCGACCTGGCACAAAGACACTTAGCATATGCTTACTAGCTGAAGTGAAGAAATGTGAACTGCACTGAGCTGGCCCCTAGGTAAACCAGCAAGCAGGATTAAGTTTGTCTTTAGCGCCCTCTACCTTCTTCACAGCGCCCTTCCACATCACCCTTCAAGCATCCCTTGTCACAATTCACTTTCAGTATCACTAAGTGATAACTAAAAACGACATTAACTTAGAGCTTGTCTTGTAAGTTCATAGGGCAGAAGCCTTAAAAAGCAGTATTTGGGTAAATGGATTTGCTAAAGTCTAATCTTAGAATGTGATCTTATGACAGTGATTTGAGCTGAACTCCCTTCTCTGTATTCCTGGCAAGGAAGACAAGGGAGACCAGAGCCTGGAGAAAGAATCACACTGCAGTGTAGATAAGTGACCAAGAGGACAGAATGAGGCGGGCAGATTGCTTGAGCCCAGGAGTTCGAGACCAGCCTGGGCAACATGGCCAAACTCTGTCTCTACAAAACAAAAATTAGCCAGACATGGTGGTGCATGCCTGTAGTCTCAGCTACCCCAGAGGCTGAGGTGGGAGGATGGCTTGAACCCAGAGGCCGATGCTACAGTGAGCTGTGGTCATGCCACTGCACTCCAGCCTGGGCGACAGAGTGAGACCCTGTCTCAAAACAAAACAAAACAAAGACTACTAGGCAGAGTGAGAGCCAGGGAGAAGTCAGGATTCCAGGAATAGGCAGGAATATGTCTCTTCCATACCTGCCCCACCTTGGGTGTTCGCTCCTATTGTAACTTTAGTCACTGCATTAGCACTTTGAGGGGTTATTTGGTCAGGACACCGCCCCCCCACCACACCCCTTGCCAACAATTATACTCTAAGACACCATTCCTCTTACACAATTTATTTGACCGGAGGTGGACCCAACCGGGGTTAGAGTCTCACCTCTGGGAGTTTGGAATTGTGATAGCCTCTCCATGTGGTCAGAGCTATTTGCAACAGTAAAGCTGAAGAGTGGGCAGCCTGTACAATGTGGACTAAGAGAGGCAGAGGGTGAGGGACAAGAGCACTGATAGTGCTGCAGTCCTGGGCATCAGACCCCTTCTGTCCGTCCCAGGTTCTGATAATCTCCCCATACCTTGTATCCTTAAAATAATCTTCCTTTTCCCTTTTTGACTTCTGGTCAGTTGGATTGCTGCTACTTGCAATCAAAGAATTCTAACACAGCTATCGTTCCAATTAATTCTAACTAATAGAGCTAATACACTAATAATTCTACCTAATACAGCTATGTGTGCTGAGGTGCCCTGGGGCACTACGTTGCATTGGCAGGGGTGCTTTGTTATGTTTATTTGGTTCAAGTTATTTTGTTGTCTTTGAACAGACTGTCAGAGGGATGGGAAGGACTGGTGCTTGGGGTGGCCATCTGACCCCTGATGGACAGGAGACCAGGACAAGCCCACTGGATGAGCTGGAGGGGTCCAGGACGAGGGAGTTGAGAGTTCCCGCTATGGTTGACACATTCTGGTAAGGAGTTCTTCTGCTGTCCGTCAGGTAGGTGGTGTGCAAATACAACTGAGCATTCATGTTTAAGGTTTTTTTTTTATTTTTTATTTTTTGGGGCAGTCTCCCTCTGTTGCCCAGGCTGGAGTGCAATGGCGCCATCTCGGCTCACTAAAACCTCTGCCTCCCAGGTTAAAGCAATTACCCTCCCTCAGCCTCCCGAGTAGCTGGAATTACAGTCGTGCCACCATGCCCAGTTAATTTTTGTATTTTTAGCAGAGACGGGGTTTCACCATGTTGGCCAGACTGGTCTCAAAAACTCCTGACCTCAGGTGATCCACCTGCCTCGGCCTCCCAAAGTGCTGGGATTACAGGTGTGAGCCACCGTGCCCAGCCTCATGTTTAAGGTTATTTAAAAAGCAAAGCAAGATCCTAATCATGTTGAATTTTTGAATCTGCAGCAGATTCAAATTAATGAATTTAAATCATATTATCAGGTAAAATACTACCTTGACATATTTTGTGATCATACTGGGAGAAAATTAATATAAAGCTAATTTAAAATTTTTAAATTTGTAAATCCAAAGATTAAACCTTGTTAAAATTTACAAAGAATATGCCACTATAAGAAGAAGTAGCTCAACTTTATTTTAGTAAAATCACCAACAAAACAATAAAAAGCCAAAACTAAAAAGACAGTTTTAATTGTGAGCTGAAGTTTTATATTTCTTTACGAATTCCATTTATAAAAGAGAAATCTCTAAAATCATCCATAGGCAGGTCTTTAATCCACTTTTAAGTCTTTCCCCACCAGCATTGCAGTCACGGGATGCATGCTTGCTTTGTGCTCTTGGTAGGTTCGGACAGCTTGATCATGGGATTTGTCAAAGGCAGCAAGATCCCTGCCAAAAAAGAAAAAATTGAAAAGAAAGGCGAGAAGGAGACAGAGGAGGAGAAAGGGAGGGAGGGAAGAAAGAAAGGAGGGAAGGGGTTCGGAGGAAGGGAAAAGGGACGGAGAAAGAGAATAAGAACATAAGTCAATACCCAATATTAAATTAAAGGATGTCAGCAGGGGTGACAGCCAATGTCACCCAAATAAGGCACCACTCCCAGCCAGTCAGATGGGTAAGGTCCTGCCACAGGGTCCCAGAGACCTCCTTCTGTACCAGAGACTGGCCTTTATACTGGCAGATCAGACATTTTGCAGCGAGTTACAGGGAAGGGCTAGAGTGGCTGGGACCAGTGGCTATTTACCAAGCAGCATGGAAGGATTTTATTATTTGAACAGTGTCCTCTAATCTGCTGGCTAAATATCAGCCCTGTATGTGAGAGTGTGCCTCAAAGGCTTTCTTTTTAAAAACTGCTTTTTAAAAAAAATTTTTTAATCAAGATTATTTAAGAGTATGAAAACACTAAATTTATAAGTAGAATTTCTGAAAACTTCAAATAATTGAGAGTAAAAATCCTGACCACAGTGAAATAATAAATAATAAATACATAATAAATAATACACTAAATAAATAATAAATACACTAAATAAACAGGACCTACCATACAAAAGGTAGGATTAGTCATTTTTAATGTAACTACTATAAACATCATAAAACAGAAATATTTATTTTTCCCACAAAAGGTATACTCTTATTTATTTTATTCATTTTTTTTTTTCTTTGAGACAGAGTCTTGCACTGTCACTCGGGCTGGAGAGCAATGGCGCAATCTCAGCTCACTGCAACCTCCGCCTCCTGGGTTCAAGCGATTCTCCTGCCTCAGCCTCCCAAGTAGCTAGGATTACAGGCGCCCACCACCACACCTGGCTAATTTTTTGTATTTTTAGTAGAGACAGGGTTTCACTATGTTAGCCAGGCTGGTCTCAAACTCCTGACCTCGTGATCTGCCTGCCTTGGCCTCCCAAAGTGCTGGGATTACACGCGTGAGCCACCGCGCCCGGCCCAAGTATACTCTTATTTAAAAACCTATTTAAAGTATACTTTACTCAGTTCAAAGCTAGATGGGTTTTAATTATGGAAAGCATATAAAATATACTTAAAAATTAATTTTGTGGTCACATCAAAAAAGAGATAATGACTTATTTTGCCAAGTTTTATGATATTATTATTATATTGCCATCACTTTTGATGGCCAAAACTGCAATTACTTTTGCACCAACCTAAATACTTGTGAAGTAAATGAAAAGCAAACAAAAGTAACCACGGATATTTATGGCATGATATTTTTTTCCAGAATTTGGACAAAATTCATAAAGAATTTGACTGAGATATTTTTAACTTGTATTTTGCTGTCAAGATACAACTTATCCCCCTCTCACCAAGCATTCCTTTATTATGTCAAGCAACCTACCCTTGACCTCTATGCAACATTTGAACACAAAAGAGTTAGCTTTATCTGCTTATTTCTCCTTACATTTAACTTCAGACTCTCTTTCTTGTCTACACCTACCCACCAATTATCTTCTAGTTACCTTTAAAAATCTTTGTATATATAAGGCTATCTTTGATTTATTTCCATTTCATCAGTGTCTAACTCTATTTGGCCCAGAATAGGTAATCCATATATAATGCTTCTAAAAAAAGGAATGAAATTATTTCAAATTTTAAATATTTATAAGTGTGAATCCCTATTCCAAAATTATATTGATAAACTTTAACAAATTAAAAAATATTGTCATATAGATTACGTTTAAACATTTGAGAGTTTTCTTCCTATTTCTTAGATGAATTCAAAGTGCAGTCTGAGTGGGCTCTTACTTGAATAAGGGCCGGGTAAACTTCATTCTTCCTTGTTCAGTTGCCATCGTTAGCGCCAAAGGAATTGCGTCCTCCCACTTGGATTGAATGCAGAGCCGCAGCCATCTAAAAGGAGGATTTAGGGGGAGCATGGGGTAGAAAATGAGGAAGGGGCAGGATATGATAGGTATATCTTAATATTACTTCTGTAGTGATGAATAACCCCATATAGTTATACTGTACACCACATTATGGTATGTCTTGATTCTGAGACTCTCATCTCCTTATATATACAATTTAATAATCAGTAAAGAGAAAGAAGAGGAGCTGGTTCTTGAAAAAGATCATATATTTTAAAAGGTCTGGATCAGGTAGGTGCTCACATACCTTATAAATGCAATTTCTGAAGGAATTAAACTTTGATTTAAGCCTCACATTACAAATGTGAATTAAGAAAGATCAGGTAGGTGCACACATACCTTATAAATGCAGTTTCTGAAGGAATTAAACTTTGGTTTAAGCCTCACATTACAAATTTGAATTAAGAAAGATTAACATATAATAGAATAAAATATTTCTAACTATTCCCATTTCTAAGTAGATTTAATTGGTTGTGGGAAAGCCTATTTACCACGGAATCCTTCATTCTAATTTTTTTTCTTTTAAGGCAAGAGAGGTTTAGAGCAAAGTCTAACAAAAAGATTAATACTATCAGATTATACATTGCAACTATTCCTTAAATACCACTATAAGTATTTATATAGAAGCAGTCAGTTTGACAAGGACTTCTCAAGACTCAAGTATGTCTCATACTCTGCATTCCCTTTCTCCACCTTTCAAAGGAGTTTTCTGCTTTCTTCCACAGAGACAAGTTAAAATGATGTACCTGAATCGTATTTCAGAATTGTTAATGGCATTGAAGTTGTACACCTCTTGCATTCGCTTTATGTGCCCCAATGGAAGAGGTGCCTAAGAGCAAAATAAAGAAGTATACCGTATCATTTCAACAGGATTCCTTGGAAGAAAGGAGCTGGAGAGAAATGCATAGCCAGATTAAAATCCTAAATATTTTATAATATAGAAATAAGTTAGATAAAAATAAAAGAAACAAATTGTACACTAAAGTAAATTCTGTGCAAACTTATTCCAGATAAGGATATTCTACTGGGAGCACAGGGATAATTTACTTTGTGAAGTATTCAGCATTAAATGAGAATTGCTCTTCTTAGACTTTTTAGAACGTATAAATAGACCTTTCCTAGAGTTTTTCTAGTTATTGTCTAAACCTTGTATATCTCAAATGCAATTCCATTCTCCAGATTAAATCATAGTTCCTTAATTTTTGTCTGACTGATTCCCCCTAGCTTTATCTTTGTATATTTCCTCTGAAATCCCTCTTAAATTATCTGCATCCCTACATAATAGCAGTTCTTAAATGTTTGTATTATAGATCTCTTTGGGAATCTGATGAATAATGTGGACTCTTTCCCTAGGGGGAAAATACACTTACTACATGAATACAAACTTCTGTATACAATTTCAGGGGGTTCATAAGCATCCTATCCCTACCTTAACTCACCCTAAAAGGGAGGACATGTTTGGGTGAAGGAAAGAAAAAAGATGAGTTCAGTTTGGACAGCAGAGAGTTTGTAGTGCCTGTGAGAGGCAGAGGTGCCTCTAGGTAGATGATAACTCTCCCCTCCAACCATAACCTCCTTACCTTACAGGACTCCACACTCACTAACCAATCTCTGCTCTCACTAACCAATCTCTGCTAACACACTCACTAACCAATCTCTACTAACCCTGTCGCTAATAATTTAGTCCATTAGCCCCTTATGGACACATGCAACTCCAAGTCCACCCTGGTAGACCAACTGGTTAAGGTCATCTCCAAGGCTCCCTGACTTGCCCTAAGTTTTGCCATACCCATTCCAGAATCACCCTACCATGTTCTCTCTCTCTGTGGCCCTAGGCCACCCACCAGTGGTAGAGCAATTTATGAAACCATGATGACCCGACGCACTAAAAATAGATTCTCTCTTTGATGGGGCCTTTGTTGCCTCAAAATCCTATTCCTAATTTTTGCATCAATTCCACAGGAAATTCCGCTCCAAATCTTCCTTCTAAAGGTCCTTAGACTGAAGACTTCCCTCTCATGGAAGTCTTTAAAATCCAGTCATTGGTTTATCTCAAAATGCAGCATCTCCTTTCAGTTTCATCTGTTCTTTCAGTTGCCTAGATTCGAAACCTTAAAATCTGCTTGGATTCTTTACTGTCAACCCCTATATCCAGTCAGTCACAGAGCTCTGTGCTTTCACCCTGTGTAACCTCTTTCTCACGTCCTGTTCTCTCCTCTCCCCGCAACTCACTCTCTCAAGTCCGGTACTCCTGCCAGTCTCCCAACTAGTAACTTCACCACCAGGCAGCCTTCAGGGCCCCAGATTAGTTTTCACAACCCAGCATTTCATCCCGACTATCCTGCTGGATTTTTAAAATCCTTTCCTACTGATCAGTGTAAGATCTAAAATTTCTTAGCTTAGCATTGAGAGTCATCACATCTGGTCCTACCAGCTTTTCTAGTGTTACCTTCACTGACTTCCTTACCCAGTGCTACTGTTTACTCCGGCAATGCTGCAGACAAATTCCAGCCCTTGCTGCTCCCTCCACCTTGAATTTCTACCTCCCTGCTAGCCCTGGGGGTGCAAATCAAGTCTCCTCCAAAATTCCCTCTCTGATGCCCCAGTTGGAAGAGTCTTTCACTAATTAAGTTTTTCCAAATGATACCTAAAGTATGCCTCCTTTTATTGTTAATGTTTTTAAAAAAAAATTTTATGAGATGGAGTTTCACTCTGTTGCTCAGGCTGCAGTATAGGGGTATGATCTCAGCTCACTGCAACCTCCGCCTCCCAGTCCAAGTGATTCTCCTGCCTCACCCTCCCGAGTAGCTAGGATTACAGGCACCTGCCACCATGCCCGGCTAATTTTTATATTTTTAGTAGAGATGAGATTTCATCATGTTGGCCAGGCTGGTCTCGAACTCCTGACTTCAAGTGATCTGCTTGCCTCAGCCTCCCAAAGTGCTGGGATTACGATGTGAGCCACCGCGCCTGGCTTATTGCTAAATTTTGCATGTGTTCCCCTTCCTACTAGATTATAAGCTATTTGAAGATAAGGTATATCCTTTCTTACATATTTTCATATTTAGCACAATATAAAACACAGCATTCAATGCCTTTTTAAAGAAATGAATAAATTTTATAAATGATTTTTTCCCCATTAGTTTCCACATTAATAATCTTTTGCCAAGTTGGGTAGAACATAAATGCTGCGCCTTTCTGTCCATTTTGATTTCTAAGGTTTTGAGCTAGTACTTACCCTCTGGAGCGTCTGTGCTAAAAACTCATTCAACTGATGAGAAGAGAGATCTTTCAGGTCTGTGGCATTGAATGAATTTAAATCATCTTCTTTGGCCTAAAATAAATGTTACCTAGTTATTTTTGTTCAAGTACAATTTAATAATACTTATTGGTTTATCTGACATAAAAGTAAAAATTGAGAAAAAGAATCATATGAACAAGATTATTCAAAATAAATTTAAGCCTGAGTTACTTAAGTAATCCTGAGACTGAGTTACTGTAATTTAAATAGCTGATATGACTCCTAGAATCTATATTACTTAAGAAAAAGTAGATTATGGGTAGGAAGAGTAGAAGAAACTGTTGACATTCATTGTACCATTCGAGGTATAGAAATTTCCAAAGCAAAGAAACATTTCAAAATGTATGCATGTCGACTAATTTATAGACCAATTCAAAAATGTAGGTAAAGAACGAAATCGTATATTTTTAAATATTACATTAATAAATTGGTAAGGCCATAAACTAATGTTTTTCTCCATCTCCACGTATTCTGTTTTTCCCACTTAATCTTAGAAACCATCTAAGAAAAAGAAAAATGAGTCTGCACTTTTCAGATTTGGATTTACTCTCAAAAATCTTTGAGAAGATGATTAAGCAATATTTTAAAAAGCTTATAAAAATACGGATTTTTAAATCTTTTAGAACTAATTTTATATTCTTTTAAACTAGGGCTTTTGTTACTTTAAAAGAAATATATGCAAATACTAAAAAATCAAATAGGACAGAAGGAAAATTCTTTTGGTTTTGCTCCGTCTCCAAGTACTACTCCTCAGTAACCAATATTAGTAGTTTCTGTATATCTTCCCACTAAATTTAATGCATAGGTATATACCCTTTTAAAGAAATATTTTGCATCTTCCCCCCCCTTCAGAACTCTCCTTAATAGCAATACTTCTTTTCCCTTTACAACTTATCCTTAATACGAGAACTTACAGCTCCAGCTCATTTTCTGTGCAAAAACTTGCAAATCTAAACTATATATTAAGGATATATTTATGTGGTAAAAACATAAAAAGCAAGAGAATGATAAACCAAAATTCAGGACAATGGTTACCTGGATGGGTCAGCAAGGAGGGTGGAGAGGGGGATAAGATGGGGAGGGATGCTACAGAGGTACCGGTAAGATTTTACTTTTTACGCCAGTGGTGGGTCAGACAATCGTTTTTTACATCATATGAATATGTCGTAAGTATTCTTTTGCATTTATTTACTATTTAAGACAAATCATTGAGAAATAAAATACATAAGGAAAAGAGTGCATTAGTGAATACAGTGTCCTGAGTCTGTTCCTAACACTGCCTGCTTCTACTAACATTGAAGAGTTGATCATTATCCACCTTAACTGCTGGGCCCAAAGCAATATTTGAGCAGAAATTAGCAGCAGTTTTATCTAGCACCAAATAAGCTGGAATACATTTTTCAAACTAAAACAGAGGATTTTAATACACTATTAAAAAATCCTGTTTCCCATAGAAATCTCTTATACTTTTCTTCATGACAAGTTTGTCAACTACACAAAACAGGTTTTAAAAGGCAATAGCTAAACTGATTGCACAGCTGGAGGCCATTATCCTAAGTGAATTAACACAGGAACAGAAAACCAAATACAGCATGTTCTCACATGTAAGTGAGAGCTAAACGACTGTGTATTCATGGACATAAAAGTGGCAACAATAGATACTGGGCACTACTAGGACTGGGGCAAGGGTTGAAAAACTATTGGGTACTATGCTCAGTACCTGGGTGATGGGATCAATCATACCCCAAACCTAAGCATCATACAATATGCACGTGTAACAAACCTGCACGTGTCCCCTGAACTTAAAAGTTGAAATTACATAAAAAAATTATAAATCTGTTGCAAATTAATAGGAATAAAAGTATTCCTAAATCTTCTGTTATTTTTCATTAAAGAATTATCAAGGGCACATCCTTACTTTGGCTTCAGTAAAGGGTTATATTTTTAGTACATATATAAAGAAGCTCCTCTTTAAGAAGCTTCATAGAAAGTGAACAAAGAGCAAAAGTGCCTCGATTCTTTCCACCACTAATAGCAGTTGGTCATCCAAGATCATTTTAGATTTACCTGGTATGTGAAATTGCTATATTGGAAGCAGTATCTTATAAATGATTTAAAAGGAAAAGAAGAAAGGTAAGATGCAAATATTTTTGCATACTTTTTTTTAACAGTTAAGAAGCAAGAAAAATCAGGATTAATGCCTTCAACATCTATTTTTTCCCACCATAAAACTTAATTTTCTAGGCTGGGCACAGTGGCTTATGCCTGTAATTCCAGCACTTTGGGAGGCTAAGGTGGGAGGATCACTGGAGACCAGGAGTTTGAGATCAGCCTGTACAACACAGACCCTGTTTGTACAAAAAGTTTTAAATTAGCCAGGCATGGTGGCGCATGCCTGTAGTCCCAGTTACTCGGGAGGCTAAGGTGGGACGACTGACTGAGCCCAGGAGGTTGACGCTGCAATGAGCCATGATCACGCCACTGTAGTCCAGCCTGGGCAACAGAGCAAGACCCTGTCTCAAACCCTTAATTTTCTATATTGAGAGTAGATATAATATCACCTTAGATAAACCTGACTTTCAAATAGCCTTTCCAAATATAACTGTTTGTGATTTAAAGTACCCTCCCTGCTTCATGAGTAAAGACATATTTGCACAATTCAAAAAGGAATAAATCACACGTTATTACTTACAATAATCCATCTTTGACTTAAGGCAATACAAGCATTTGTCAGAGTCATATCATAACTGCAAAGATAAAGATTAAATTGTATAAAAATGCACATGCTTTTGCAGAAATGCAGTTTTAAAGCTACAGTACACACTTAAATTTCAAAGTCCCTTTTAAATAAGGAAAACAAACTCCAAAGTGATGAAAATAGGAAATATTTTACCTAACTTACATACTACTGGCATCATCCAAGAACTCACAAACCCAAATGGATACCACATTAATGAAACACCCGTCTATCTTTTAGAAAGAATGCCAAAGCACCTCAGCAAAAGACTGTCATGTGCCCAAGTAGTATATGTTACAGTAGTTGGAATCAGTTGAGCATATTTACTATATGGCAGGAACAGTTCTAGGCACCCAAGACAACAAGATGAACAACACAAAGTCCTTGCTGTCATGGATTTTACTTGCTTGCTCCAAACATCTAATCATCTAACAAACCTGCAGGCACCTGCTACATAATTGTCACCGTTCTAGATGCTAGACCCTTGAGAGAGCCTGATATCATTGCCTGATGATTTCATTCTTTTCAGACGAAAATGAAATTGACACATTGTAATTGTTAAGCAAATTATACCAATATTTTTGTGTTCTCAACTTAGAAATCATATTTTGCAACAATGGGAAAGAACATGTAGTGTGTGCAAAATTCTCGCAAAACATCCCTCTTTGTCCGTAAATCCTGCTTGCTTGCACTGAAATGCTTGTATTAGGGAACAGAGTGGCACCTGCCCCTTAGAGCCTAAATGAAGTAAGTTTTGATTAGAAGTTACCACTGAATCTCCCTTAAAGAGAGTTGTGACTGGGACTCCGTTTGTTCCCTAGGGGAGACAATAAAGAGGTCAACACAGCTCCCACCTTGAAGCAGTTGCCAGTTTATTACATGAAGTGTCAGGTTGTGGACTGCAGGCATGCCATTTTGTCTTCAAGAACAGGTGGGATCAGAGGTCCTTGACTGATCAGAGTACACTGCTTTCAACTAAAACATTATTAGCATTGATTTCTTAAAAAATAATAGCAAAGTAGAAAACCTTTAGCTGGTCTGTTTCTTAGTGTCCTGAAACTTCCTTATTAGTGTAATTAAAAGTACTAACTTAAGAATTAGCCTGGGAAAGGACCCTACTTATGGCAAAGTCTTAAAAAAAGTAAAAAGCAAAACCAGATATGTGCCTTGTTCTCATGGTGCTGACAGTATAGCGAAGAGGAAATACTTTAATCACACAAATGTGTGATTAAATGTAAAGTTAGAACTGCGCAACTGCTACGAAGAGAGGATATAGCACTAAGAAGCCCTAGAATGGGAGATTTGACCTGGCCAGGGATGTCAAGAAATGCTTCCATGAGGAAGTGGTTCTTGAGCTGAGATTGGAATTAACTGGGCAAAGGGCTCCAGGTAGAGGAAACAGCATGCTCAGGTACTACGTTGGAGGACATATGGAGAGTTCGAGAAACTCCAAAACTGCCAGTGTGACTGAAGCAAAGGGAACTAGAGTGTTAGGAGCTTATAATCCCCACTAAAAGATTTTGTCTTAGCCCAAGAGCAAAGAGATACCAGTGGAGACTGCTAAGCAGGAGGACACCATGACACATTTGTGCTTTTAAAGGTTTACTCTAGCTTTAGTGTGGAGAGTGGCTGGGAGAAGTCAGAACAGGTACAAGTGCACAGTTTCGGTGCCAGAACAGTCTTCCAGGATGTGAAGATGTGATACTGAACTTGAACAGTGGTAGTAGAAATGGAGAGATGTGGATAGACTCAGATATTTAAGTACATATACAAATGATGAGAGCATTATAAAAAGAGGATCGTGGAAGCCAAGATTCTGTGCTGCAATGGATCAAAGTATTTTCTGTGGTTAGATTTTTTAAGATACTCTCTCTTTACAGAATCCCCAGGCACAGGAATGATTCCAGGGTTCCTCCAGCACTTTGGTATTACTTGAAAGCAATCTCAAGGGATCTAGAATGAACCAACGCCCAAAAAGGATCCCTTAGCAGCAGTGATATCAAAGAAACACTTTTGAAGAACTAATTTTCCACCCAGATTTCCCCAATTTCAAAAGCAATGGGCAAAGCCTTCTCCACTCCTAAACTTCCTGGTACTGTCTTTTGGCTTTATCAGGCCCCTGAAGTTACAGCCTTTGAAAGACTCCAAGCTCCAAATTCTATGCTTTTATTCTCAGGCTCCTCATAATTCTACAGCACACCAGACTGCTGACCACTCTCCGTACCACTTTTAAATTATTTCTTCCCACAGCTTTCTTAACAATGAATTAACCTTTGAAATCTTTTTGATTTTCCATTTATTTTGCTACCTTTCCTCTGTCCTAGCTCTAAAATGAAGATCCTCTAAGGTTCTAAAGTTTACTTCTTGTATTCTCCTTTGTAAGTCATCTCTCCAAGATGATGTCCAAATCCATCACCATTAAAATTAATAGTTTCCTCACCCGCAACACTTAATATTTTTTTAAAAAAATACTTTTCATTGTATTATAATTACTTGATACATACATATTTGCTCTGTGAGTTCCTTATTCATCATGTTAGTGCCTGACAATAAATGTGTGCTGGATTGAGCTGAAACTTTATTACATCTCTGCTCATTTTTAATTTCTTCTTTTCTCACCACAGCCAATCAGTTGCCAATAGATTCTAGCCCCCAAACGTCTCTTCCCTCAGTTACTCCTTTCCTTTCCACTGCCTTTGTATTCCTTCAGGTCCTCATAATCTCTGGTAAGGCTGTTGTAAAAATTAACGAGATAATGTATGGCACTTCTTAATGAAGTGCTAGGAAAAAAAATCTAAAGTATTATTTTTGCTGATAACCTTTTTTAGACATTAAAAGGGTTCACTGATGATTTGTGCCACCTGTTTCCAAACAAAATTCGAAACATTCTATTGTAATCACCCCTCCCTCTCTGAGCTCCTGTTTCCCACCACAGCCGGTGATAACCAGGACTGCCCAGTTAGTGGGGCGCTCTGACCACATCTGTTCCATACTCAAAACTCCCAGTAACTTCTCAACCAAACACTTCTCGGCCTGACTGTTTAAAGTGCTTTACAAACAAACATGACCAGGCTTCATCTTGTTTCCTAGCTTCTCTCCTGCTGCTCCCTGCACATCAATTAAACTGGCCTGTTTAGTGTAAGAGAAGCTGGTAGGCAATTTCGGTGATCCAAAAGAAAGGCAACAAGAGACTGGAACGTGCCATGGTCAGTGTCCTCACACGACTCGTGAAAGAACAGGGTTCAGGTCCGATTGAAGGAGGGGGTTCAGTATAAAAAGCAGTATATTGAGGCCGGGCATGGTGGCTCACGCCTGTAATCCCAACACTCTGGGAGACAAATGCAGGCGGATCGTTTGAGCTCAGGAGTTTGAGACCAGCCTGGGCAATATGGTGAAATCCTGCCTCTAGCAAAAGTACAAAAACTTAGCCGGGTGTGATAGTGTGCATCTGTGGTCCCAGCGACTTGCAAGGCTGAGGTAGGAGGATCACTTGAGCCCGGGAGGCAGAGGTTGCAGTGAGCTAAGATCACATCACTGCACACCAGCCTGGGCCACAGAGTGAGATCCTGTTTCCAAGAAAAAAGAAGAAAGAAAGCAGTATACTAGAGGCAATAAGACTGCCAGGGTTTGAATCTCAACTTTTACTACTTACTAGCTGTGCAACCTAGGGCAAGACACTTTACCTAGCTAAACTAACTTACTTCCTTGGGAAATGGGGATAATAACTTATAACAGTGTTGTAATTAACATAATAATTATATTTTTATTGCAGAAGTTTGAAGGAAGACACGATAGCTTATTCTTTTCTAAATCCCTCACCATCCTTGTGCAGAAAGGATGCACTTGAAGTGAAAAACCATATTTGTAAACTGCGGAAATTATTCTTTTGGCCTCAGGGTTAAGGCCAAAACACCTAAGAACTCTGCTGTCATCATTAACTAGTAACAGTTTCAGGAAGGCATACTATTCTTTCAGATATTTTGAGGCTCTCTAGGAGTTAAGAGAATGAGAAGGAAAGCATTAGCAGGCAAGTACTTACTTGGGCTTTATGGGAGGCAGTCCAGGAGAGTAGAGCCAGGCATTCCAATCAACTTGATTGAGAACATCAACCTATGAATAGTAAGAATTCACAGTTTACAATAGAAAGCCCTTTCCTGTTGAAAAAAAATGTAAACTTATAAGTCCTTAGATATATAATTTTGTCTAATCTGCCATATCAAGATAATTTCTAAATCTTTTTTAAAAATTAATATTTTAAATTGATAGATCATAATTGTGTATACTTATGTGACACAATGCGATGTTTTGATATATGTATTCAATGTGGACTAAGTCGAGCTAATATATCCATTACCTCATCTAACTCTATCTTCTAAAATTTGTATTTATCACCGTACTATTGATGACCTCTCTGAAATAGGAAAATTCTACAGGTAGTTCATGTGGTTAAGATCACATTTAAAATAGAAAAAATATGCAATGAGAGGTTGAGTCCTAAAGTTCTGAACCAATACTACTATTAGATAATACAAGTTAACCTAATCAGTCAATAAATAGAGATATATTGAGCATGAAAAATAGAAAACGTTTTTAAATCCAACCTTATCTTTAAAATAGGAATACAGGAAATCCTTCCAGTCATCAGTAGTTATGCTCTTATAGGAAAATTTCTCAACATAAGCTCTTAAGAATCCTAGGAAAATCTCTAAGAGTGAAAAAGAAAAGAAATCAATTCATAGAAAGTAATTATTTGACATTTTGTGTGCGTGTTTGGCATTGTACAATTAACCACAGAGAATAGAGAACATTCAGAGAATAGGGAAATCTACGAGGACTTTCAGAGTGAAAGAATGTTCAGAAAAGGAGGTGGGACTTAAGTTGGGCCTTGAAGAATATATGTAATTCAGTGGAAGGGAGCAGAGAAATTCTAATTATAGCTAAGGGGATAACACATGAAGACACAGAAAAGGAATGCATAACCCAAGTTCTAAAAGCAATAACCTTCATATGACTAGAAAGGAGAAAAATAAGACTGGACAGGCAGAATGGATCCAGGTGACAGACAGCCTTCCAAGTCAATCAACCAAGGAGAACACCTCAATGTCCATTAGTGGGGGATGGGTACGTAACTCAGCATAGCTTTATCATGAAATAGTATGATGGCATTAAAAAGTATGAGACAGATTTATATGTACTGACATAGAAGGGTGTATGTGAAATATTGAGCAAAACAAAACACAAATGCAGAGCCAATATATAGCATGATCCATTTTTTGTAATTAAAATAATTATATGTATTTATTTGTCTGCTTGTTAATTTACACCTAGAAAATTATCTGGAGCCATTTACGCCAAACTGCTAACAGTGGTTACCCCTGGGGAGTGGAAAGGGGTTGATGGACTCTCACTTGTTACTCTTATAAACTTCTGTACCATAGAAATGTTTTCAGGGAGTACACACTATTATCCTAATTTCAAAAACTGATGAGATTTTTTAAAAAATGAAGCAGCATAATTTAAACCTTAGGAGTTATTAATGGTTTTAAGTCGAGAGGTAACTTAGAAAACAATACAGATTTCTTCAGCAGCTACGTCCAGAATGAATTGGAAGTATTAAGTGGAACAAAACAATTCTTCCTAATTCTCACATTACCCTCAAAAAGAAAAAAAAAAAATCATAAAATAGCAACTACTTACCTGGTCCTCCAAGCAGTTGTTCAAGGTAAAAAAGTAAAGCAAAGCCCTTCTCATACGGAACTGAAGAATAAGCTACATCAGGGTCTACATCTGTCAGATCAACCACAAGTTTGGTGAAAGGATGTGTCTCCCCAAATGTCTTTACCTGCAAGACATGAAATAACACGGAGAAACATATAGAAAGACTGCTATCACCACGCAAATAAGCTAATAAGGAGGTATTACTTCACTCAGTGGTATAACTTTAGGGGAATCTAAAACTTGGAGACTGGAATACTAGGATATGTTTGTTGGCATAAACTTCTGGAAGCCTATTAATAGAATGCTTACTTACGTAATATTCTCTGATGTTTCTCACTCAATAATACAGGCTTTATTCTTATAAAAAGACTAGAAAAAGGATTTAATGCCTGGTCAGCAAATTCGGCTTTCAGGAGACAACACTTAAAAATGACATAAATACACCAAATAAAATTCAAACATAGTAAACAGCTATATTATAGCAAAGACCCAGTGAGGTCCCATAGCTCCCTGTTTAGACCAGGTCATCAAAACTACCTCACATAGAACAGTGAACGGTGTGGATCAATACAGTGTTATACCAGCATCGACTTCACTTTCCACACTTGTAAAAATGACTTTTTGGTTGCTACACAGTAAAGACACTTTTATAAAAACTCAGTTTTTAACACCTATACAACTTTGGATGAAAGTTTTTAAAACTTTGACTCCTTTACCGAATTCTGTAGTTCTCCCCATCCTCCCAGAGCATTAAAATGTCTGAACTTTTCACCAAACAATCGTCCGCAAATGTGGCGTTCCAAGTACACAGTATGTCCCTCATTTAACCTGAAAAAAAATTTTTTTAATAAAAACATGGACACAGCTGAGAAGAAAAGACATTTCAGTCAAGATATTTTCTTTTTGGCTTTTCTACAGAGGAAAGCAGTTGTAAGGCATGACCACTACAGTCTAAGCTGACTCTGGCCCCAGGCAGTCAATCCAGAGCAATGGGAAGCCCAGCCCAGCCGATGGCAGCAGGGAAAGTTAAGCCCTGGTTCTGCTCTTGTATGTCCCTATGTTAAAAGTGTGAGTATATCAGGAATTAAACTTAACACCTAGACTGAACCTAACACTCCTAACACTGTAGTGTTACAGAATTTTTTAAAACTATCCTTGTTGGCCGGGCGTGGTGGCCCATGCCTGTAATCCTAGCACTTTGGGAGGCTGAGGCGGGAGAATTATCTGAGGTCAGAAGTTCAAGACCTGCCTGGCCAACATGGTGAAACCCCGTCTCTACTAAAAATACAAAAATGAGCTGAGCATGGTGGCGTGCACCTGTAGTCCCAGATACTTGGGAGGCTGAAGCATGAGAATTGCTTCAACTGAGAGGCAGAGAGATCACACTACCGCACTCCAGCCTGGGTGACAGTGAGACTCCATCTCAAAAAAAAAAAAAAAAAAAAAATCCTTGTTGGCTGGGCTTGGCGGCTTATGCCTATAATCTCAGCACTTTGGGAGGCCGAGGTGGGCGGATCACTTGAGCTCAGGAGTTTGAGACCAGCCTGGGTGACATGGTGAAATCCCATCTCTATAAAAAATACAAAAATTAGCCAGGCACAGTGGCATGCACCTTTAGTCTCAGCCACTTTGGAGGCTGAGGAGGGAGGATTGCAACCCTGGAGTTGCAGTTAGCAGAGATCGCACACTGCACTACAGCCTGGGCAACAGAGTGAGACCTTGTCTCCAATTAAAAAAAAAATAGCTGGGCACAGTGGCTCATGCCTGTAATCCTAGCACTTTGGGAGGCCGAGGCAGGTGGATTGCCTGAGCTCAGGAGTTCGAGAGCATCCTGGGCAACACGGTGAAACCCCATCTCTACTAAAATACAAAAAATTAGCTGGGCATGGTGGCGTGTGCCTGTAATCTCAGCTACTCAGGAGGCTGAGACAGGAGAATTACTTGAACCTGGGAGGCAGAGCTTGCAGTGAGCTAGATCGCACCACTGCACTCTAGCCTGGGTGACAGAGTGAGACTCCATCTCAAAAAAAAAAAAAAAAAAAAAAAAAAACCCTGCCTACCTAAGATATGATAACAAAGAAAAACAAGAGATACACACAAAACAATTCAGAGTGGTAGGAGGCAGGGAAAAAAAAATCAGTAACATGAACCAATAAAGAAATAATAACAAAAATCTTACCAAAAGTGGTCCCAAGTTTTGTTGGTCACTAGATTCCCTGTCCAGCTATGAGATATTTCATGTGCAATGACCTAAAGAAAACAGTGTGATTAATAGTAAGACTGATTATCTTAACCTAAAATAACGCATTCTGTAAACACTCCATGTTATTCAATTTTTAAAAAATATTAGCTGAGATATTCAGGGAGTTACTCAGTTCAGCAAAATCTTTAATTTAACCAAAGACACACACACACACACACACACACACACACACACACACACAAATATGGCATAAAGTAATTAGAAAGCAAAAATTACTTAGAAAATATTAAATAGATATATCACTGCATTAAAAATATTTCATAAATATATGAAGAGATCAAACCATAAAATTTCCTTAAATCTATTACATCTAATTGTTAATAATGTGACAAGAGTCCCCAAATTGTCCGTTATAACCATATCTTTAACATAAAAATACAAGGGATATTTTAAAATCAGTTGACGTATACTTCTTAAAGGTAAGGCCATAATGAAAAAGTTTAACTTACATTGGAGAGTGACTTGTCACCTGCCTACAAAAAAAGAAAATTACCTTAGTATTTTAGTAATCAAATTACAGACTATCTAAAAGACTGCCTACCTAAATACTTAGCATACTGGCACTGGTGGTCCACTATATTTCTACTACAGCACTTCAAAGAAGGCAAAAGAGACCTTAATTAAAAAACAAAAAAAATACAGAACTAAAAATTAGCATCATTCTTTCTTGCCCTAATTCTAGGGAATTTTTGCAATACAATGAAAGCCAGTCTATTTGTGTCTAACTTCCATGAAACATTTCTTCTACTTCCATTTTTACATCTGCTCTTATTTACCCATCACTTTCTTTCTCTCCTATTACCCAAAATATATTTAATAAAACTTTAGAGTGTCCTATGTGTCCTGTGCTGTATTTTATTTATTTTGTTGCTAATCCATCACTCATTTTGGTTCTAGGAAAAATTTAAAGTAGCTCACAGGCATATTAAACAGAGCAGTGTACTATGGCCCTAATCCTTTCCTATACATGGTGTACTGATTTTTTTTTTAATTGTACCTACACACCAAGTGTAATTGGTGTAGTCTGTTTGTCTGGATACATAATTTATCAATGAATTGTTGTTACACAGCGCCCCCATGCCCAACTCCCCAAATACCGTGAACATAATATTCTCCTTCTCCAAATGGCCAGATTATTTTCCTTTCAAAAACAAGATGGAGGCCTGGTGGGGTGGTTCATGCCTGTAATCCCAGCACTTTGGGAGGCCAAGGCAGGTGGATCACGAGGTCAGGGGATTGAGACCACCCTGGCCAATATGGTGAAACCCTGTCTCTACTAAAAATACAAAAATTAGCTGGGCATGGTGGTGTGCACCTATAGTCTCAGCTACTCAGAAGGCTGAGGCAGGAGAATCGCTTGAACCCGGGGGCAGAGTTTGCAGTGAGCTGAGATCGCGCCACTGCACTCCAACCTGGGCAACAGAGCAAGCCTGTGTCTCAAAAAACAAAAAAAATGAGATGTGATAACCACAATACACAATAAAATTAGAAACAAAGGTTACACGAACAAGAGAAAAGATTTTTATACATATATACATTATTAGGACTCTAAGGTTCTTTACATATATATACATATTATTAGGACTCTTAAGGTTCTTAAGTTTATTTTTGAAAGATGTCAATTTCAAATGAAGAAATAGTTACACTTACCAGTAGAGTAGGAGTTACAAAAGTAAGGCAAGGATTCTCCATGCCACCATAAGGGAAGGACGGTGGCAGGACCAATAGGTCATACTGTCCCCATACATACGGTCCTCCCAGATCTTCTGCAATTTTAAGCATAGATTCAGTCTGAAAAATCAACACATATGTGTCTGTATGTCTTAATTATCACCATTGTACATTTCTTAAAATTGTATATTGCTTTCTATGAAGGTTACAAGTTAATGATTTTTATTTTAAATGAAAATGATAAAAAGAATGTAGCAACTGCACACCTACATAAAAGACAATCTGATTATTTCTCCGTATCACTTAAAACCATCACATTTCACACTCAAAATCTTCAATCTACTGTCTATCACAATGACTACAACGGATAACTGTATGACCAACCTCAGAAAACTCATAAGCAGACTTTTCCACCTGCTCTTTCTCAGACCACACCAAAGTTCTTGGGCCAATTTGCCTGCAAGATTAAAAAGCTTAATAAAAAAGAAATTCACAGCAAATGATTCATCTGGTTCTAAAAAGTATTTAATGTCTTATAGACAAACCTTTACAGTGAGAGTGCATTTACCATGTGCTTATGGGAAAGGGATGAGGTTACATGGCCTGTTGTATATGCAGCAATAGATATGCAGCTCTCTAAGGAGGTACAGGCTGGGCCAAAAGAAAAAAACCAAGACATAAGTTGTCCCCAATTAGTTTATCGCCTCTTGTAAGACCTCTTGAGGGTCTCATTTCATCCCTCAATTTCACAACTATAGAAACCCAGTCACAACTCATAAGAAACTATTCTCCTTTTTTTTTTTTTTTGAGACAGAGTCTCGCTCTGTCACCCAGACTGGAGTGCAGTGGCGCGATCTTGACTCACTGCAAGCTCCGCCTCCCGGGTTCACACCATTCTCCTGCCTCAGCCTCCTGAGCAGCTGGGACTACAGGCGCCCGCCACCATGTCCGGTTAATTTTTTATTTTTTTTGTATTTTTAATAGAGATGGGGTTTCACCGTGTTAGCCAGGATGGTCTCAATCCCCTGACCTCGTGATCCGCCCACCTCGGCCTCCCAAAATGCTGGGATTACAGGCGTGAGCCACCATGCCCAGCTTTTTTTTTTTTTTTTTTTTTTTTTTTGATACAGGGTCTCATTCTGTTGCCCAAGCTGAGTTTAGAAGAGCCATCACAGCTCACTGCAGCCTCTACCTCCTGGGCTCAAGCAATCCTCCCACCTCAGCCTCCTGAGTAGCTGGGACTACAGGCATACACTACCATGCCCAACTAATTTTTTATTTTTTTGTAGAGACATGCTCTCACTTATGTTGCCTGAGCTGGTCTCGAACTCCTGGGCTCAAGCGATCCTCCCACCTTGGCCTCCCAAAGTGATGGGATTATAGGCGTGAGCCACACAGCCCAGCCCACAAGACTATTCTAGAACAGGAATGGGTATAAACTTTGTTATGCACTTAAAGGTTGAATACTCTTATACAAGAAGAAACAAACAGAAAATGAAGGAAATCCTGTCAGATGCTGTAACATGGATAAACCTTAAGGTCATTACACCTTGAATGAAATAAGCCAGACACAAAGAGAGAAAATTATACTGTATGATCTACTTATGTGAGGTATCTAAAGTAGTCAAATTCACAGGAACAGAAAATAGAATGGGTGTTACCAAGGACTGGGGGGTGGAGGAAAGAGGAGCTATCGTTTAATGGGTGCAGAGTTTCAGTTCTACAAAATGAAAAATTTCTGAAGATCTGTTTCACAACAATGTGAATATACTTAACACTATGGAACTGCACACTTAAAAACAGTTAAGTGTGCTTAAAACTAAGAATGAACAAAGAATTAAGAAGGAAGTGCACTCTATTGGTAAAATATTAGTAAAATATCTTACATTTCTGTAATATTTGTAGGCTTCCAAGTTCTTTAATATATTTTATCTCATTTGTTTCTCATAACCACCCTATGAGGTAGGAAGTCAGACATTATAATTTCAAGGATAAGGAAACAGAGATTAAGAGAGTGACTTGGTCAAGCTTCCCTGAGGATCCAGACCTCTAAAGGTAAGAGCATGCTCATTTTACAATACTTGAAAAATCTAAGGGATAACTGGTCAAGATTTTTAAATGTAAAATTAATTTGTTGCCTACATTTTATATTTAGATTTGAATTTTTCTAGAGCTGTCAGCTTGATATCTTGAGAAATATGCAAATGATCAACCAATTAACCTTGAGAGAGGTTCAAGATGCTTAAGTTTTGATCCTTCCACAAACCTGAAAATTTTTCCAAAAGCTCACCTGCTTTCTAAAGCTCCAACAACTAAAGCAATCAGGTAGCAGGGTATCGGAACCTAAAGAGGGCAAACAAACGCACACCACGTGCTTGCATTAGTGTTCACAAATGTTACACAGTAAGACAATTCATATTTAAAAGTAAGTAAATTCCCTTTCAAATCTCCTAATATTAGTAGGGATAACTTTGCTTTTATACTTCTCAAATAGTTCTCATCTTTAACATATAGCTTGAAATTGTGATACAAAAAACATTGTTCAAAACATCTATTTGCCTTTTATTCTGCTAGGAACAAAAGCTTCTCACACGTGGAAAAACAAGATCACACATACTATTAAAAGGTACATTTTAGGCATTTTCCAAAAAGTAACCTAAAGGAAGTGCTTTTCCCGTGTGTTTGCCTTTTTCCTCCTGACTTTTAAAAGGTTTTGGTTTTCTTTTTTTATTCCTTTATGTTTCAAAGCACTATTGACATGTTATAGAGACACACAGAGTAACCTGGCAATAAGTAGATGCCAAAGTTATGGGAGCTTGGAACCACAGAAGCTGCAGTGGAAGTCAAATTATCCATTGTGAGATCAATTAAGAAAACACACACACACACTCACACACACACACACACACTCACACATGCATACACATTCTATTCATTGAAGGTCAAAGATATATGTCTAATGACCAGGACTGTAACTGAGTGCATTTTTGGTCTTGACTCCTCCATTTGTAAACACTCTCAACAGCCACTTGCCCACACTGTAGTACCAGGGCAGGAGAATGCATAAGAACACAAAAGAACAGGAAGCCAGCCCCTGACTGGAGTGAGGGAAAATGAAAACAGGCACGCTCCCTACTCTGTCTCTACAGCAAACCCTCTCTTCAAACAATACTCTGTAAGTAGAACAAAACCCTTTAAAAGCACAAAAGAAAAAAAAACAAAGAACACGAAAACCAAAAGCTGTTCTCAAAATTCTGAAATATTTCAAAAGTAATTTTGCCCTCTGGATGTGTACAAGCTAACTGTAGTTTACCGCCAATGAAAACAAAAATCTAGACCCTAGGATCTTACTTTTTGGATGAATTTGTATATTTTCCTGCTTGGGTCTTCTGGGTCAGGTGCTTCTCCATCACGAATAGCACTCATAAGTGCCACCAGTTCTTTAGGGACAGACACCTAATCAAGGAGAAAAATCATTTCTAGTCATAAATAAAAGCTTCTATGTGTCTTAAACTATATATGTAAAATAACCTTTACCTCCCCTTCTTGACTGTCTAATAAACAGACTATGAACACAAAAAGTATATACATATACAAAAAGTATATATATATATACACACACACATACACATATATATGAACACAATGTGTATACATGTGTATATATATATGCACACATATATATATGTGAATGTGAAATTTCTATCCATTCACCCATGCACATTAAGAGCAGAGTTTTGGTAGAAACTGGATTAAAATCCCAGCTCTGCCACCTAATAACTTACTGCACAAACTTGGGCAAATAAATATACCCCCAAGCCTCAGTTTCCCCATCAAGTAAGTGTAAAACTTCAAAGGCTTGTTGCAAGGAATAAATAATATAAGTGAAGAGCCCAGCACCATCCCTGGCAATGGCAGCCACCATCCCTGCTCCCCCTACACTCACAAAACAGATTTAAAAGGACGTTATATACTCACTGTAGGACAGAATGGTTTTGAACAATTTTGTTTTGAAAACACACACTTGGAGTTACAAATAGAGGAACGTTTTAAAAGTAGTAACTGTGAAAAACTAAAATTTATTGCTAAAAACTGTCAAATAATTTTCTCTGGAAATCCTTATGGAAAAGACCCTTATGGGGCAAACCATATAGTCATTTAACTGTGTATCCTAGCTCCATGATTCTGAAAGTTTGATTTCTGACGAATGCCAGAATAATGGACTCCCCCAAGTATTAATGATCAAGCAAGAATATATTCCAGTAGGGGCTAGACTTTCATGTTCTTCTTGCATGGCTCAGGACCCAAAGCCATGACTGAGGCAGGCACAGAATTAGAAGTTCCTGAACCAGTGCTACAATTATAGATTCTAAAGCACAAAACTATTCAGGAAATAATTTGGTTCAGCCGCCTCCCTTCATTTAGGTGGCGATACGTTATATATATGTGCCAACTGAGGTTGCGAGGTCATAAAACTTGTTCAAGGGTCACATCATTATTTATTTATTTTTTTAGAAATGGGGTCTCGCTATGTTGCCCAGGCTGGCCTTGAACTTCTGAGTTCAAGTGATCTTCCCACCTCAGCCTCCCAAGTAGTTGGGACTTCACATAGTTATTAAGTGGTGGAGAAGAGCCAGAGCACTGGGATTCTTTGCCTCCAAGTATAATACATCACTGCACTACCCTAGGTGTAATTTGGTTGTGGGATGATTTGGGAAGCAAGAAGGCCCCATAAATATGGGTTGGTCCTCATTCTATTTGCTTGGTCTAAGTAGGTCTAGCCTCTGGGATAGTGATTATTTAGTAATTACAGTCCACCTTTTCCAAAAAGGATTAGCAGTACCTACCAAGGGAACAAGTTGGAATTGCATACAGACAAGTCTGGAATATATGCCCACTAGGCTTATATGGCTACAGAATGCATTTATAGAAGCCTGAATCCTGCAAATGTCAATTTTTAAAAGTTAAGTAAAAATTGTTCCTAAGTTCTTATTTCTAGATCCAGGATTCTGAATTCCTTCTTTTTGTTTGTTTTTTTGTTTTTGTTTTTTGGTTTTTTTTTTTTTGAGACGGGCTGGAGTGCAGTGGTGCCATCTCAGCTCACTGCAAGCTCTGCCTCCTGGGTTCACGCCATTCTCCTGCCTCAGCCTCCCCAGTAGCTGGGACTACAGGTGCCTGCCACCATGCTCGGCTAATTTTTTGTGTTTTTTTTTTTAGTACAGACGGGGTTTCACCATGTTAGCCAGGATGGTCTCAATCTCCTGACCTCGTGATCTGCCCATCTCGGCCTCCCAAAGTGCTGGGATTACAGGCGTGAGCCACCATACCTGGTCCTGAATTCCTTTTTAAAAGTCAGATTGGTTTCCATTTCCTTTTTTTCACAGTTAAAATGTTTAAAACTGCCTTTAAAGTAGAGATTCAGAATGAGTGCCACAGCCTCTTTTTTTTACATATTTCAGGTAGAATTTCATTAAGAAAAATAATTCTAGCTCTAGAAATTCAATTATCATCTCTGCTTATCATTTATACCATATTTACTGATATGCATCATTTAATTGAGTTAATAATTCGTAATATTTACCTCTGCAGTATAGGTTAATTTCACAGAAGGAGTGTCCTGACAAGGAAGGATTGCTCTGCAGTGGATGGCCTGAAAAAGGGAGAAACAAGAAGAAATAGCTATTTATCTTTCTGATAAGTCATTAAGAAATCATTAAAAATTGCAGCATTGTTCTTAGACATATTTTTTTAAAAATAAAAACAGTCCTCATTTCTTGGGTTTTTTTTTTTTTTTTTGAGACGGAGTTTCACTCTTGTTGCCCAGGCTGGATCTTGGCTCACTGCAACCTCCACCTCCCGGGTTCAAGCGATTCTCCTGCCTCAGCCTCCCGAGTAGCTGGGATTACAGGCATGTACCACCATGCCCAGCTAATTTTGTATTTTGATTAGAGATGGGGTTTCTCCATGTTGGTCAGGCTGGTCTCGAACTCCCAACTTCAGGTGATCTGCCCACCTCGGCCTCCCAAAGTGCAGGGATGATAGGCATGAGCCACCACGCCTGGCCTCTTGGGATCTTTCAAAGTCCAAAAATAGATTCTTGGACTTTTAAAAATCAGATTTTCCATCTTAATCTATGGTTAACCCTCACATTTCAGTTGAAGCATGGAGAAACTCATAAGCAGTGTTTCCTACTCTATGGTCTGGGTGACAGTAGGGCCCGGTGAGAAGCTTTTAGAAACCTGAGAAAAAAAGGGCTCTGTAGCAAAACAGACCTGAGAAGTATGGCATACTACACCACTGTCTTGCAGAGCCACTAGAACATTAGCCGCCTGAAGGCTCTGAACAGACCTACAATAAACAAACCTGTTTGATTTCTTACATTTATGTTAACACAAAACCCATTTCTCTCTGGTTTAACAGCTAACGGGATGTCAGTGTTCTAATGAACACAGCCTGAGAAATGTTGCTGTAGTCTTGACACTTCAATCTTGCCGCAAACCTTGTAAGTAAAACAAAGAAGCAAAGAAGGGAGAAAGAACAGTCTCTTTCAATACCATCTAGACATATTCATTCATACGATATGCAAAGTGTTTCTCTACTGCCACACCAATCATTATTAACATTGGTTCCATCCAGTATGGCTAGAGGCCGGGTGCCGTGGCTCACTCCTGCAATCCCAGCACTTTGGGAGGCTCAGATGAGAGGATTGCTTGAGCTCTAGAGTTTGAGACCAGCCTGGGCAACATAGTGAGACCTTACCTCCACCCAAAAAAATTTAGCTGGGCATGGTGGTGCACACCTGTAGTCCCAGCTACTCAGGAGGCTGAGGTAAAAGGATCGCTTGAGCCCAGGAGTTCTAGGCTGCAGTGACCCAAGTTCACACCATTGCACTACAGCCTGGGCAACACAGCAAGACCCTGTCTCCAAAAAAAAAAAAAAAAAGAGCACCTACAATCTTATACCCGGTCTGCTTACAAATAAGTCTGTCTACTGCTGGTGAACAATGAAATGGAAACCCAGCCTCATTGAGACAGTCTACTAAACTCAAAGGAATTCTGATATTAACACCCTTCTCTGAAGCTATTACAAATCCTAAACATACTTCATTCCACCACAAGCTTTCTTAAAACCCCCAAACTCCAGGTCTTTTCATTTCAGTTCTAGAAAATTCTCCAAAGATATAGGCTCCCAAATGACCTCTAGATGGATTAAGTAGGACTAGCAGAGCCACCTCGTTCTCTCTCCCAAAATAGAGTTCCAAGACCACGCCTCTAGAGTTCCTTAATGGTTTCTAGTTAGGTGACATGGCAATACCAAAGGGGTTTTTAAATGTATTTCACTGGATAAGGCCAAACCCAGGCAAATATGCATACAGAACAACCGTAAGCAAACTCATCAAACAAAATCATGTCTACATGATTCCTATCACCTCAATCATTTATTAATTTAGCTGAAATCTGTTTCCTGTATTCCCAACATTGCTGCCAATAAGAAATGGAATAATATATTCAAAATTAACATTTTCATGACTCACAAATCTTGCATTTCTTGCCAACTTTGGTTAATAGACATTCTATTAAGAAATACTGCCTGAAAATCAGATATTCATGTATAGATTGTGCCATTTGTACACTCTTGCGTAGAACATTTCATCTCTTCTAGATTATTAAACTGAGGGTTTCTTAGATTAAAAAGATGTTTCAAGTGACCATAGAAAGTAAACAGGTCTGATTCATATGCTAATTCCTTTTTTAAATGGACTTGTTTTGAAATTTGAACCTAATACACAGGAATATTGGGAGGGATGAAACATGTAAAGAATCTAGCACAATGCCTGGAAATAGAGCAAACGTTTAATGAAGTCAGTTCCCTTAATTGTAAATTATTTGATTACTATGCAAAGTAGGTATTTTTTCTTTCAGAAGACAGTTTGAAATGTATTATCCTTGTGACAGGTATCTCTAATTGTATGGCTCTTTACCCTTAGTTTTAAAACAGAAAACAAAAGTAGTTTAAGTCATGCAATTTTAAAGGTACAGTTAATATATTGATATAATACATACTTTTGTAAATGTGTAAGAAAAATATGCAAAAGCTACATTCCAAACTCAATGGTGGTTACCTCTGGGCAATGGTGTCTGGAAAAGGTTTGGAAATTAAATCTTTCACTTTCCATTTCTTTACTATTAGCATTTTTCATAACCAGTACATATTATTTATTAATTTTTCCTTTTATTTTATGACTGAGTACCTACTCTCTGCCAAGTTCTAAGTCAGGCCTAGAAAGTCCAATCTAGGTGGACATATTTCCAAACTGAAAGAAGCTTCTTATTTAAAGTAATGCATGAGTGTATTAATAGTGAAAGATAAAATGAAAATATATAATTTATCTTATATGTTTTTATAAGATCAATTAATACATTATATTAGGTAAAACCCACACAATCCATAAAACCACTGTTCATTTTGCTTCATTCAACCGTATGTGCTGGAATTTTCTGCATCAGAAATCATTCTGGAATCCTTTTTACCTGGCACTGACTAAAGAGATATGGGTGTTCCTTCCCAGAAGTCTGTTCAGGAGTGAGCCACTGGAGAGCAGAAGATTTTGGAGAGGTCTCAAAAGAAATTTCTATAACGATTTCTTGATTTCTGTATGAAACAAATATATTAGTAGAGTATGATTCCATCTAGTGAAAATTTAAACTCATAATACATACACTGAATAATATAAATAACATAGTATGCATTCTCATCACTGATTGGCAGTAAGCTCTAGGTATGCCACATCCTCAGTGGCTAAGTCTCCTCTCAGTTTTCCTACCTAATTGCCAGCCTGTGGGTCCTTTTACCTCTCCCATGCTAACTGCTAGTGAAGGCATAACGGCAACTAACAGTGGTTGACCACCCCGTTGTGTGTCACATACTTTGCATCTGTGATATCATTTAATATCTTATTAGAGTGGAAAAGTGAAAGAAATCATTTTGGGGCTTCAACTACCACAGCAGCAGGTGCCACAGCATGACACAGAGCAGTGCTAGTCTGCAAACTGTTACTGGCCCAGGACAAGACAAGACCAGAAGTTGAGAATCAGCATTGCAAAACTTCTAGAGTCATTTTTATGTCTGTTGAATCTAATAATAAAAAATGTGTGCTTATATTTCATCTCTTCCTCATATTTCATTTTTATTGCATTTTACAAAAGTATCACTCTATGACAGATTGAAGAGGATAAAAATTGCTCCTTTACCCCAGAGAGTTTGAGAAGCACTGATAATAAGGGAACAGCAGAGCTTTAGAGACCAGCAGCCCTGCTGGTGTTTGAATCCTGACTCTATCACTTACTGGTACTGTAAACTTGGGGAAATTATTTGACCTCCCTATGCCACAGTTTCCTTGTAGAATGGGGTGAATACCATCTACCTCACAAGCTAGACTTAAGTGTTTCCCTTCTCTTAAAGGGAAAGAGAAGGCATGAAAACACTGGCCACTGAACAACTGGGGTAGATCACCCTTGTTCTAGGCCAATAGTTTTCACCCTTTTTCCCCTCCCCAATATATCAAGAGGTGGCATATACTCCCAATGTGATGATTCTGGTTGCCACTTTCTTGAATAAGCTATTTCTCTAAGGTTCCCTTTCCTCCTCTTTAAGTGTAGATTATACCAGCAGGGTTACTGTAAGGATTAGATACAAGAATGCATTTAAAGCACTTATCCCAAGATTGCTGCACTGTAACAGTTCTATCTTTGGCATTATCATTGTCCTATTAATAAATGCAGCTGACCTCTGGGGCAAGGGCAAGGAATGTGCAGCTTGTAAAAGCTGCCCAGGTTATCTTGAAATGCCTTCTTATGATGGCATGCCCCCACCATCACTCTAGATATTAGTAAAAGGATGAATCATTTAAAAACTAACAGTTCCCAAAGTCCTTGTTGTATTGTATACAAACAACATTTTTAGTATCTTAAGTATATATAATTTTAACTGCTGTATCAACTTTAACCTGAACAGAAGATCAAGAGAAGTAGTATACCAATCATTACATATTTACAAACTAAAATTTAAAAAGAAAAAATATTTAAATTAGTTAAAAATATGTTTCCCCATTATTTAGCTGTAAAAGAGAAAGACCATAGCATTCATACTTGCTCAAAGCGATAGGAAGAGAGATTTCCATTGGCGATCCCTTGTAACTTTGTCTTTCTCCAAGAGCATATTTGACTTCTTGTCCATTGATCACTACTTTTTCTATTGTAAGGTCCTTTGTATCCAAAACCTAAAATTAATATTTTTAAATAGTAAGAAAATAGTTTTATTTGCCAGAAAAAAACTCGTATTAGGCTACAACAACTAGTTGCTTGTGGAGAGTAAAATATAGAGTGAAATTAGAAGAATTAAAGAGTCAAAAGCTAGTCTAGGTCTAATTTTTTGGGACTCTAAGCATCCTGAAAATGTTTGGGTTCTAACATTTGCATATATATTGTTAAGTAACCCTAGGAGAGTCACACAAATTTTGGGCTTTAAGTAAAAGTCAAATCTAAATCAAAATATGTTTGCTTCTGACTCCTAAAATTTTCTCTATTATGAAAAACTTTACCTATAACTTATTTCTTTCACTCTGGCTCCTCAATACATTACACAATATATTTCCTCCTAGAACTCATGTACTTTCAAACTTCATGTTCGTTAAGCAAATCAGCAGACTGTATATCACTGTGGTTGTGTATCTAGAAAAAGCCCAACCTGGTATGGCAACTCAGACCAAATGATCCTGCAGAGGATTGGGAGGCCATATCTACTTGACATGGCCAATTAAGGACAACTGCTTTGGGCATGAAGGAGTGGCATCAAGTGTCAGAGTATTTTCTATCCCCAAAATCCTGAGCCCTAGAAATCATACTCTTTAATTATCTCTCAACTAATCTCTTGTCCTAGAATCTTGAACCTTCCTATGCCACAAGACTGTTTCCTAACAACATAAACAAAATTCTACTTGATGGATCTACCCACTAACTATTCTACTTTTCCTCCTTCCTTCCTTAAACTCCAAGGCAGTTTATGACTGCTATGACTGCTACTTCTACTTCCTCATTAATCATCCTCCCTTTCCCCTTCTTCCATCTGGCTTTTAGCTCCTTTGCTATTGAAAGGGCAGCCCCCACCCCGATCAACAAAGTCTTTTCTGTCCAATAACCTTGACCTCTGTCTACTCACAGCCCTTACGGACAATGTCATCTGGCTAAAACCCCTTCCTTCGCTTCTTTGCCTGTACACATACATCATAAATGGTTCTCTATTTGTCTAATGTTTTTTTCCTTTCCCCTCCTTTATTCCAATTCAAAAATATGGATATGTCCCAATGTTCCAGCCCCGGTCCTTTGATTTTCTACCCAAATCCTTCACTCCCTAGCTCTTACTCATGCCCACATCTTCAGCTAGTATCTCTGTGAAGATGCCTGCCATTCTAGTTCTACAGTTGTATTCCCTCCCCAGGACCTCAGTCTAATTGCCTGCTCAACATCTCCATGGGACATAGCACCATACATTGAAATAGCCTTCTAAAAATTCCAAAAATGATTTTTATCCTCCCTGAATCAGCTTTCTCCCCAGATTTCTTAATTCTGTTACAAGAACTCTTCCAGTTACTGAAGGTTTGATCCCATTTCCCAATCCCACACAGCCACTTAAAAGTTCTTCTTTCACAATGTCTTCATACTTTTCCTTTCTTTCCACCACTAATCCAGGTCAGGCCCTGGACTGGTAGAACTGCGTTCTACCAGATCTCCCTACCTCTGGCAATATTTTTTTCCTTTTCTGAAATCTGGCCTGGCTACATGTAAGGCCAAGAACCAGCCATTTCCCAGCTGCCCCTGGGTACTTTCTTTTGGGGGTACCTTATCTGTTATCCTTACTCTAAATTAGTAGAAGATCCAGTTTATATCCTATTTAAAATAATAGGGTTACTCCTTCATATTCTAGTACCTCTCTAGTCTCTTCATACTCTAGTACCTAGTTCTGAATAGCTATTCAGAATAGCTAACTTGTTTTAAAAACTTGATTTGAGTATCTTGCATTTATAACAACACATGCTTATATAGATGAATTAACTGGGTCATTTCCCAGTGGAACATATTCTGTTTTCTATATTGGCTAAACTTTCCAAATCTGTTCAGAATCAGAAGTGTCATAGTGACAACTATTTTTTGTGAAACTTTTTGATATCCCCTGTGTTTGTTATAGCAGTTGGCCCTACCCTTTCCTATAATACTTACTGTACTGCATTATAATGATTTCTTTTTCCATTAGACTAAGGGTTCTAAAACAGAGAATGTTACTTAGGTCTGTATTCCCAGGGTTTAGCACTCTGCCTCAAAAATACTAGGTGTCAATTAACGCATGAAGCAGGTCCTAGACCAAGAGAAAACAAAAAATGCAATGTTTAAGCTGTATTATCCCAAGTCCTAAGCCTCAACTATCATTTGCAAACTACTGTTTAAAATTCCCCTTCAAATTTCAGCGATGTTATTTAAAAAAAAGTCAAAAACTGTAATAAGAAAGAAAAATAAAGAAAACTGGATCGTTGACAAGTTGGATTTGGTACTTTTTAAGAAACATGTGTTAAGCATCAACAGCTCTACTAATTATAGGATATAATTTACTATGTTTCACAGTATCCTCTTTGAACAATACCCTCCATCCCCCAAAAAAACAGTTGTACTTCTCAGTAGCTGGTCAGTTGACATGGAATAGATATCTGATTCCTTTTTTGCACAGGCTGGTAGGAAGCTCCATGTCAACCTTGTGGCCCACTTCTTTTAAAGTATAGAGGGCTTTATGCCATGGGTTTTGTTTCTCCTATTCTTATTCTCTCTTCCTGCAAATTATTTATTTTTAATCTTATACTATATATGTTGCTTCAAGCAGTCTCAGTCCTTTCTAGAACAAAGCAGAGTTTTTTTCTAAAAAAGCTTTATGCCTCATTATGATGTCTAAATTTACATTTTCTACTTGCTATGTGCAGGGATATGATGGGAAAAAAACATAGGTTTATTGTGAAACACAAAACTAAAACTAAAAAACCACCTTGATTTGATTCCCAGTTGAGCCATTTACTTAGTGAAGACAAGATGGTTTGCAGTCAGAAATACCTATTATTAACTGCTGGCTTCTGCCTTGGCCATGGCACTAAAACCTCTTGAGCCACTAACCAAAAGAACACCTAAACATTTCTGAAAGTTTCAGTGAAAAGAAACAAATGTGTGAAAGTTATCATAAATTTGGAGGATCAAACTTCAGTGTAAATAACCCAAAACTTGAAAAGAATTTTAGAAAGCTTAGAATTTGTCTGATTAAGGCTCCTTCGGCATTCCTCAACATCACAAACTCTAAGCATGGAGAGGAAAAGAAGACATGAAAAGAAGACACGACGTCTCTCCTGATTCAGCACTGGCACTGGGTCTTCCCGTCTCACCTCTGAAATACAGCTGGCACTATTATCAATGTAGCCCATGTTAAACTTAGGCACTGTTTTCTAATTGAAATCATCCATTAATCAAACTTTTGAATGTCCTATACATGCCAGACATAGACTATACTAGGAAGTTGAGATACAAAGAGTTATGAAACACAGTCTCTACATTCAAGAGTCCCCAATCTAGTGGAGGAAAGAAACAGGTTAACCTTAAATAAATATTAATTAACTAATTAATAAGGATAAGCTCCTGGTCTAAGGCTTTTGTCATAAATAAGCAAACAATTATAAACATGTTATTTTGTACTACAAGTTGCCTTCCTTGTATAACATCTAACATTATTATAATTCCAGGCTCTAATTTGCTAAACAGACATGCCAACCAGAAATCACAATTTTAAAATCTTACTTTTCTCTAGATTTGGGGAATGTAAAAACAATGAGCAGATTTTTAGATTGGGACATTCTTTTCAAGATTTAAACATCCTGACTCTTGCTTACTTATAGAACAGAGGTAAAGTTTTTATTTTACAAAAGTGATGAGAACACATGGACACACAGAGGGGAACACACACTGGGGCCTACTGGAGGGTGGAGGGTAGGAGAAGGGAAAGGATCAGGAAAAATAACTAATGGGTACTAGGCTTAATACCTGGGTGACAAAATAATCTGTACAACAAACCCTCATGGCACAAGTTTACCTATGTAACAAACCTGCATATGTACACCTGAACTTCAAATAATAAATTTTTTAAGTTTTTATTTTACAAAACAAAGGTAACTGTGAGGTCACATTAAGCAGCAAAAAGCTATAAAAATTTTCATTCTTTATTTTTTTCAGCATAGTTTATAATTTAATTTTTTTAAATAAAGTTGAAAAGCAAGAACTTTCCAGTTAACTGAGAGCTTTGAGTGGGTTTGGGGCTTAGTCAAGGTTTTATTATATCTTAAACCAATTGGAATATTTCTTCTGAAATATAGGTTGCAGCTAAAGATTCAAGGAAGAATTTGCTGTTCATATATTAGAAAAACCTCTTTAAATTTCTTCCACTAGCAACCTTGGTTTTGGTTTGGAATTATTCACATCTGAACACAAGTTTCCTGAATTGCTTAATTTTTAAATCTCTAGTACTTTTGAATGTAGGACATATAAACACATGTTCAAATATGGCAGTCCCACGGTGTGGTTTTTCTTTTTTTATTATTATACTTTAAGTTCTGGGGCACATGTGCAGAATGTGCAGGTTTGTTACATAAGTATACACATGCCATGGTGGTTTGCTGCACCCATCAACCCGTCAGCTACATTAGGTATTTCTCCTAACGCTATTCCTCCCCTAGGCCCCTACCTCCGACAGGCCCCGGTGTGTGATATTCCCCTCCATGTGTCCATGTGTTCTCATTGTTCAACTCCCACTTATGAGTGAGAACATACGGTGTTTAGTTTTGAAACTGCATTGAAATAGGACTTCAGCCCTGCCCAGGCAAAGTTGCTACTGCAATTAAAGATAGCATGGTACTTCAAGAAGACCAAAGTGCGATCTACAAGGAAATAGATGCCTTCCTGCTTATAATATCTTTATTTTCTTTCTTATAGTACTTTTGTTGATTACGTATCAGTACATAGAGGAATCGACCTATTTTTCAAATCAATCAGTTTAGCAAAATGTTGAAGGACAAAGTAAGAAAGTACTTATTAGTTCATATTAATGAAATCAAAATGCAGATCTTTCCTACAAAAGTAGGAAAAAGAGGCCTGAAAGCCACCAATTCTTATCTGCCCGATCTGATCTGATTGCTTATTGATATGCTTTAGTAGATTTCACCATGCTACACTGTGTAAAATACACATGTAGCATCCTACTCTGGTGAAGAAGCCGAATTTGGCTGTCTTTTCATGACCCTCTTATTTTTAAAATGCTCTTCTATGAAATTCTTCAGGTGAAAGGTACCTTCAGGTGAAAGGTATAAACCAAATACTATCGGGCAATTTGAGCAAGAAGATTAAATATAGGTTATGATACAGATAAAATCATTGAATAATATTCCATGAATCTACAACCTTTCTTCATTCCAATGGTAATAGAGTTTGTAGAAGTATGTGTTTTCTAAGTGAAATAACTACTTGGCTCCTTGGAACCAACTATTAATAAAACGTATTGAATCATCCTTAGAAAATTTGAATGTCCTATCCGTTCTCAAATTATTAGAAAACAAGAAAGTTGATAAGATTAAAAAGTAGAAAGGACCCTGAAGAGAGAGAGCTGAGCCTAGAGTTAGCAAGCAGGGACTGTTAGTTTCAAAGTAGGGCGGAAAGAAGAGGCCTGCCCGGCCGGGGCTGGGAATCCTAAGAGGCTTGAGAACGACTAGCAGGGAGATCCAGGGAACTAGGAGGGAGACGGATGGGTGATGCCCTGCAGACCTGTGGATTGAAATAAGGGTTCCCGGGAGGCAACCGTGATCAGGGATCGACAGGACATGGGATCTGAGACTTGGGTAAGATTGTTGACTGAGGAAGGTGCGCTGGGGGCTGGGAAAAGTCTGGGGCCTGAAGAAGGGGGTTCTGGGCCGCAGGCCGAAGCAATGGGGAGGCCATGGGGTAATTAGAGCCAGGAACTAAAATTACGGGGGCTACTGCAAAGATGACACCTAAGGGCTGGGTGAGTTGAGAGGAGTGGACGAGGCGCTGGATGTGCCCGGGGACCAAGGAGAGACGATCCGGGAGAGGGGCGGAGGAGACATACGTATAAGTGGGGGATGAGGGAAGGGATGCAGAAGCGTAAGTGGGGTTGAGAGGGGGTGCTGTGGGAGATCTGGGGGCTGAAGTGCACAACATGAGTTGGATGGGGGCTACAGAAGAGCAGACGGGGACGTGGGGCTAGGCAGGGACCGCGGCGGGGTGAGCCGGAATCCGGGAGCCCGCAAGGACTAGGGGCGAGGGGCAGGGAGCCCGAGAGAGGCGGGCACTGGGCAGGCGCCCCACTGTACCAGGCTGCGCAGATTGTCCTCCTGAGACTGGACCGTGAGAGCGGCAGTCCCGGTCAGCGTCCGGCGAGTAAAGTCGACGCTGCAGCGCAGGTGCAGGTGCTTGGTCCGGCAGACGGAAGCCGGAGAGGCCAACGAACAGGTATCCACTATCTCGGGCATGGCTCTGGGGGATCACACAGCACAGCGACCTACAGCCCAACGCTCAGCTACCAGACTCGTCAATAGAGAACCTGAGGAGGAGGGAGAGAGGTAAAGAAGAGGAGGAGGGATTCGCGGTGCACGCCGGGAAAGGAAGTTTCTTAAAGTCAGACGAGCGTTGGGGGATGGGTGAAGGAACTACAAGTTTCATGGTGCCGCGCGGCAAGCGGGCGCTTTGCTACCTGGGAGCGTGTGTGTTAGGGGTGTTGAAGGGGACCGAGAGTGCTCCTGGAGCTGAAGAAGAGGAGGGGAGTCGGGGCAGTTAGAAGAAGGGTGGCCTGAGGGAAATGATGAGAAATGGAGGGGGAGATAAAACTGAACACTACCATTTTGGCTCTGTTTAACTTCCGTGGAAGTTGTAGTGGCAAACATAAGAAAATCAGGTTCATTAGTGGTTGCATGTAGCGAAGGCGGGGCGGAGCAAAAACGTAGAAAAGGCCTATCAGAAAACTTTCTTTTGTGCGGTTCCTCGTTAGTATAGTGGTGAGTATCCCCGCCTGTCACGCGGGAGACCGGGGTTCGATTCCCCGACGGGGAGGCACCAGAGCTGTTTTTCTTTCAGATGTAAGTAAGTAATTCAAGGTTTAAACAGTTGTTTTGTCAGTTTGAGTGTTTATTATGTACATCCCCAGAACCTGCATCTCTCAAACGGAGAAAGCCCACGTTCCCATCTTAGAAACTAATGAATTTCTATAAAAGTTATGCACTGGTCGCAATGGGAGTGCAGAGCTGGGACATCTAGCTCAGCTCTGGGGCCCTTGTGGCAGGTGAAAGAGGACTGAAGGATGCCTTGCCTTTAGGGTGGGGCCTCAAAATTAAAACTGGAAAAATTGGAAGAGGCTAGGTTTCGAAGGACCTTAAACAGGTGGCCTTTTAATCCTGGGTGCATTAATGGGGGACCCACTGAAGTGTTTTCAGCAGGGGACTGATAACGCATGGTCAGACTCATGTTATAAAATGCGGTATCAAAACCATTAGCAGGAGATTTAGGAAACTATTAAAATGGCTCAATCAGAAGATGCTGGGGGCCTGACATAGGTAAGTAGTAAGTTAGGATAGAGAGGAAGGAATGAATGGAAGGAATACTTAGATAAGTGGATTCACAGATTGAAAGGAGACAAAGGGGGCCCAGGCTTTCGGCTTCAGTGGCTGGCTAGTCATTAACCAGAGGTAGTAGTCTATATGAAGAGGATAGTATGTTAGGCTGTACTTGCATTGCTATAAATACCTGAGACTGGGAAGAAAAGAGGTTTAATTGGTTTACAGTTAAGCAGGCTGTACAAGAAGCATAGCTCCGGTATGCTTCCGAGTAGACCTCAGGAAGCTTACAATCATGGCAGAAGGTGAAGAAGGAGCAGGCCTCTACATGGCCCGAGCAGGAGCAAGAGATTGCGGGGCCGGTGCCACACACTTAAACAATCAGATCCCACAAGACACTGTGGCGAGGACAGCACCAGGCCATGAGGGATCTGCCCCCGTGACCCAAACACCTCCCACCAGGCCCCACCTCCAACACTGGAGATTATAATTCAACATGAGATTTAGTAGGGACATATATTCAAACTAAATCAGACAGATTTAAGGGGAAGACGCTAAATTCAATTTTGGACATATGAAATTTGAGAACCTATGGGAGTCGAAGTGGAGATGTCCATGGGTCACTTGGATATTTAAGACCATAGCTCTGGGGAAGTGTCAGGTAGACATGACCACGTCACATAACGTGGTGGATGAAATTATGACAGTGGGTAAGCTCAACCCAAGAAGAGTGTGTAAAGAGAAGGGTAATGAAAACAGATTGGAAGCTGAGAGAACACCAGAATTTATTGTTTTAAAAAGGGCTAGAGGAAGAGAAACCCATGAAATAAACCAGAAAGAGCCAACCATCAATGCCAGATGCAGTCCAGAGGACCACCGAAGTAAGAAGTGAAAATTCTCTAGATTTGGCAGTGGGGTGAGAGTGGGGAAGGTGGTGATTTTGTTGACTGTCGTGATTTGGTTGAAGATGGAAGCCAGAGAGTAGTGGATTAAGCAATGAAGAGAAGAGGGAGGTGGAGCATAAACCACTGTCAAGTTGCTTGGCCAACGTGAGAAGGGAAGATAAAGGGGAAGCTAGAAAGGAATGCAGCATTGAGAAAGCATTTTTTTTTTTTTTGAGACGGAGTCTCGCTCTGTCGCCCAGGCTGGAGTGCAGTGGCGCGATCTCGGCTCACACAAGCTCTGCCTCCCGGGTTCACGCCATTCTCCTGCCTCAGCCTCCCGAGTAGCTGGGACTACAGGCGCCCACCACCAAGACCGACTAATTTTTTTTTGTATTTTTAGTACAGACGGGGTTTCACCGTGTTAGCCAGGATGGTCTCCATCTCCTGACCTCGTGATCCACCCGCCTTGGCCTCCCAAAGTGCTGGGATTACAGGCGTGAGCCACCGCGCCCGGCCGAGAAAGTGTTTTTTTAATTTTTGCTTTTTAGGGCAAGAGAAAACTTTAATATGTTTAGATATACAGGTAAAAGGGCTTCTGCAGAAGAGGAAAGTTTCTGCAGAAGGATCGACTCAGAGGCAAAAAGGTAGAGAAGAAGAAGAAAGTAAAGATTTCAGAGGTGTGAGGGATAGTTGATGGGTTGAGCATGCTGGTATGGTTCAATTCTCTATCAAAAGTGACGAAATTTAGCTCCAGCAACAACAACAAAAAAAAACTGCTGTATTTCTGGATATCCTTGTGTTGGCCCCTGCAAGCCAAAGGAAAACAAAATAAAAAAATCCCAAACTATGAAATCTAATACCTCACACATGCGTAGGTCCTAATTCATAGGGTGTAAGAATCTGTCATCAACATTTGCATTTTCGGATTTTTTTGGCAAGTGTCCTGTTGCCCAGGCTGGATACAGTGGCATGATCACGGCTAACTGCACATTTAACCTCCTGGACTCAAGCGATTCTCATGCCTCAGCCTCCGAGTAGCTGGGACTACAGGCGCCCGCCACCACGCCTGGCTAATTTTTATATTTTTTTGTAGAGACGGGGTTTTGTCACGTTGCCCAAGCTGGTCTCAAACTTCTGGCCTCAAGTGATCCACCTGCCTTGGCCTCCCAAAGTGCTGGGATTACAGGTGCAGGCCACCATGCAGAGACGCAAACATTTTTTGAGGTCACCAAATCTAGGGTGACAAATACAATACAATAGATACCATAGAATTCATTTAGTCAAATAATACACAATCAAATCATCTTCTTTATCTAGAATGGAGAAAGGATAGTTTGTTTTAATAAGAACGTCATTATCATCATCTTCTATTATTGATTACCAGGAACCCACAGAGTTTATGCCACTTGTGTTTAAATAAAAATATCCACAGGCAACCACAAATAAATTCCTCCATTAATATATTAATCAAAAAATAAATTACAGTAGGAAATGTTTTCTGAGATACCACTCGCCCCAAATATAGAATGTACAAAATTCACAATTTACAAGCAATTGGAGTATTATTGATATCCAATGGGAAATTGAGAATGCTTCAAAAAATGAGGCTTTCCACTGCATCTATAAAAGAAGGATAAGGCTGGGCACAGTGGCCCACACCAGTAATCCCAGCACTTTGGGAAGCTGAGGCAAGTGGATTGCTTGAGCCCAGTAGTTCGAGTTCAGCCTGGGCAATATGGCGAATCCCTGTCTCTACAAATAATAATAATAATAATAATAATAAAAGAAGGGTAATATCAGGGTCTAGTTACCAAAGGAAACTTAAAGATGAAAAGATGATCTATATAATATATTATGAAAAGAAATAATACCTATATTTATAGAGCCATATGAACAGGAAGAATTCTAGCCCTGCTGTTCACCTGGAAAAGTTACTTAATCCCTCAATCCCCTCAGGATAATTGAGGCACCTGTGGCCAGTGGAGTTGTTGAAAAGATAAAATGACATAAAGTATGGGAACTGCTTAGCACTGTGATTGGCACAGATTGGGCATTTGTTACATGTTAGCTAATATGATTATTGCTGTTGGCTTTTATTTTGTCTGTTTTAACCACTGTAATGTTATTTTTCCTTGTTGTGTTAGCAAGAGCTTTTAGGACAACCTGGGAAATGAGAAGCAACCACGGTTTGTACAGCAAAACAAGTCACACTAAATCAGGCCTCTAAAAAGAATGGCAACATTAGCAAAGATATGTTTTGAAATGCATTTATGGGAAGTTTCAATTGTTGCACAAATGCTTCCCTTAAAAGGGCAAAAAGACTTTACATTGTTTTTTCCCCTTCCTTTACATGTACCTTTCCTTTCTTGAAATAGTCAATGTAATTTGCAGATATGTATTAAATGCATTCTACTACACTGTGCTACCTAGAAAATAATTGGGGAAGGTTCTGTCTTACCTCTTGGATAATTTATACTCTAGTACCCAGCTATACTAATGACCTAAGACAACATGGTGTTAAGAGGAGACTAAGGCCCAAGGAAAACAATACATGAAATTCTAGAGGGACAAGTTCTATCCCTTCGGAGAAAGTCAAGAAAAACATCATGATTTGCATTTTTAGTAGAGACGGGGTTTCACCATGTTAGTCAGGATGGTCTCAACCTCCTGACCTCGTGATCCTTGATGAAGAAGGAAAACCAAGGAAGTCCGTGTCTTGGATGACAAGTGATGTCTGGAAAAATAAAGGAGCAGTGTGGTCAGGAAGCCTGATGAAATTCCGACTATGGATGACTCACTGTTTTGTGTAAAAAGGGGGAAGAGAATTTATTCTAAAAATTTGTTCATATCTACATAAAATACTTCTGGAGGGATGCTCAAGAAACTCATGGTATTGTTTGCCTGTGTGGACAGAGAAGGAAGGCCAAGGAACAGAGGTGAGAAGGAGATATTTCAACTGAATAATCTTGTAAGCCTTTTGAATTTTAATGTGAATATATTTCCCAGTCAAAAGGTTATTTATTGATATGAAAAAACCAAAGGTCACTGGAATCCCAAACTACAAACAAAAACAGCCCTTGCTGACTTCCTGTGGACTTCATAGTGTCTACCACTGGCCCCACGGGGCTCTGCAGCTTCCACTTGAGTGGCTCAATACGCCCTGCATCAGCCATGCTGAACCAAGGTGTTCAAGCTCTCTGCACTCTCTTGCCCTTCCTTGAGCCTGCATGCCCTTCCCACTCCCACTCTTCCCACAACCTTGGCAGGGCTCTCCTCCTCCCCTTCAGGACTGTGCCCCCCACCCTCCAGTCTGGGCTAGAGTCTAGTAGAATCTCCCTCGCCAAGAGAACAAAGTGCATGTGACACCCTTCTCTTCCTCCCTTCAGTGTGTGAGCAAATAGAAGAAATGATTTTAGCCACGTTTTTAATGTTCACCTTACAACATAGTTGAGGCAATCCTGACCAGTTTCTCCATCTTCTGTGAAATTTCTTCTTCCTTGTGCAGCCATGTGCATGAATTCTATATTTATAGTCACATCTCCAGTCTGTTCTGCATGTCAAGAAAAGGTTTGGGACTGGGCATGGCAGCTCGTGCCTGTAATCCCAGCGCTTTGGGAGGCCAAGGTGGGCAGATCACCAAGTCAGGAGATCAAGAGCATGTTGGCCAACATGGTGAAAACCCATCGCTACTAAAAGTATAAAAATTAGCGGGGCGTGGTGGCGCACACCTGTAGTTCCGGCTATTTGGGAGGCTAAGGCAGGAGAATCACTTGAACCCAGGAGGCAGAGATTGTAGTGAGCTGAGATTGCACCACTGCACTACAGCCTGGTGACAGAGCAAGACTCCACCTCAAACAAATAAAAAATAAAAAAACTCAAGGTTTGAGCAGCTGGGAGGTCCAAAATGAAAGAAGCATGAGAAAAAGTTCTGCCAATTTTGTAAAATAGCGTAAGTGGTCTCCTCCCAGATCCCTTTCTGGCACCCCACCCCACCCCATGGTTGATTGCAGAGTCTGGAAAGCACCCCCAGCCACCCGTGTCTCCTCCCACACAGTTCTTTTATTTCTCTGCTTGTGTCCTTGGGAGGGACTGGCCTGAACCAAATAGGCTGTCAAGCTGTCCTGAGTTGGAGCCAGACAGTGCCCGCCATCACATGGCCTTCTCTCTTAGGTCTCACAAAGCGTGTTTGAAGATCAGCAGCATCTGCACCTCCTAGAAGCCTCATCAGAAATGCAGATCTTGGCCGGGGGCAGTGGCTCATGCCTGTAATCCCAACACTTTGGGAGGCCGTGATGGGCGGATCACTTGAGGTCAGGAGTTCGAGACCAGCCTGACCAACATGGCAAAACCCCGTCTCTACTAAAAATACAAAAATTAGCTGGGCATCGTGGTGTGCATACCTGTAATCCCAGCTATTTGGGAGGCTGAGGCAGGAAAATCGCTTGAACTGAGGAGGTGGAGTTTGCAGTGAGCCGAGATCACGCCACTGCACTCCAGCCTGGGCAACAGAGCAAGACTCTGTCTCAAAAAAAAAAAAAAAAATGCAGATATCAGGACTGCCCTGACCTACTGGATCAGAATCCACATTTTATCCAGATCCCCAGGTGATCCGTGTGCATTTTAAATGAGATCACTGCCTTAGAGGCTCAAGAAATACTTTTGGCATTGGAGAAAATTCAGTTCAAGTGTTAATCAAACATGTCAGGACTCCTCTTGGGGTCCACTGCCCTGGACCCTCAAATCAGTACTGTCTTAATACCCTAGTGTTATCCTCAACAAAGCATTTACCACACTGCATCATTGTCAGTTTACTTGTCTGCCTTCCCTACTACATGATGTGTCTTTAAGACCCCGATTGTATATTCTCCCTCTCAGCACATGTCTGTTGTGTGAATGAACAAATGTATAAATGAGCGAATGAGATTTCACATGAGGTTCCAGGCATCCTTTTATTCAGTGTTTCACTCTGTGTTGACTTTGCAGCAAAGAAAAAGCCACCTTCTGCACCTGCCCTTGTCCTCTGATGCCACCAGGCAATATGTTTGTTTGTGATACAGAATGCCCTTGCCAGCCCACTCCCCCCCCCACTAATGGTAAACACTTTTAAAAACATTGTTATTGAAGCATACTACTCATTCATAAAAATGCACATATTATAAGTGTATAGCTCACTGAACTTTATAAACTGAGCATGCCAGTGCAATCAGCACCCAGATCAGAAACAGAACATTACCACCACCGCACTATTGCCTCCCTTAAGTTCCCTTTCAGTTTCTATAAATCCTGCTTCCTAGGGGTAACCACTGCCTGACTTCCAATAGCATATTACCTTGACCTGTGCGGCTATTTATCTTTCCTTTGCATAAACAGACACATACAGTATATTCTGTCATGCCTGGCTCCTTGGCTCAACATTCCTTTTGCAAGATTTCTCCATAATGTTGTGTGTACATCTAGGCTGTGCATTCTCACTGCTGTACAGTGTTCCGTGTGTGGATATACCATGATTTACTTATCCTTTCAACCATGGATAGACATGTGGGTGATTTCCAGTTCTGAGTTATTATTATGAATGGTGCTGCTATGGACATTCTGGTATGTGTCTTTTGGTGAACACATTGTAGCCAGGTTTTGTCATGCTGCTTTGAAGTTTCGACAGTTGCACCCTGGCAGGAGATTTCCTTTAAGATCCCTGCACCAGGCCAGAAACATTCACTGCATTGCAGCAACCTGATTCTGTAGTTGTAGACACAAATCCTACACCCTTCTCCCTACCCCAGCTTGGGTAGGGGTTAAAAGTAGATGAAGTAGGGAGGGAAGCTGTTTTCAAGTTACGAGAAAAATTTCTTTACAACTGCTGGCCTTGATCATACTTTATTTTCCTCTCGCTCACTTTCTTTTCTTTTCCCAGTAAGCCTGATTGCAAGCTTTGTTGTACCTGTTTCTTTCTGCTTCAGAGATTCCAGCTCAGCTTACATTTTTCCCACTAAGTAGGCAGTGATATTTCATCACAGCAGGTACTTACACCTTTTGTTCTGATGACTTAAAGCACAAGTAGGTTTTGATAAGTGCTTTCAGGGTTTCGTTTTCAAAAGTCCTATTTCTGTGTCACATTTGTTGGCTTTGAGCCCAGTTTCTCTTGCTCTGCCAACAGAGCAGGTTATCTCTATTTGCTCATGGAAATAACATTTTCATGAGCAAAGGCTAACCCAAAATGCTTTCCTCCTATACGTTCTTCTCATCTACAAATCCATGTTTGAGGAACTATTATTTTGTCATTTCTTACAAAAGGCTTTTATTTGAAATTCAGAGTTGAGTAAACCCGTGGAAGAGACTCACATGGTTGACTCACTCTCTGCCCTCTCCTGCACATGTGTCTCAGGATTTCTTAAACCCAGCCGAACACTTCTGCAAACCTCCCAGACCTGGCCTCCTCCTCCCTTCCAAGCTGCTTCCCTTGGCTTCCAAAGCAGCCCCCTTCTCCTTTCTTCCTCACACACACCCTGCACCCCACTCAGCTCTATCCAACCAATGCACGGTCCTGGAAGGCCCTCCATATCCACTTCTCTCACCTCTGCTCACTGCCCCCTTTTGCCATAGATATATTCCCAGTGTATTTTTCTCTCTTTTGGTCATTAATTCTTCTGAACGTGAACTTCACATACCTATGTATGTATGTATGTATGTATGTATGTATGTATGTGTATGTATATATACATACATATATATATATATATATGCAGTTAATCCTCATTATTCGTGGATTTGGCATTTACAAGTTTGCCTACTTGCCAAAATTTATTTGTTATCCCAAAATCAATATTTACAGAGCTTTTGTGGTTACTCTTGGACACGCTCAGAGCTGTGAAAAATTTGAGTCTCCAGAGGCACACAGTCTCAACTGAGGTTAAACAAAGTGACCCTCTGCCTTCCTGCTTCTGCGCTTATACTGTAAACAAGTGTCCTTTTTGCAGTCTAGTGTCACCTTGTTTACACATTTTTGTTCTTTTCGTTGGTGATTTTGCAGTTTAAAACGTTCCCCAAGTGGGTGCTAAAGTGCTGTCTAGGGTTAAGTGCAAGAAGGCTGCGATGTGCTTTAGGGAGAAAGTGTGTGTGTTAGATAAGCTGCATCAAGCATGAGTTACAGTGCTGTTGGCTGTGATTTCAATGTTAATGAATCAACTATATATTACAAAAGTGTCTTTAAACAGAAAAACATATACAATGAGATTTTGTATTGATTGACGAAAATGCGAACAGAGGCTCTGAGGAACCTACTCTATTTCCCCTGGGAGCAAAGGTTCAGGATTCACTAATGCAATGTTTATGGTAACTTTCTAGGATATAGTTACTGCAAATCACGAGAATCGACTGTATATATTTCTTGTCCTTCTGGTTAGTTTGTATTTGTTTCTTTATACCTCTCTCACTCTGTTCCCAAAGAAGTAGAGGGGGCAGTTTCTTCCAGGTATACCTTACAATTCTGTTGTCTCTATTGCAGCCCCCAGCTCAGTACAAACAACATAGTAGGTCTTCAAAAGATTCAAAAGGAATAAAAATCAGAAGTGGAGAAAGGAAGGAACAAAAGAAGGAAAGATGGCAGAACGAAAAGACGCACCATGGAAGCTGAGGGTGCTGCTTATCTAAGCGGGCATGGCTTCCCAGAACATCTCATCTCTCACTCCTTAAATGCTTCCTCTTTATTTCATTGAATCATTGAACTAGAATAATATAATATCAGAAATCAAGTTATATTTTATGATAGATTTGGCTTTTTCTGCTGCTCTTTGCAAAATCTAACAGAACAAACCTTCCAGGTTCTTTGATTTTTTTTTTTTCAACCTTTTCTTCTCCCTCTCCTCATCCTCTACTCCCTGGTCTTCACTTGGAGAGGGACAATTCTAGAACTCCTGAACTCCAGGCCAAAAGGAAGTGGGCACTCATGGCAAGCATAAACACACCTATGGCAAATTATCAGACACCTTTTGTGGGTACTAAAATGAAACCACCAAAGATCAGTGTGGGAGACTGAATAATTAAAGGGTATCAAGGTGGACCAGTCCCAAACGCTGTAGGAGCTCAATGGAGACATCAGTGGGCATCTTCCTGGAAGCAGTGAGGCTTGCATGGAAATAAAAAACGGGGTTCTAATTTTTGTTATTGTTCACCAATATCAGCAAAAAGGGCACATCCTCAATAAATGTTTGCAAATTCTTTACATATGCTAATTAATCATATCTCAAGATGCAAAATACATTGAGGGCAAGGTTTACTCTTAACAATGGTCAATGTAAATCCTTACTTTAAATAAGCATCTTATGATTTGCATGGGGGGCACCTTTTGTCAGATCTTATTTGTCATCATTATTTTGTTTTGTTTGTTAATGCACTCATCTTACCTTGGAGTAGGAGAATGATTAGGTCTGCTAATCTTTCTTGTTGCTCACGTTATTTTGCTATGGCAGCTCAAGCTAAGACAGAAATTGGTATCAGGATGTGTGCTGCTGTAACAAATGTATAAAAATAGCAAAGACATGGAATCAACCTAGGTGCCCATCAAATGATGGATTGGAAAAGAAAATGTGGTACAAATATACAATGGAATACTATACAGCCATAAAAAGCTTTGTAGCAACATGGATGCAGCTGGAGGCCATTATCTTAAGTGAATTAACACAGAACAAAATTAAATACTGCATGTTTTTGCTTGTAAGTGGGAGCGAGATAAACATGGGGTACACACGGCCATAAAGATAGAAACAATAGACACTGGGGACTCCAAAAGGGGAAAGGGAAGGAGGGAGGAAAGAGAGTTGAAAAACTACCTATTGGGTACTATGTTCATGTTCACCATTTGAACTGGGTGACAGTTCAGCAGAAGCCCAAACCTCAGCATTATGCAATATATTCATGTGACAAATCTGTACATGTACCTCCTGAATCTCAAATTAAAATAATAATAATAATAAAGGCCAAAGTATTTCAGAGGGAGGAAGAATTTGCATGGTGAAATTTGCATAGTGAAATTGGCATCCATATGGTGCATAAGGAATATCTTTGGATCTTCTGAATTACATTATATACACTTTTTTAATTAAAATAAATTCTAAAAATGTGGAATCAGTGATGATGCAGGGTGATGGGTGAAGGCTAAAAGAGTTTTGAGATACATGCTAGAAAAAGCCAAGGTTGCTGTGAAAAAATTGCTGAAGATGATTCTGGTGAGGACTCAAAAAGAACTTCTGTCTTCCTTCTTTGAGGATGCATAAATAATCGTGAACAGAATGCTAGCAGAAATATAGGTGGCAAAGGCTATTCTGTGAGGCCTCAGATGGAAATGAGGAACATGTTGTTGGACAATGGAGAAAATCCTTTTTATAAAGCGGCAAAGAGCTTACTGAATTGTGTTCACGTTCTAGTGTTTTGTGGACGGTAGAACTTTCAAACAATGAAATTGGATAGTTGGCCGAGGCCATTTCTAAGCAGAGTGCTGAAAGAGCAGCTTGGTTCCTCTTGACTACTGATAGTAAAATTTAAGAAGAGAGAAATGAATTGAAGAAGAAATTGTTAATCAAAAAAGAACCAGCACTTGAAGATTTGGAAAATTCTTAGCCTGTCCTTATTGCAAAAAAAATGAGAAACCATGTTCAGAAGAGTTAGGCCAGGCATGGTGGCTCATGCTTATAATCCCAGCACTTTGGGATGCCAAGGCAGGCAGATCACTTGAGCTCCAGAGTTCAAGACCAGCCTGGGCAACATGGTGAGACCCCATCTCTATTTTAAAAAATAAAAAAAGAAAAGAAAAGAAGAGATTATTAACAGTGTGGCTGGTCACCCATTTGATAAGGAGAGTAGTGTGAGTATAAACCATGGACCTAATCAGCCATCTCAACAGAAGCCAGAAATAGAGTTGGGATTATTCCAGGAGAAATAATGCTTTAGTCCCCTGCCAGTTGGGACTAAAAGGAAAAGAGAAAACAAGATGGAATGAAGTAAGGCTGTGAATATGCAACATCCTTCAGGAAAAGAGAAAACAAGATGGAAAGAAGTAAGCCTGTGAATATTCAATATCCTTCAGGAAAAGAGAGGAAGGATCCCAAAGGCAATTCAGACATCATCAGGGCTGCTACTCCCACCACAGGCCCAGAGTGCACAGGCGCCTGGGAACAAGGCTGCCTCCATCTTGGTTTCAAAGAATGGGACTGCTACTCAGCACTCATGTGGGTGTGGCCCTCACAGAGAGCCATGTGGCGAGTGCTACACTGAGCTGAAGAAGCAGGGACACCCCACTGAAAGATGAGGGTGATACCTTCCAGTGGTTCTGGGAGGGAGGACCACCACCCCAGTGGGCCTACAGGGCAGAGCACTCTTTGAGCCAAAGAGAATCGTATTTCAGTTTTAAGGCCTAATGAATTTTGCCTTCTAGATTTTGGATTTCTTGGTACTTGTTACCCCTTTCTACCTTTCAATTTCTCCCTTTTGGAATAGGAATATCTATCCTGAGCCTGTTCCATCATTGTATTTTGGAAGCACATAACTTGTCTGGTTTCACAGATTCACAGTTGGAAAGGAATTTTGCCTTAGGGTGAATTTTGAGTCCCACTCATTGGATTTACATGATATTTAGATGAGACTTTAAACTTTAGAGTTGATGCTGGAATGAGTTGACTTTTGAGACTGTTAAGATGGAATGAATGTATTTTAAATGCAAGGAGGATGTGAATTTTGAGAGGGACAAAGGGCAGAATATTATGAACTAAATGTTTAAGTCTCCCCCAAATTCATATATTGAAGCTCTAACCCCCAATGTGAGGGTATTACAAGGTGAGGTCTTTGGGAGGTAATTAGGTTTGGATGAGGTCATGAGAGAAGATCCCTAGTGATGGAATCAGTGCCCTTATAAGAAGAAGAGAGACTAGAGCTTCCTCTCTCTGCCATATGAAGATACAGCAAGAAGGTGGCCATCTGCAAGCCAGGAAAAAGGGCCATGCCAAACACTGAATCTGCTCGCAGTCTGAACTTGAACTTGTCAGCCTCCAGAACTGTCAGAAATGAATATCTGTTGTTTAAGCCACCCAGTCTATAATATTTTGTTTTGGCAGCCTTAGCTGACTCAGGCACTCACTTATGCTTACATTCTAACTTCTAAATTAATGCTGCAATGTATGAAACATGATCATAGAACTTGTAATTATCTGAGGATCCAGAAAAATCATGAGCCTGCACAAGGTTTATCCAGGGGCAGAGGAAATACCAGTTCACTGAGAAAAATTAAAGGGACAGCAGAAGAATAAAATATAGTTGTTTATAATTCTATGTTACAAATTATGCTTGTGAAGCCAGTTACATAAATAATCTTAAAGATTTAATAGTTTCTGCCTGCATCCAAATAATTGCCATATGCCTATGTCCATACTACTTTGGAAACCTCTAATGAATGAATGTGTAAAGTTTGGATGGGTATTTGAGAGGGAAAATACTTCTTATGAGGTTGACAGTTATAAGCAAAGTTAGGAACAAAAAGCAAATTCAGAAAAAAACTCATCTTTTGTTATGGTCTAAATGTTTGTGTCACCCCCAAAATTTATATGTTGAAATCCTAATCCCCAAGGTGATGGTATTGGCAGATGGGGCCTTTGGTGAATGGAATTCGTGCTCTTACAAAAGGGAGTTCAGAGAGCTTGTATGCCCTTCCACCATGTGAAGACACAGGAAGAAGGCACCATCTATGAACCAGAAAATGGGCCCTCACCAGACATCACATCTGCTGGCATCTTTATCGTGGACTTCTCAGCCTCCAAAATTATGAGAAATAAATTTCTGTTGTGCATAAGCTACCGCATCTATGGTATTTTGTTATAGCAGCCTGAATGGACTAAGACACACTTATTGAACCCCCAGGTGTTTTTCCAAAGAATGAATGCCTCACATTTTACACAAGATATCTGTGTGCACTGGGGCCGTCTAGTCTACCCTGGCCTGGTGATCAGGGCAGGGAATCATTGAAGTTTCCCATTCTCTAAAAGTGGAGGAAATGGCAGCCATGGGGAAGCTGCCTTTTGCTAACACAATTGAGCCTTGAAAATAATATACAACTATTTTTGTCATATTCCAATGGTCACACAGAGCAACCCCAACACAATAGGAGGGCACACCACAAAGCCATGAGTACCAGGAGGGGTGATCACTGGGAGACTCCTTGGAAGCTGGCTGCCACTATGAGGCATTATCTCTGTTTTACAGAGGAGAAACAGAAGCTCCAATAAATAATTGCTCAAGTCAACTCAACTTGGAACAGGCAGGTCTGGGGTTCAAACCCAGACAATGAGACCCCAGAACACTTCCTTTTATAGCACTGCCCTATACACTGGCCTCACCACAGGCCTTTTTTTCTAACTTCCTCTCTTCCCCTCACCACGCAAAACATTGCAAATGAGATTTTTCCTTTTTCTTAGACCATTTCAAAAGTCATTGTTACTTAAGGGTGGAGGTTGGAAGATTTCCAAAGAATAAAATATACAGAGAATATCTAATCAAAGTTCCTAACACATACACAATGCAGAAAATGTAACTCACAGACAAAGGATAACAAGACCATTGACCCAATTTCAGAGCTTGACATTTACAAAATGAACACAAGGCAGTGTGGGTTGTATGTGCGTTCTGTTCAGTTTCTCTCCTTTGGGGTTGTTTGGGTCAGTCTGTTGTCTCATGAGACTGGGTGGGCTAAATTGAGCAACATTTTGCTATAATAAGTCTGCAATATTAGACCTTAGGCAACAAAAGCCGGAAGGAGAAACTACATTTCCTATAAAATGTGGAACTGTGGGATAACAGTGTAAACACTATGACTACAAAGAGGGAAATTTATATATGAGAAGGAACTGGATTGTATGTTCCCTATATAAATGATCACAAGAAAGTCGTGTTGTTCTTTTGTTGTGATCTTTTAAACCAAATTTATAGTGCATTGAACCAAATAATTGTAGGCCATTATTTTAAAGTAGGTTGTGGCACAGCATGAATTAATAATCACACCAATTTTATTTTACTTCATTGGATTTATTTAGCAATTGTTTTTAGCACTTCCTATATCCCAGGCCGCCTTCTACGCACGTTAAGTGTATTGACACATTTCAATTAATCCTGGCAACAGCCTGAGAGGTAGGTACTATTCCTATTCCCATTTTACAGATGGTGAACTGACGCATGGTGCAATTAAGTAAGCAGCCAAGATTCAACTGGGATTCAAACCAAGCAATGTGGCTCCACAACCTACCTTTTTAATCTGGCTCTCTGCCTTGTGCAAAAAGATGGTGAGTTAGTCCATTCTCACACTGCTATAAAGAAATATCTGCCGAGCGCGGTGGCTCACGCCTGTAATCCCAACACTCTGGGAGGCCGAGGCAGGTGGATCGTGAGGTCAGGAATTCAAGGCCAGCCTGGCCAAGATGGTAAAACCCGTCTCTACTAAAAATACAAAAATTAGCCAGGCGTAGTGGCGGGCATCTGTAATCCTAGCTACTCGGGAGGCTGAGGCAGAGAATTGCTTGAACCCGGGAGGCAGAGGTGGCAGTGAGCCAAGACTGTGCCACTGCACTCCAGCCTGGGTGACAGAGCGAGACTCCATCTCAAAAAAAAAAAAAAAAAAGAAGCCGGGCACGGTGACTCATGCCTGTAATCCCAGCACTTTGAGAGGCTGAGGCGGGCGGATCATGAGGTCAGGAGTTCAAGACCAGCCTGGCTTATGGTGAAACCCCATTTCTACTAAAAATACAAAAATTAGCCGGGTGTGGTGGCAGGCGCCTGTAATCCCAACTACTCGGGAGGCTGAGGCAGAAGAATCACTTGAACCCAGGAGGCGGAGGTTGCAGTGAGCCAAGATTGCACCACTGTACTCCAGTCTGGGTGACAGAGCAGACTCCATCTCAAAAAAAAAAAAAAAAAAAAGAAAAGAAAAGAAAGAAAGAAAAGAAAAAAGAAATACCTGAGAGTGCGTAATTTACAAAGAAAGGAGATTGGCCAGCCGCGGTGGCTCATGCCTGTAATCCCAGCACTTTGGGAGGCCGAGGCGGGTAGATCACGAGGTCAGGAAATGAGACCATCCTGGCTAACATGGTGAAACCCTGTCTCTACTAAAAAAGAATACAAAAAATTAGCCGGGTGTGGTGGTGGGTGCCTGTAGTCCCAGCTACTCTGGAGGCTGAGGCCGGAGAATGGCGTGAACCCGGGAGGCGGAGCTTGCAGTGAGCCGAGATTGCGCCACTGCCGTCCGGCCTGGGCGAAAGAGTGGGACTCCGTCTCAAAAAAAAAAAAGAAAAGAAAGGAGGTTTAATTGGCTCATGGTTCTGCAGGCTTCCCAGGAATCATGGTGGCTTCTGCTTCTGGGGAGGCCTCAGGAAGCTTCCAATCACGGTGGAAGGCAAAGGGGGTGCGAGGTGTCTCTTGCTCTTGAGAGCAAGAGCAAGAGAGAGCTAGAGAGGAGGTGATGTACACTTTTAAAAAACCTAATCTCACAAGCACACACTCACTATCACTGGAACAGCACCAAGGGGCTGATGCTAAACCATTCATGAGAAATCCGCCCCCATGATCTAATCACCTCCCCGCCAGGCCCCACCTCTGACACTGGGGACTACAATTCCACATGGATTTGATGGGGACACACACCCAAGCCATGTCCGATGGACACATAGTTTATTTTCTTTTGTGACTCTGCATAGGCCATTCTTGCCACTGGGACCCCTTCCCTCCCAATCCTCATGGCCTTCCCTGCCTGTCAGCAAACTCCTGCTCCTTTTTCAAGCATCAGCTCGGATTTACCCTCTGCTGTGATGTCTCCTGTGACTCACATACAGATTTAGGCACCTGTTCATTGTGTTCTCAATATGTCTTACCCATACTATAGAAATATTTGTTGTTTTTAATCTACCTAGTGTTAAATTAAATAAGTATGAGGCCATTGGCCAGAGGCTCTCTGTATATTTTGAGTTTCTGTGGAACAAACAGCAACCTAATAGCATGTAAACAAACTGAAACCTAATTTAGGAGTATATTTTTGTAACATATAGCCTGGTTTCAGCCAATCACAGAGAAGCTTCAGCCAATGATAAGCACCCAATTGATGAGGCCACGCCCAATAAGGCAGATGCCTAGCAGTAGCCAATCAAGTGGTTTTTCTACATGGCTTTTGTGTTCACCCTAGAAAAGCTCATTGCTCACACTGCCAAGTGGAGTTTTCTGAACCTCTTCTGGTTCTGAGTGCTGCCTGATTCATGAATCATTCTTTGCCCAAATAAACTCTGTTAAATTTAATTTGTCTAAACAGTTTCTTTTAACACTAGCTTCTATTCTGCCTTCTCTGACAAGAGTTCAGCAACCCATCCCACCCCCACCCCGTACTTTGGGTGTAGCCCATGTGATTTAAGTCTAATCAATCAGAGCACTAAGGAGCTACAGTTCAGAGGTGATCATGTGACCCAGGTCCATCTAACTAGAGTGAATCCTGGGACTGAGCATGAGCGGCTGGCAAGAAACACAAGTTTTTATTGCAAGCCTGGAGCCGCCAGCAGACTTCACATACTGCCTGAGCATGAAGCAAAAATAAAGAGAGTGAAAGGAATGAGAGAGAGTGGGAAAGAGTCTGCTGGTGACATTATTTGATCCTCTGATTCATGCCTCACTTAAATTCAAGATATATTCTTGGATTTTGTGCATTAACAAATTCCCTTTTTGGGCTTAAACCTGCTTGAGTTATCTATCATTTGCGACCAAAGGAACATTAACCAATACATACATTTCACTATGTATCTGTGTCTATATATCTATATGTATTTCATTTTACCAAGGTGTCTCCCTACTAACCATAATTCTTTGAGGACAGTAGATGCTCAATATTTGTCAAATGAATTCAGCTGAAGGGTGTTTTGAAGGAGACTGACCTTAGAGGAGGGATATTTTAGGGAGGCTAATGGACTTAGTGCAAGATGTGATCAAGGGACTCAACCAAGTTGAAGAGTAGGATTGAAAGGGAAGGGAGAAATACCGAAGAAAGATTTAACAAGGCAGTGACACAGAGTGGGGTGGAGCAATAGTTAGATTAAAGCCTGAGTGCTACCCTGTTCTGCATATTTGTGTCTTTTGGTTTCAGAGCAGCCAGCCTAAATTAAAAGTTTATTGTACTGGCTGATTATTGCCTGTCTAAATCACCCATCTCTGCTAGTTTATCACAAGTGAAAAAATTAATGATAGAGAATCAGAGACTCACATATAAGCAAATAAGCATGATTATTACAAGAAAGACCTTTTATTAAACAATACCTTCAGGTCTTCATAAGAATAGGGGTGGAAGTTTGGAGACCCGCATAACTCAGTTTGCAGTAAAGGCTGCTCCTGGGCAACTTAATGGAGCATAAACTACCAGCAACGGTCTCAACTGAAATGGAGACTGGAAGGTGAAGTTGTCCTTCCTTTCTCTAACCACCAGGAAAGAGGACACTTGGAAGGTGTGAGTAACAGCACCTGACAACCAGCTGCAGGACTCAGTGGAAGGGAGGAATAAGGTCACTCTTAAAATCCTGTCACCTCACATAGAAAAGTAGCAAAGTCCTAATTAAGCTCAACATCGCCACTCTCAGTTTATCCCTGAGACAGGTCAGGAGAAGAGGGACCATTTGCTTTGCTCTGGGATTGTTGCACTTCTGCTCTCTTGGTCAAAAAAAAAAATAATAATTTAAACAGTTGCTACCATTTTGGATAGTGTAGCTTGATGGTTTCTTTCTCTCTCTCATCCCTCTTCTGCTCTGCCTTCTGTGTATTTACCACCCCTCTTGCAGAAATGCTCTTGTGGAATGTGGCTTTTTTTTTTTTTTGAGATGGACTCACTCTTGTCGCTCAGGCTGGAGTGCAGTGGTACGATCTTGGCTCACTGCAACCTCCATCTCCCGGGTTCAAGCGATTCTCCTGTCTCAGCCCCTCAAATAGCTGGGATTACAGGTGCCCACCACCATGCCCAGATAATTTTTATATTTTTAGTAGAGACGGGGTCTCACCATGTTGGCCAGGCTGTTCTCGAACTCCTGACCTCATGTGGTCCACCCGCCTCAGCCCCTTAAAGTGCTGGGATTACAGATGTGAGCCACCGTGCTCAGCCGGCTTTCTATTTTTTTTTTTTTTTTTTTAAGAGATAGGGGTCTCACTCTGTTACCCAAGCTGGAGTGCAGTGGCTTGATCATAGCTCTCCGCAGCCTTGAACTCCTGGGCTCAGGCAACCCTCCCACCTCAGCCTCCAGAATAGCTGGGATTACATGTGTAAGCCACTGCATGTAGCTAATTCTTTAGTGTTTTGTAGAGATGAGGGTCTTGCTCTGTTTTGGTCTTGAACTCCTAGGGTCTCCCTGTGTTGCCCAGGTTGGTCTCCCCCTGCGCTCAAGCGATCCTCCCACTTCAGCCTCCCAAAGTGCTGGGATTACAGTTATAAACCCACTGTACTGGCCTATTTCCTGTGTTTTAAAAATCCTCCCAGTCGGGGCCAGTGCCCTAACCTAATGGATGCACAATGAGCCAGTTGAATGTGGCCTCTTTTAGTCAAAGGGAAAGATTCTTTCTTTCTTTTTTTTTTTCCAAGTATTACTTTATTTATATTACTAGGCTTAAGTTACATGATAAAAGACAACTAAGCAGTTCTGCCCATTTCAGAAAAAGTTTCCAATCATCACCAATCATGTGGCAACAAATAACTAGGAATGGTGACAGCTTTGGGTCAAGATCAACAAGGAAGAATGGGCTCTGGTGCTACAGTTCATTTCCAGCAAGAATATGGCACACCAGCCAGCACAGCCATGCTAACTGGGCCTTCAGTGCCAAGCACAGATTCAGATCTATTCTCTGAAGTTAGCAAATCAAGTGAAATAACTGGAATTTTTTTTAAGTTTAAAATGAAGCCCAAGTAAGTCTCAAACAATACTCTTGTCATATTTTCCTTTCAAAATTCACATAAAACACACTTTTCATCCAATAGCCCAGATATTTTTTCTTACATAACCCACCATGTAGCTGCAGACAGACTCTTCTACCTCAAAATGTAAACATAGGGGAAAAAATTAATGGCATCTGTCTGATATTCTCTCTATACACTGCTGTTGGATGGAAAATACAAAATTTTTTTTAAAAGGTTCCATCTTAGATCCTCGCAACCTGCAGGTCATACATCTGACTCTGATGCTAAGGTGACAGTGAATGTCACCTGATGTTTGTTTTCAGCAAGGGGGACCTGGGAAAGATGAATTTATCTCTTTTTCTTCAAGAATTATCAGATGGTACATGCTCCTCAGAGCCCTCACTCTCTTGAACTAGAGCACTTTCCAGGATCACACAGCCTTCCTTATAACACGGCTATCTCCAGTGGCAAATTCATAAATCCATCCCGGTTTGCTATTGCAACTTTTGCAGCTCACATCTTGAACCTGTGGCTGCCAGTGAGCATGACAAGATCTTGAAGTTCACTGCACGGCAGGTTAACTACCTTGTTAAAAGGCCAGGGCGCCTGTGAACTGAGTGGAGATGAGTTCTGAGCAGTTGGTCAGGATCGTGTCAGTTTGCACGGGAACACAGACAGGTACCACCGATATGATCAAGGAAAATTCTGCCCATTTTTATAGCTGAAGTTCTAAAATCTCTGAGTGGCAATGAGATCCATGGCTGCCAGATCTCCTCAGCTGGGATGAAGGCCCCAGGATTCTTGACAGTTAATTAAAACCAGAATTCATACTGAAGCAGGAAATTTTCCCCGACCCCTCACAGGAGGGGGAGTGTAGGTGAGTGGGTGCAGGAGCTGGGGCGAATGCTTTGGGGCGCTGGCAGGAGCAAAACTCCATGCGGCCCTGCAGCACGGTCTAGTGGGGTACCCATGACTCCTGAAGCCCCAGAAAGAGTGTTACAGTGCTCTTTTAGCGTTGCCATCTGTGGACAGCTGACGTGTTAACAACTCAGTGGAAAGTCAGTGTGACAGCCTTTTGCACTCGCGCCCGAGTTCTCGTTCGGCATCTAGGAGGAATGAGGTCACACAACAAATTGGAGATGGTATATGTGGGGGATTTTATTGCCAGTGAAAGTGGCTCTCTGCAGAAAGGGGAGCTGAAAAGGGGAGAGAGCCGGAAGGTAATCTTCCCCTGAAGTCCAGCTGTCCCTGCTGGACTACTCTCGAAAGCTACAACGTCAGGCTCTCAGTTGTCCTTATAAGAAAATAGCCTTGCTGGTCGCGGTGGCTCACACCTGTAATCCCAGCACTTTGGGAGGCAGAGCAAGAGAGAGCTAAGGTGGAGGTGCTGCACACTTTTAAGTCAAGCTGCTTCTCCTCTCTGCCAGCTGAGTTCTGGGGCTATTACAGATACAGGATGGGGGGCAGGGCAGGCTGTGGGTGGTTTTGGAAAAGGCAGCATTCCAGCGGGAAAACAAGGATGTAAGTTTTCACTTTGGGCTGCGGTATTAGGCTTTTCACCTTGAGGGTGGGGCCGTCGCTGGGGACCCACCCTCTTCTGCCCAGAATTTTTCTGCATTCTGTCCCTGTCAATACAGAATAAAATGGTACACTGCTGTTTCACGTTATTCTTTTTCTTTTTCTTTTTTTTAATACATATCCTTTAAGCTGGTTATTTACCTCTTTTTAAAAGGAAACTGTAAGGTCCTCCAGGGCAGGGAGTATGTCTGTAAAGCCTTCTAGAGCTGGGCTTCTTGCTTCCTGATCTCACTCTCTCACTGTCTGTAGGCTCTTGGGCAGGTTATTTAATTTCTTAGTGTCTCAATTTCCTCCTCTATAAAACAGAGATAATAGTATTTAGCCCAGAGGGTTGTGGTGAAGTGTGAATCATTTCTCCATGTAAAACACATAGGATAGGCTGGGCATGGTGGCTCACGCCTGTAATCCCAGCGCTTTGGGAGGCCTAGGTGGGCAGATCACCTGAGGTCAGGAGTTCAAGACCAGCCGGGGCAACGTGGAAAAACCCCATCTCTACTAAAAATACAAAAATTAGCCGTGCGTGATGGTGCACGCCTGTAATCCCAGCTACTCGGGAGACTGAGGCAGGAGAATCACTTGAACCCGGGAGCGGAGGTTGCCGTAAGCCAAGATTGCACCATTGCACTTAAGCCTGGGCAACAAGAGCGAAACTCTGTCTCAAAACAAAACACACATAGGACAGAGCTCAGCACAGAGTAGGTGTTAAGGATTATATCCTTTGCGTAGCACAATACCTTGCACAGGGCAGGCATGCAACAGATGTCTCTTGAATGAAGGAATGAATTAATGAATGACTGGGTTAAGCAGTTGCCACCAGGTGGCAGAAGAGCCTCACTATCAAGGCAGAACCCAAACACGAGATTCATGAGAACTCCCTCCTGAAGTCCAGATACACACTGAAAAAAAAAAAGCACTGAACCTCATTTAGGCCTTGAAGTGAAGTTCCTCTTCTTTCTTGCCCTTCCTTTCTCTCTCATCTCTGCTCACTCTCTGCTGTAATGAACCATTTCTTTCTTTCCCACTTAATACATATTAGTCAATTTGGGCCGCCACAACAAAATACCACAGACTCGGTAGTTTAAACAACAGATATTTAATGCATCACAGTTCTGGAGGTTGGAAGTCCATGATCAAAGTGCCATACGGGCTGGTTTCTGGTAAGGCTTCTCTTCCCGGCTTGTAGCTGTCCACCCTCCCACTGTTATTCTCACAGGGCCTCTTCTCTGTGCCACACAGAGAGAGGAAGGAGAGGGAGTGGGAGAGGGAGAGATGTCAGATTCACACAATGAAGCCCTAACCGCCAGTTTGACTGTATTTGCAGATAGGGTTTTTTTGGTTTGTTTTTTGAGATGGAGTCTTGCTCTGTCGCCCAGGCTGGAGTGCAGTGGTGCGATCTCGGCTCACTGCCACCTCCGCCTCCTGGGTTCACGCCATTCTCCTGTCTCAGCCTCCAGAGTAGCTGGGATTACAGGCACCCGCCACCACACTCAGCAAATTATTTTGTAATTTAGTAGAGATGGGGTTTCACCATGTTGGTCAGGCTGATCTCAAACTCCTAACCTCGTGATCCGCCTGCCTTGGCCTCCCAAAGTGCTGGGATTGCAGGTGTGAGCCACTGCACCGGCTTGCAGATAGGGTTTTTAGGGAGGGAGAGAGAGAGGGAGATCTGGAGCATCTTCTTATAAGGACACCAGTCCTATGGGATTAGGCCCCACCCAAGTTACCTCATTTAATCTTAATTACCTCCCTAAAGACCCTGTCTCCAAGTACAGTCAAACCAGGGGTTAGGGCTTCATTGTGTGAATCTGGAGGGGACACCCTTCAGTTTATAACACACACCTATCATTTTTTAATTCCTAATTCTCACACTTCCTACCAATGTGGTTTTTCGCTGTTACTCTCTATTATTCCCACTCCTCTCCCGAACCCCATCCGCCATCCCTCAATCTTTATATGGCTTTTCTAGGGCTAGTTGTATTTATTGTAAACCGAAAACTCTAGGGGACACCGTTCATGCCATAGTCAGCATAGGTTTGCATATGTATTGTGATAATGTTGAGGCTAATGGCAGCAACATGTCTTGAGGAAGGGGAGTCTTTTTCTCATTCACACAAAGGTGCTGGCCCCTTCGTTTTCCTCTGTTGTTTTCCTGTCCTCCTTCCCATCATTCTCTTTCTTCAGCCTTTCTCTCTCTTTCTTTCCTCTTCAGGCTGAACCTGCTCCATGTCCGTAAAGAGCTGATTTAATTCATTGCACCACACATTCATCCAGTACTTTTGGTGGGCCAGGCCCTTTGTGGGTGCCAGATGGTTCACCCCATTCTTGCACCTTTAAAGGAATGGGTCCATTTACACCCTAGAGGTCAATACCCAATGGAATGTGCCTCCAGCATCCTTGGATCATTCATGGTCTTCATTTACCTTGGAGCAGACATTAAGACTCAAGCATCGGCCAGGCGCGGTGGCTCGCGTCTGTAATCCCAGCACTTTGGGAGGCTGAGGTGGGTGGATCACAAGGTCAGGAGTTCAAGACCAGCCTGGCCAACATGGTGAAACCCCGTCTCTACTAAAAATACAAAAATTAGCTGGGCATGGTGGCACATGCCTGTAATCCCAGCTACTCGAGAGGCTGAGGCAGGAGAATTGCTTGAACCAGGACCTGGGAGGCGGAGGTAGCAGTGAGCTAGATCGCGCCATTGCACTCCAGCCTGGGCTACAGAATGAGACTCTGTCTCAAAAACAAAAACAAACAAACAAAAAAACAACAAAAAGACAAGACTCAAGCATGGAGGAGAAGAGAAAAGAATATAATCCAATAACATAAACTAACGTTTATTGAACACTTGTGTGCTGCACACAGTTCTCATCCCTCTCTATGCATGACATTTAATCATCAAAACTGCCTTCTCATTTTGTAGATGAGAAAACTAAGCTGCAGAGAATGTGGCAGAGACTCCTCCTGGTTTCCTAACTTCCATTTTCTTTTCCTTTATTTAAGTAACAGGAGCTCATGAGTTTTGGCTGGGCACATGGCTGCCCAAGGAGAGCCGACATTTCCCAGCCTCCCTTGCCGTTTGATGTGGCCATGTAACTACATTCTAGACACCTGAGGTGTGAGTGGAAATGATGTCTGCAATTTCAGAGTTCCATTCTTAAAAGGAAGCTGCTTGCCTCTATGTCCTCTTTTCCTTGTCCCCAGGCTGGGACAGGGATAGGGGAGTAGTGAGCCAGCATTGACAGGAGGGTGAGGACAGGAAGGTGGGGAAGAGCAGAGCAACCGCTGGAAGGAAGCTTCACACTCACTCCCCACCCACTCACTACTCACCCAGAGCAACTTCCCTTCCTGCAAACTCCAATCACAGGAAGTGTCCTATAGAGGGGTATCCTTTTTAAAGAAAAAAAACCTTTGATAGCATATTTTTACTGTACTTTTTCTATGTTTGTATATGTTTAGATATACAAATACCATTGTGTTGCAATTACCTACAGTATTCAGTACAGTAACGTGCTGTTCAGGTTTGCAGCCTAGAGCAATAGGCTACACCATATAGCCTAGGTGTATAGTAGGCTATACCATCTAGGTTTGTGTAAGTACTGAACACTCTATGATGTTTGCACGACGGTCAAATTGACAAGTGACACATATCTTGGAACATATCCCTGTTGTGAAGTGATACATGACTGTATTTCTATCTGGGGGAACAGAGCATTGGGAAAGAAAACAGAAGGACCCATTGCCTTGAAGGAAGGATGGTAGATGGAATAATGTCCACCCTGGCCTCCCAAAGACGTCCAAGTCCTAATTCCTGGAAATATGAGTATGCTACTTTACTTGGCAAACAGGACTTTGCAGATGTGCTTCAAGTCAGGAAGTTGAGATGGGGAGATTGTCCTGGATGATTTGGGTGGAACCCATCAAATCTCAGGGGGCTCTTCAAGGGAAGGATGAAGGCAGGAGCATGAGAGCCAAATAAGACACTGTGATGGGCCGGGCGCAATGGCTCACGCCTGTAATCCCAGCACTTTGGGAGGCCAAGGCGGGCGGATCACAAGGTCAGGAGATTGAGACCATCTTGGCTAACATGGTGAAACCCCGTCTCTACTAAAAATACAAAAAATTAGCCGGGCGTGGTGGCGGGCGCCTGTAATCCCAGCTACTCAGGAGGCTGAGGCAGGAGAATGGCGTGAACCCGGGAGGTGGAGCTTGCAATGAGCCAAGATCGCGCCACTGCACTCCAGCCTGGGCGACAGAGCAAGACTCCGTCTCAAAAAAAAAAAAAAAAAAAAAAAAAAGGACACTGTGATGATGGAAGCAGAGGAGAGAGAGAAGATGCTACACTGTGGGCCTTAAAGAGAGAGGAAGGGGCCCTGAGCCGAAGAATGCAGCTTCTAGAAGCTGGAAAAGGCAAGGAAATGGAATCTCCCCTAGAACCTCACTAGGCATGAATCGCAGCTGACACCTTGCTTTTAGCTAAGTTAAACCCATTTTGGACTTCTGACCTCCAGACCTATAAAATACTACACCTGTGTTTTTTTAAGCCCTCAAATGTGTAGTAGTTTGTTAGAGAAGCAATAGGAAATAATACAGAGAGTGTGATAGGGTCCCTGTGGGGAACAAGTGGCGCACATATAGGACATAACTGACAAAAGTTTAATGAGACACTGTGTTTTACAGAGGCTTGGCCAGGGTTAAAGGCGCACAAACAGGATGAGAAATCACCAAGGCATTAGCAGCAGCAGCGAGCCAGCACCTCCCTGAGGCTTGAAGGGCAAGGGGAAAGGAAAGGTGTTACTGGAGACCAGTGAGAGGAATCATGGCAGAGGCCACCCAACAGAAGTAGTGGCCACAAATGTGGGACTGTGGGTTGAACAGATCCCCAAAGGTGTCTGTTATGCACAGTAAGCTCCAATGGTGAAAAATCATTTATAAAGGGCCGAGGGCAGTGGCTTGCACCTGTAATCCCAGCACTTCGGGAGGTCAAGGTGGGCAGATTGCTTAAGCCCGGGAGTTCAAGACCAGCCTGGGCAACATGGCAAAACACCATCTCTACTAAAAATTTAAAAACTTAGACAGGTGTGGTGGCTGCCACCTGTAGTTGCAGCTACTTGGGAGGCTGAGGTAGGAGGATCACTTGAACCCGGGAGATTGAAGCTGCTGTGAGCTGTAATCATGCCACCGCACTCCAGCCTGGATGACAGAGCAAAAACCCTGTCTCAAAAAAAAAAAAAAAAATTATCAAGGACTTTTGCCTCTAGTAAAATATTCACAATGGCTTCCTTACTGAATTTCTGAGGTCAAACCAGAAAATATTAGCAGCTGACTTAATTCAAGAAGAAGGAGCGTATACGTACTTGTTGGTGTGTCTTCAACTCTTGTTCTAGATTTTACTTTGTTTTAAATATGCAAAAACACTTTTAGTGATTACAACTTATGCTTCTTATTTCAACAGATATTTTAAAGGGAAAAACATATAATTGGATCACAGGATATAAAAAGAAATGCAGTTATCTGTATGTGCAAAATCCTAGCTAATTGATAAAAGCTATAAGTTGAGTATTGCCACTCACCTTAGGGCAATGACCCTTTTTTTAAATTTATTTTATTTTATTATTATTATTTTTTTAGACAGAGTTGCCCAGGCTGGAGTGCAGTGGTGAAATCTGGGCTCACTGCAACCTCCGCCTCCCGGGTTCAAGCAATTCTCTGCCTCAGCCTCCCGAGTAGCTGGGATTACAGGGTGCACCACCACACCCAGCTAATTTTTGAATTTATAGTAGACATGGAGTTTCACTATCTTGGCCAGGCTGGTCTCAAGCTCCTGACCTCGTGAGGTCCCAAAATGCTGGGATTACAAGCATGAGCCACTGCACCGCGCCTGGCCAGTGACCCATTTTTTCAGGCAAAGTAGCAACGGGAAAATGTAAAGTTTCTCTAGTTTTAATATAGAAGTGGTTAACCTAATCACACAAGCCATACACAGGATCATTTGGGAGAATGTGCAAGGAGGATTGCGTATTTTTATCTTTTCATAGTTTTCTTCTTGATAAATAAGCTTCTATTTTCAAGCCAAATCTCATCTTGCAATTTCCTGCCAACTTCACTTCTCTACAAAGTTTACCTTTGCTTTTCCCATCTCTGCCCTTAGGCATTTAACAAACACTGTGCCTTTTCATTTTTCCAGATTTAAGTGAAACATTTTGCAGAAATGAGGAATGTGATAACAGCCCCTGAAGCCCTACCTGACAGCATGACATTAATTTGGGTCTGTTTTCTCTTATACTTTTCAATTGTTCCCCAATTTATATTTAATTTGTCACAGGATATAATTTATATTAAATACATCTACATTAGGAGAGCTAGAGGTTATCTAAGTGAAACCAGCTCAATTATCTAAGAAAAAGTCAGAATAAAATAATTATAAGCAAATTGGAAGAACAACCAATGTTGTTACCAATAATTTTTTAGAGTTTGTTCAATTATTGTTTGTTATACTGTTTCCACTTCTTTAGCCAAAATAAGTTCTAAGCAAATTCAAATCTATTTGTATAGATGAAGTCTACGAATTTAACATGATAACTTGAAAAAATTTAAACCTTTGGCTGGGTGCGGTGGCTCACACCTGTAATCCCAGCACTGTGGGAGGCTGTGGCAGGCGGATCACCTAAGGTCGGGAGCTCGAGACCAGCCTGGCCAACATGGTGAAACCCTATCTCTACTAAAAATACAAGCATTAGCCAGGCATGGTGGTGGGCACCTGTAATCCCAGCTACTCAGAAGGCTGAGGCAAGAGAATCGCTTGAACCCAGGAGGCAGAGGTTGCAGTGAGCCAAGATCGTACCATCGCACTCCAGCCTGGGCAACAAGAGCAAAACTCCGTCTCAAAAAAAAAAAGAAAAAATTAAAACCCAAATAAATTCATTTGGATCTTACCCATATTTCCCATGATTTAGATAGGAGTTGGTTTTAGGTTTATTTTTCCACTCAGTGGGGAAAGGATTTACTAGGAAAATAATGTAAACAATCTATTTAAGAAGTCAAATGGCTTTTAAGCACTTAAAAAGCTTTGATATTAGCAATTTACCCATAAATCTTTTTTAAATTACAAAATTTTTTTCTTTTTAGAAAATATTTCTTCGTTTTCTTCTTCTTTTGGCTAAGCCTCAGCAGCCAAATTTTTTATTTTACTTTATTTTAGTTTACTTTTTAGAGACAGGGCCTCCCTCTGTCACCCAGGCTGGAGTGCAGTGGTATGATCACAGCGCACTATAACCTCAAACTCCTGGGCTCAAGCCATCCTCCCTCCTCAGCCTCCCGAGTAGCTGGGACTACAGGTATGCACCACCACACCCAGCTAATTTTTGTAGTTTTTGTAGAGACGGGGTCTTGCCATGTTGCCCAGGCTGGCCTCGAACTCCTGGGCTCAAGCAATCCTCCTTCCTCAGCCTCCCAAAATGCTGGGATTACAGGTGTGAGCCACAGCACCCAGCCTACCAGGTATGCTTTTAATACATATTTATTGAATAAATAAATTAAAGATCATCTGACAGAATCTTCACTGGATAGTGTTATTTTTTCTTTTCCTTTTTTCTTTTTTTAAATAAGACAGGGTCTCACCGTGTTGCCCAGGCTGGTCTTGAGCTTCTGGGCTCAAGTGATCCTCCTGCCTTGGCCTCTCAAAGTGCTGAGATTACAGGAATGAGCCACCACGTCCAGCCTTCATTGGATAACATGTTATTTGACATTTCTTCTATCATTGTACATTGATGACGGTTGCCTGCGCAGCAGCCATTGCCCCCATCACTCCTGTTAGAATAACCCTGATTTTGTGTTTGTCATTTTATTTTATTTTATTCTATTTTATAGACAAGGTCTCACTCTGTCACCCAGGCTGCAATGCAATGTAGTGATCACAGCTCACTGCAACCTGGAACGCCTGGGCTCAAGTGATCCTCCCACCTCAGACTCCTGAGTAGCTGGGACTACAGGTGCACACCACCATGCCAGGCTAATTATTTTATTTTTTGCAGAGATGGAATCTCATTTCATTTCCCAGGCTGGTCTCAAACTCCTGGACTCAAGCGATCCTCCTGCTTCAGCCCCTCAAGCACTGAGATTACAGGAGTGGGCCCACCACACCTGGCAGCGTCCATCTTTTAAAAACTTGATTCAGGGAAAGGGGCATCCTATTCCTGCTAGAGGGCAAAATCGTGGTTAAGGTAGTGATTTTCAACTGAAGGTAATTTGGCAATATTTGGCAGTTTTTGTTGCCACAGAGGTAGGGGTACTGTGCTACTGGCATCTAGCGGGTAGAGGGCAGGGGTGCTGCTAAACATTCTTCAATGCACAGGACAGCCCCCACAACAAAGGGAACCATCCAGTCCAAAATGTCAATGGTGCTGAGGTTGAGAACCCTGATCTAAACCAATCCTGGTGGTCTCATTCCCTAGCTGTTAGTGGTTTAGATCCCATCATGTTAAGTAATTCTGACCAATGAGACAGGAGCAGAAATTGACAAGAGGAGTATGGCAGAGAATGTTAATTTCTCCCTACATTCACTTTACCTTTCTTTTCAGCAGAAGTTACATTCATTGTTAGCTAGGCACATGCCCAATTACAGACTCTAATTCCCAGCCTCCATCATTGTAAGGTGTGGCCAAGTTTTGGCTAATGGGATGTGAGAAAAAATAATGAGTCTAATTTCTAGACCATGTTTTTAAGAAGGAGAATGCTTGTTCTGTACTTTCTCTCTTAATCCCTTTCTGCAAACTGGGTGGTACTGCTAATCCAGCTTCAAGCAAGCACATGACTTCAGAGAATGGCAGAGCAAGACAGAAAGACTTACATACATTGGGACTGATACATGAAAAGAAAATAAATTGCTTTCTTCTTTGAACCATCATATTTTTTAGTTTTTTTTTTTTTTTTTAGCAGTTTAAGTTGTATGTATATGAGGTACTCCTGGGGAAGGTTTTCCTCTGTGGTCACACACACACACACACACACATACACACACACACACGGAGAGAATATTCATCTAAAGGATGTTGTAGGATTTGTGTGGGTTGGCTGGAACCATGGCTGCTATCTTGTGACCATGAAGGGAGGTACTTGGTGGTTCAAAACTGCCCTGCTAAGTGGGAATGGAATAGGAAGGTTGTAAACAGCCCAAATCTTTCTTAACCTCGTTGAGCCACTGAATTGACAAACTTTGCATCTGTCGTGTCTCAGGACTTCTTGTTAAGCAAAATGGCAAATTTTTCATATTGTTTAAATATTTGACCTTTAAATTTTCAGTAATAGTCCTTACAGTGACGGCTTTCAGACAGAAAATTAAAATTTTTAAAAAGTGCTATCCTGATTCTCTCAATGTACTCAAGTATAAAGAAATTACATGTCTAACCTCTCATGGAATTAGAGGGAAAAAAATTCACGTTATTTTAAGTATGTTCAGTTCTTTTATTAACTCATATTGGTTTTCCCCCTACTCCTTACCCTTGCAACCAAGATAATTTGCATCTGAGAGGTTTTATTCTATTTCCACTGATATGTTTAGAAATTACTATATCTGAGGTGGGTATGTTGGGAAAACATATACTACCACCCCTTTGCAGAAATGAGAGCTTATTGCAGCAGCTACTCACCCTTGCAATGCTTCCTGCTTGGAGACTCGAAGGTTCAACTTGCAAGCAGTCAGGAGTAGGACTGCCCTGAAGCACTGCGCGGACTGGGACCTGCAGCAGAGCTGGGAGGGGTAGTGTCAAGGAAATGCCTTTTGCATGTCAATGGTGCCCCCTTGCTGTTCTGTGCTGCACAGCCACATGAGGTCATCCCAGATTAGAGGGTGCCCATGTCCAAGATCTTAAACCAATTACTTCCATCTCCATTGCTTCCTCTAAAGCCTCACTCTTAGTTCTACGCAGTAACACTGCCTGGAAACTCCCCAAGGCCACCAAGCTCATACTAACAGGTTTGTGATGTGGGCAAACTCCTTAGATGATCTCAAAATGAAAGAAGAGGCTGTTCCCTGGAGGCAATAGCAAATCCCCTTTGTTCCTCTCTTGGCAGATGAGGGCCTCTGCTCTCTCCCTAAGGGTTCCGCCTGTCACCATCTGTGCACCCACTGTGGAAGGGCCAGCGCTAAGGTGAATTTCTGTTTACTTCCTGCCAGCAGATGGCTCCTCCTTTTGGTCTCATCTTGAATTGTTTGCCAGACCAGCCAATTAGTCTCCTCACCCTTCCTGAAGCGTCCCAGGGAGGCAATATCATCACAAGCAGCCTATCATTATACCACTTCTTCTAAGCACTGTGATTCTAAATGCCTGCCGTGGAACAGAAGCGCATTCGCACATGGCTCTTTAACCCTTCCTTGAAAGACCTTAATTCAACATTCTCTCTCTCTTGCTCTCAAACACACACACGCACACACACACACAGATGCACACTCACACACAGTACCTACAACCTGATCCAAGATAGGAAACAAAATGACAGTATGCGGCATTCAATAATAAATTTAAAAATAAGACATAATTTCAGACGGAATGCAGAAGGAAAAACACAGTAACTATATTTTCTGATCCCCACTGAGGACACAATAAAAACTTTTTTTTAGGCCAGACACGGTGGCTCACGCTTGTAACCCCAGCACTGTGGGAAGCCGAGGCGGGCGGATCACGAGGTCAGGAGGTTGAGACCATCCTGACTAACATGGTGAAACCCCATCTCTACTAAAAATACAAAAAATAGCCTGATGTAGTGGTGTGTGCCTGTAATCCCAGTTACTAGGGAGGCTGAGGCAGGAGAATCTCTTGAACCGGGGAGTTAGAGGTTGAAATGAGCCAAGATCGCGCCACTGCACTCCAGCCTGGCGACAGAGCAAGACTCTGTCTCAAAAAATTAATAACAATACAACAAAATAAATAAATAAATAAATAAAAGTGGAGGGGTTTTTGTTTTTTTGTTGTTGTTTTTTTGACAGAGTCTTGCTCTGTCGCCAGGCTGGAGTGCAGTGGTGCAATCTCGGCTCACTGCAACCTCCAACTCTCTGGTTCAAGAGATTCTCCTGCCTCAGCCTCCTGAGTAGCTGGGATTACAGGTACACATTACCACGTCCTGCTAATTTTTGTATTTTTGTAGAGTTGGGATTTCACCATGTTGGCCAGGTAGTAGAGTCGGGGTTTCACCATGTTGACCAGGCTGGTCTCGATCTCCTGACCTTGTGATCCGCCCACCTCGGCCTCCTAAAGTTCTGGGATTACAGGAATGAGCCACTACATCCGGCCAAAATTTTTATTTTTTTTTTACTTTGTGGATTTGTTCATGTGAAAGAAATCTTTTAAGGATATAAAATCAAATTGAATTGAGTTACATTTAACAAAGTATCTTTATCAGAAAAGAGTATATAGAATGACACAGGCAGGATTCTTCATCCCCCCAACCTAGGATGAATGATGACCTTCCAGGCTAGGCCAAGGGGATTCTCCCAGCGCTATTCTTAGAAACGTTAACAAGGCCCTTCTGCACTTGTTTTAGGGTTTTTCAGCTTCAGACATTCCTGCCTGATGCCTAAAGAAGACATAGTATTCAGGGCATCCCATTTGAATACTGTATCTCCTCTGATGCTTGAGCAAAGTGTCTGTAAAGCTAGACAGAGGGGACAACTGCTTCCATCCGTGGAGCAAGGGAGCAATGACGAGATGATGGAGGTTAAAGATATTTGTGAGGCAGACACAGCATCTGTGCAGAGGGGTAGAGGTATTTGTTTTTCCACTTTTCTGCTCCTGTTGCCACAACTTCCTTGTGTCCTGTGATTATTGCACGTGAGCTAGAGTAGCAGGGGAGGTTCACTTCCTCTTGGTGGTTGAGGTGGCAGGTAAGGAGGTGTGGACATAGGACGAACCCCACTTTTGGGCAACCGCCACCCTGAGGCAAGGGTGGGAAAAGCTCACTTTCCCATAAATAATCACTAGGCTGTTGTCCTTCAGTATAAGCGAATATAAGCAAAGCCCCAAGAACAGTGCCTGGCACATAAAATGCAGTAGCTCAGGGTGGGCTATAACCACTTGCGTCTTCTAGAGCAGTGCCTTGTGCCAGCATGCCCTCAACAAACATTTGTTCAATGAAGGACTGTACAGCTCTGTGCCACCTGGCAGGTCCAACTGTCCCAGCGGATCTTCCTCTTCCTTTGTTCTTTTCCTTGCAACCTTTGCAATAAAGGGGGCATTGGCCCAACAGTTATCTCCCAAATCTTGAACAAAGGGGATTACCTCTGCAAGTCTGTTCCAAACTGGGAAGCTTCTAGCTTTGTGGTGAGCTAGAGACTGCTGTCAACAACTAGAGATTAAAAGAAGCTGGAACCAGCTGGAGAATAAAGAAAACTGCTGCAAGCAAGTCACTGCAAGAAGTACCAGTGGTCTCCAACAATGCAGTTGCACCAGATTTTACATACAATAAGGAGGATTGGTCTCTCTAGAGAGGAGAGAGTCAAGTGTTCCTCTGAGAAGAAACCAACTCCTGTAAATCAGGAAACCTCAGGCTCTCACTGGCTAAGGAGCAATGGGACACCTCCCCAAGGTGATTCATCGGCTCCCTCCGAACCCAGAAGCTCAAGCCCATTGTGCACCTTTTTGTAGCCTCTTCTCTTACCCTAGTCCCCAAGAATGTGCTCTGTGAGCAGGTTACACCCTTCACAAGACCCTTTCATGCCCTGTGACTCCCTTCCCCATTGTTTGCATAGTCTGGCAGCTTCTGCCACTTTCCCTGGTAAGCCCTGCCTTAAAGTGAACCCTCTTCTGTCAACCACCAGGGACTCATTTCATGCACACACCTGTCTTTCTGGAGCCTTTTAATTCATAGCCTTCAGTTCTATAAACCAGTGAGAGATCTGCAATTAGGTTTGGAAACCAGTCTTGTCCACTGATTCAACTCAACTCAAGAATTGCTTTTTCCATTTCTCTCATTCCCCTCACGTCAGCCTCACAAGGGGCAGTTTGAGGGGGGCTCTCTATTTCTAAAGAGGCAAATTTGAAATTAAATTTGCTTAATTAAAACTGTGAAAATTTAAAATTAAATTTAAATTGCTGGCAGCCAACTGCTTCATGGATACAGGGTTTTCTCCGGGGGCGAAGAAAACGCTTTGTAACCAAATAGAGGCGGAAATTGCACAATATTGTGAATGTACCAAATGCCACTGAATTGTACACTTTAAAATGGTTAATTTGGCCAGGCACGGTGGCTCACGCCTATAATCCTAGCACTTTGGGAGGCCAAGGCGGGCAGATTGCTTGAGGTCAGGAGTTCGAGACAAGACTGGCCAACATGGTGAAACCCCGTGTCTACTAAAAATACAAAAATTAGCCTGGCATGGTGGCACGTGCCTGTAATCCCAGCTACTCGGGAGGCTGAGGCAGGAGAATCACTGGAACCCAGGAGGCAGTGAGCTGAGATCGTGCCACTGCACTCCAGCCTGGGCGACAGAGGGAGTGAGACTCTGTCTCAAAAAAAAAAAAATCAGGTTAGTTTTATGTTATGTGAATTTCACCTCAATTAAAAAAATTAAATCACTTTCCCCACCAAATATTGGCCCAGATGCTCAGGCAAACAGGTTCAGGGAAACACTCTGAATGGTGGAATGAGGAAATACCAAGGAGGAGCTGATGGGGTTTGGTCTCCTCACAGCCCCATTGCAGAGGCTGAGAGGGCAACAAGGAAGGGAGAGGAAGAACAGGCCGAGCCACCCACCTGGCAACAGATTCTGAACAGGGGAGAAAGTGTGTGGACTGGGGTGGGCTTCATCAGCTTGCCATTGAGAATAGAACTACCTGACATTTACCTATTACAGAACAACAACATTACTTTCTTTGCCCAACCTTTGGTTGGGTTGATGACAACTGGCCATTCAGGTTCCCTGCATTAAGACGTTCATCCCATAAGCAAACAATGCTTTCAGTCTGGCAGCCAGCCCCTAGAAGAGTTCAAAGACTAGTGAATAAGATGTCAGCATTCACAGCAGGTTTCCTTTAGCCTCTGCCTTCAGTAGAAACTTCTGGAGGCAGGCAAGGCACGATGGCTCACGCCTGTAATCCCAGCACTTTGGGAGGCTGAGGCAGGCAGATCCCAAGGTCAAGAGATTGAGACCATCCTGGCCAACACAGTGAAACCCCATCTCTACTAAAAATACAAAAAAAATTAGCTGGGCATGGTGGTGCACGCCTGTAGTCCCAGCTATTCGGGAGGTTGAGGCAGGAGAATTCCTTGAACCGGGGAGGCGGAGGTTGCAGTGAGCTAAGATCAAGCCACTCCAGCCTGGTGACAGAGCGAGACTCTGTCTCAAAAAAAAAAAAAAAAAGAAAAAGAAAAAGAAACTTCTGGAGGCATTCTGTACCTGGGGTGGGGTAGACAGAGAAAATAGACGATGCTTTAAATGTAAGTTTTAGATAAAGAACAAGTACTTTTGAAAATAAATTTTAATTGACCAGTAAAAGTGTATATATTTACGGTGTACAACTTGATGTTTTGAAATATGTATACATTGTGGAATGGATAAATTGAGATAACATATACATTAGCTCACATACTTATTTTTTTGTGGTGAGAGCACTGAAAATCTATTCTCTTAGTGATTTTTAAGTATATAATACATTGTTATCAATTATAGTCACTGTTTGTACAATAGATCTCTTGGATTTATTCCTTTTATCGAACTCAAATTTTGTATCCTTTGGCCAACATCTCCCCAAACCCAATCTCTGGTAACCACCATTCAATTCTGCTTTCATGAGTTGGGCTTTTTGAGATTCCACATAGAAGTGAGATCACGTGATTTTGGTCTTGCTGTGCCTGGCTTATTTTACTTAGCACAATGTCCTCCAGGTTCATTCGTGTTGTCACAAGTGACGTAATTTTCCTCTTTTTATTTTAAGGCTAGATAGTATTCCATTGTATATATATATTTTGTTTATTCATACATCCATGATGGACACTTAATTTAATTCCATATCTTATCTACTGTGAATAATGCTGCAATGAACATGAGACACAGATATCTCTTTGACATACTGACTTCATTTCCTTTGGATATACAATCAGTACTGGGTAGCTGGATTGCACGTGCCTTCATCCATTTGTCCTGCTACCACAAAATACCTGACACTGGGTAATTGATTAAGAACAGAAATGTATTTTCTTTTTCTTTCTTTCTTTTTTTTTTTTTTTTTGAGATGGAGTCTCGCTCAGTCGCCCAGGCTGGAGTGCAGTGGTGCGATCTCGGCTCACTGCAAGCTCCACCTCCCGGTTTCATGCCATTCTCCTGCCTCAGCCTCCCGAGTAGCTAGGACTACAGGCTCCCGCCACCACGCCCGGCTAATTTTTTTTTTGTATTTTTAGTAGAGACAGGGTTTCACCGTGTTAGCCAGAATGGTCTCAATCTCCTGACCTCGTGATCCACCCGCCTTGGCCTCCCAAGTTGCTGGGATTACAGGCGTGAGCCACCGCGCCTGGCCAGACATGTATTTTCTCACAGTTGAGGAGGCTTGGAAGTCCAAGATCAAGGCTCCGGCATTTGGTATCTGGTGAGGACTGCTTTCTGCTTCCACGATCACATCTTGTTGCTGTGTCCTTGTGGCAGAAGGAAGATGAGAGTAAAGCCTCTCCCTCAAGCCCTTTTTTTTTTTTTTTTTTTTGAGACAGAGTCTTGCTCTGTTGCCCAGGCTGGAGTGCAGTGGCGCAGTCTCGGCTCACTGCAACCTCCACCTCCCGGGTTCACGCCATTCTCCTGCCTCAGCCCCGCGAGTAGCTGGGACTACAGGCGCCCACCACCATGCCCGGCTAATTTTTTGTATTTTTAGTAGAGACGGGGTTTCACCATGTTAGTCAGGATGGTCTCGATCTCCTGACCTCGTGATCCACCCGCTTCGGCCTCCCAAAGTGCTGAGATTACAGGCATGAGCCACCGTGCCCGGCCCTCAAGCCCTTTTATAATGACCTGAATCTCATCCATGAAGGTGGGGCCCTCATGATTTAATCACTCCCCAAATGGTCCCACCTCTTGATATCACCACTGTGGGGATGAAGTTTCAACGTGAATTTTGGAGGGGACATATTCAAACCATAGCAATATGCCAGGTCCATTTTTAATTTTTTGAGACACCTCCATACTCATTTCCATAGTGGCTATACTAATTTACATTCTCACCAACATCATACAAGGAAGAATAAATACTTTGTAAGCATAAGTGTGTCTTCCCATGCAATATATGGGACATAGTTATCCTTAAAAAAAAAAGTGTTCCTCCTTTATTTTAAATTCAAACTTAACGGAATACCCTGAATTTTGATTAGCCAAATCTGGCATCTCTGAAATTTTAGAAATTTCTACTGATGGATTTTCAAACTTTGTGGGTTTGGAGAACACTTGGTGTCCTCTGGGACATGCACCGCCCCACCAGCCTTTTCCTCTGTAGAATACTCAGTCTCCCGAATGACTGTGCAGCTTCAAATACCACAAGCCTCAAATTTGTAACAAATGGCCTCAGGCCTGGTTTTATTTGCTGATACCCTGCTGGTGGCAGCGGTAGCCCCTGCAATTTACACCAGGTGGGAAACAGGCTGCAGCATCCAACCCTCCTAATGGAAACAGGCTGTGATCTGATGGAGTGTGAAAGGTGCTGAGCTCCACCCACTCCTCAGCAACCCGGTTCCTTAGGAGAGCTCTCTGCTGGCAGGACCTGGTTCTGGGAGAAAACTTCCCGGAGTTGCTCAGAAGTTGGCCCTTCTGGATTCTGACATTTCCTCCCACCTTTGTTCTCCTGGGTTTTCTTAGGCCAAGGAGGGCTATGTGAGGAAGGAGTCAGCCCATAGCAGGGAGATCTTTTATAAACAGGAACCCAACAAGGCCAGATTATATGCCCATGGTGCCAAACTGGACTTTTAAATTATTATTATTATTATTATTATTATTATTAGAGACACGGCCTTGTTTTGTCACCCAGGCTGGAGTGCAGTGGTGCCATGATGGCTCATTGCAGCCTCAACTTCTTAGGCTCAAGCGATCCTCCCACCTCGGCCTCCTGAGTAGCTGGCACTACAGACATGTGCCACCACACCTGCATGATTTTTAAATTTTTTGGAGAGATATGGTCTTGTTATGTTGTTCAGGCTGATTTTGAACTCTCGGGCTCAAGTGATCCTCCTGCCTAGCCTCCCAAAGCATTGGCATTACAGGTGTAAGCCACTGCGCCTGGCCTGGACAACTATTATTAATGCCCACTTGCCTCTGTTAAGACTTAAACTCAAATACTGGACGAAAGGAAGAAAAGAACTGTTGACTTCTAACCCTGGGAAATGACTGGCAAGAATGGTAATAAACAGCCCCTTTCCACTCCTCAAGTCCAACAGTCAGTTCCTTTGCTTCATTTACTTAAAGATGTAAAGGAGTGGAAAAAAAAAAAAAAAGCCTTGATCCTTACGGTGAGAACCACACACCCACACCCATCCTACCCCGCAAAGTTCAAACAACTGTGCTATAGGCTGGGATGGCAGGCTCGTTGTGCATGTCTCCCTGGGTAGAGGCAGTCTGCCAGACCCCCAGAAACGCACAATACTTTGGCTCTTGGTCAAAAACACTAACATTCATTGCCGACAATATCCCCACCTACCACCCGTCCCTAGCCACCCCTTCCTGGAAAATGTGATGGAGGAGGGAGAGTCGGCCAACTCCAACACCACCTGGCCCTCAGCAGCAGACCTGGACGCTGGCCCGGAAGCAGCCCTGGCCCGTCCATGGACAGCTCTTCGGGGGTGTGCATGGAGCAGTATATCCTTCTCACAGCTTCAGCTTCCTGCAAGGCTGCGGAGTCACCTCTGTTGGCTTGGGCCTCTCTGACCTCAGATGACATGGGAAACGGAGGCCAGTGGGTGAAATTGGGAGGCTGAGCTGTGATGTGCCATTATCCGGCATAGGGTGGGACACATTGTCCCTGAAAAGGGAGGCTAACTTCCCACCCCACCCAGCCACAGCACAGCCTTTCCAGGGGGAACCAACCCACCCCCTTTCCCCATCTGGCTCTGAAAATGTGTGCCACATACTGTGGCCCAGTTGCTGTCGGAGGCAATCTGAACTCAACCAAGGAGCTGACACTCAGTTCTTTGTCTACTACTTTAGGAAGTCTTAACTCCCTTTAGAATAGCTGGGTTTTGGAGGCTTGTTGGGGAGGGGACTGACAGATATAAAAGCATACTTTCAGAGGTTTGCTCACTAAACAATGTCATGCTGAAAACTCACAGTGATTCCAGCAGCCGCTAACTGAAATCATACACTCGAATCAATTTTTGCTAATCCAGAAATCTGGCAGACTTGTCCAGATCCCAAAGGAATAAGGATATAAATGAAATTTGGCATATTCAACATGGTCCTTAAAAAGACTAAACAAAACAACCACTTATGTAGTAGGAGAACCTGATAATAAGACAGGCCTTCCTTCTTTGAAAGACTCAGTAACTGAATTTTCCTCTTGCACACAACTGTTTGGGACCATTAAGATTACCAGAGTGATAGAGACTCTATTTCTTCTCAGCTTTTCTGAGAATCTTTGTGGAGGGTCTCTTATGTATTAATACACCTCTGTCAAATCTCTGCTCAGCCTGGGGCCCCCTTCGGTGTTGCTGTCCCCCTGAGGAACGCTCCAGGCTTCAGCTTAAGTGTTCCTTCCTCAGAGAAACTTTTCCTGACCACCGCCTTCAACCATGGCTTAGCTTCTCCTGTTATGATTTTTTTTTTTTTTTTAGATGGAGTCTCCCTCTGTCACCTAGGCTGGAGTGTAGTGGTGCAAACTCAGCTCACTGCAACCTCTGCCTCCCGGGTTCAAGAGATTCTCCTGCCTCAGCCTCCTGAGTAGCTGAGATTACAGGCACGCACCACCATGCCCGGCTAATTTTTGTATTTTTAGTAGAGACGAGGTTTCATCATGTTGGTTAGGGTGGTCTCAAACTCCTGACTTCGTGATCCACCCACCTTGGATTCCTAAAGTGTTGGAATTACAGGTGTGAGCCACCACGCCCAGCCTTCCTTTTTTTTCTTTTCTTTTTTTTTTTTTTTTTTTTTTGAGATATAGTCTCACTATGTCGCCCAGACTGGAGGGCAGTGGCACGATCTTGGCTCACTGCAGCCTCAGCCTCCTGGGCTCAAGTGATTCTCTCATCTCAGCCTCAGTAGCACGGACTACAGGCACACTCCACCATGCCTAGCTAATTTCTGTATTTTCTGTAGACTCAGGATTTCGCCATATTGCCCAGGTTGGTCTCGAATTCCCAAGCTCAAGAGATCCGCCTGCCTCAGCCTCCCAAAGTGCTGGAATTACAAGCACGAGCCACCATGTCCAGCCCACCTGATACGATTTCTTGTTGTTCTTGTTATTATTGGAGCACTTACCACTAATGACATTTTCATCTTTAATTGTGTGATGATGCATTTAATGTATGCCTCCTTTCTAGACTATAAGTTCCATAAGAGCAATGTTATAGGTTAATTTATTCCCCCCAACCTCCAAAAAAGATGTTAAAATCCTAATCCCTGGTACCTCAGAACACAACCTTAGTTGGAAGTAGGGTCATTGCAAATGTAATTAGTTCAGATGAGGTCATACGGCAGAAGAGTGGGCCCCTAGCCCAATATGACCAGTGTCCTTATAAGAAGACAGCCTTGCTGGGCGCAGTGGCTCACACCTGTAATCCCAGCAATTTAGGAGGCCGAGGCAGGTGGATCACCTGAGGTCAAGAGTTCGAGACCAGCCTGACCAACATGGTGAAACCCTGTCTCTACTAAAAATACAAAAATTAGCTGGGCATGGTGGCATGCACCTGTAATCTTAGCTACTTAGGAGGCTGAGGCAGGAGAATCGCTTGAACCCGGGAGGTGGAGGTTGCAGTGAGCCAAGATCGCGCCACTGCACTCCAGCCTGGGCAACAAGAACAAAACTCCGTCTCAGGAACACAAACAAACAAACAAAAAACGACAGAATTGTGAAGATGCAGACATGTAGGGAGAATGCCATGTGATGACAAAGACAGACTGGAGTTATGTAGTTGCAAGACAAGAAAAAGCAACAAAAGTTAGGAAGAGGCAGGAAAGATTCTCCTATGGCTTTCAGAGGGAGCATGGCACTGCCAACACCTTAGTCTTGTATTTCTACTCTCCAGAACTGTGAGACAATACATTTCTGTTGTTTTAAGCCACCCACAACCCCTTCCTGAGGGAGGCAGTGATGTTTTTACAGAGAAAGTTGTCAGAGGCATTTGAATCAGAGTAACTCCATCTTGAATAGGGGCTGGGTAAAATAAGGCTGAGACCTACTGGGCTGCATTCCTAGCAGTTTAGTGGTTCTTAGTCACAGGATGAGATAGGAAGTTGGCACAAGATACAGGTCACAAAGACCCTGCGGATAAAACAGGATGCAGTAAAGAAGTCGACCAAAACCCACCAAAATCAACATGGCAAAAAAAAGTTACCTATGATCATCTTCACTGCTCATTATATGCTAATTGTAATGGATTCACATACTAAAAGACACTCCAACCAGCGCCATGACAGTTTACAAATGCCATGGCAACATCTGGAAGTTACCTTATACAGTCTAAAAAGGGGAGGAACCCTCAGTTCTGGGAAATCAATGCCCCTTTCCCAGAAAACTCATGAATAACTCATCCCTTGTTTAGCATATAATCAAGAAATAACTATAAATATACTCAGTTGAGCAGGCCATGCCGCTGCTCTGTCCATGGAGTAGCCATCGTTTTATTCGTTTACTTTCTTAATAAACTTGCTTTGCTTTTCTTTATGGACTTGCCCCAAATTCTTTCTTGCATGAGGTCCAAGAACCCTCTCTTGGGGTCTGGATTGGGCCCGCTTTCTGGTAACAAGGTGACTTTTGAACCAGTGTATGGTGGCACCTTATCTGTCACCATTAGTACAAGCAGGTTCAGTCAAATGGGAAGGGCAGAAACCAAATGGTAACAACCTGAGAAAGTATTCAGTAAGGGTAAATTATACTTTCCAGCAATTTGGCTTTATAGGGAAAAAAAAATGAGATAAATGCTCTTTCCTCAGTCTAAATCTCATTAGTTGGAATATGTGGTCACACCAAACAACTCCAGGGTCTCAGTGGCTCGCTAAAAGAAAGATCTTAGACAAATTAAATTCAATAGCGTTTAAATGAGCAAAGAATGATTCAAGAATCAGGCAGCCCCTAAACCAGATGCTTGAGCAGCAAGGAATCATGGAAACCTTGCCTACATTTTCAGATAATTCAGCCCCCTCCCTTCCCCGCCCCTGCTGCCACCGCCATAATCCTAATTTCGTGGACTTTCATTAGTTTTACAAAGGCAGCTTTGGTCCCTGAGCAAGGAGGGGATTTGTTTAAGGGGATTTGTTTTAAGGAAGGACTATTACCATCCTTGCTTTAAAGTTACACCATTAACTAAATTCTTCCCACGTTTAGCTTGACTTAATGCCTAGGAATGAGTGAAGACGGCCATTGCAACCTCAGCCTCCTGGGTTCAAACCACCCTCCCCCACCTCAGCCTCCCAAGTAGCTGGGACTATAGTACACGCCATCACACCCAGCTAATTTTTGATTTCTGTATTTTTAGTAGAGACAGGGTTTTGCCGTGTTGCCCAGGCTGAGCTCAAGTGATCCACCCATCTCAGCCTCCCAAAGTGCTGGGATTACAGGCCTGAGCCACCATGCCCAGCACAGCCTTCTTCTTAACTGCTGCTTGCAGCAGCTGATGCAGGAATATCAGATGCTGACTTTCCTGGTATCCCTCCTGCCAATGAAACAGAAGAAAGTTAGTCCTCTGGTATGTTTTGACAAAGACTTTTGCTTTCCTTGCAAAGGAAGTAGACACTGTTGTTCTCTTGTTTCCTTCTTTCTACCTTGACTGCTGTGACCTTCTTGTGACCAAGAGTGACAAGTGTTATGGCATAAAGTCAAGATGCACAGATAACAGAGCAAAAATAGAGAAAGAGCCTGGGTCCTTCATGACAATTGCTGCCAGAAACCACCTACCTTTGCACTTTATGTCATGTGAGAAAAGTTTAAGCCATGGCTAGGATGGCTTCATGCAACTCAAAGCATTCTTTTTTTTTTTTTGACATGGAGTTTCGCTCTTGTTGCCCAGGCTGGAGTGCAATAGTATGATCTCGGCTCACTGAGCACCCCCTCCCTCAACTATGGGTTGCACTTATAAGTAGCCTAGCAGGATTCTGTACCAGACAAAGAAAGAAGGCCTATGCAAGCACTTGGGATGAAAGCCGTCAGTCTGCCTGTGCCAGGAATTGCCCACAGCTTCAGGGGCACTCAGGTGGGTCCAGGAAACATGGGGCAACTGCTACAGATAGGAAGAGGCACAGGCAGTGAAAAGTAAGGACCTGGACATGTCACAGGCTCTCAAACTCACCTAGCTAAAGTCACACGGTGTAGATCTCCTCTGGAGTGGAACTGACTCTGCCTTCCTTGTGTGTGAACTGGTATTAGCAGCCACTGTGGATTGAACATTCACTATATGCCAAGAACTGTACTAAGAAGTTTATAGAAATTATCTTATTTAATACTTATTGACCATGTTTCATATACCACGGGAAACGCAATAGATAAGTAAGACTTACTCCCTGCCTTTAAACAATTTAAACTCCAGCGGAAGGGATAAGATGAGCAAACAAAGATTTTATACAGCAAAGGCTGTGATGAGGGCCATAAGAGTTACAAATACTTAAGAGGCCTTAGCGGTATGAGACTGACTTTGGGATGGTGGATCAGGCTTCACTGAGCAAGGAGGGGGCATTTGAATCTACCCTTGAAGAACCAGTAGGATTTTGACAGGCATATTAGAGCAAGTACATATGTGGATAAAGCTATGGAGTGTTGAAAAGCGGGGAGGGGAGGGACACAGGGTAGAAGGCAGGAAGGAGGTCAAGATGGGTGTTGCTAGGAAGCTGTCACAATTTCATCATGCCTGGGGGTGAGACAAAATTCATAATCCAGATGTGAAGTCAAGGTTGGAAGAAGCCAGGTCAAGCTTCAAATTGGGAAATGAAGAATGTATACAGTGGAAAGCAACAAGCATGTGGGACAGAACAAGTTTGGAAAGGAGTGAGGTAAAGAAGAGCAGAGGCCAGGCGTTCAGGACTAATGCCATGATTGCTGGGTGTCTGTAGCAATTCATTCATTCATCACTCAATACATATCCCTTGTTCACTGTTTTCATTCATTCAACAAATATTTATTGAATACTCACCTTGTGCCAAGCACCTATTTACATAATAGGGATATAGCAGAAGACAAACAGGAAAAATCAGTGACCTCATGGAGTGGACACAGACAACACCATATAAATAAAATATCTGGTATGTCAGACAATAAGCGTATGGAGAAAAATAAGCAGGGAGGGGTGAGAGGGAGTGCTGTCTGGGGAGAGGAAGGTCGTTATTTTAAAGAGAGTGGTCAGGGAAGGATTCTCTGAGAAAAGAATGTTTGAGCAAAGACCTGAAGGCGGAGTGAGTGAGCCACGTGGCTCCCTGAGGGAATCCTGCAATTGCAAAGACTCCAGACAGGAAGGTGACTTGCTGGTCCAAAACAGCAGGGAAGCAGGTGTGGCTGGAGCAGAGTGACTGAAGTGCCTGAGGGCTGGTGTTTAGTTTAGAGAGAGGAAGCCAGCCCAGATGGTAAAGGGCAGTGGTTTTCAATGGGGTGGTGCCATCTGATAGTGGGTGTTTGTGAAATTCGTGGAGATGTTTTTGTCTTCTACTGTAGTTGTGCCTGAATGTTTACATATTAAAATGCATCCCTTATTGTGGGCTTTCTTTTTATTTCTGCTTTGTATTTTAGATATGACTCTTAAAAATTGTGCATGGAGGGAGGTCATATTATCTCTGAATTCCAATTCTGGATTGCAAAGGCGGTGTTATACCATGTTGCTACTAACAGCTACTAACTTGCATCTAACAAAGCTGAGACTCCAGAGAGGGACCATAAAGATCATTGTGAGAACTCTAAATTTGACTCTTTAAGCTGAGTTGTTTGAGTAGAGTTGAGCAGAGGAGTGGTGGGGTCAGACTTAGGATTTAAACAGCTCTCCATGCCTGCCATATGGAGAACAGAATGCAGGGGCCAGGGGAGAAGCCTGGAGACCAGTTAGGAGGTTGCGGCACTAATGGTGAAACATGGCGGTGGCAGTGGAGGAGTGAGAAGTGGTCTGATTCTGTGATATATTTCAGAAGGCGGGGGCTATAAGGTTTTCTGAAAAAGATTTGTAGGGTATGAGAGAAAGAGAGGTGTTGAGAATGACTCCATATTTTTGACCTGAGCATTGAAGGATGTAGATACCATCAACTGAAATGGAAAGCCTATAGGTAGAGTTGGTTTAGGGGAAAACACCAGAATTTATTGGACACCAAACTATATGCCAGGAACTATTTTAGGCACCAGGAACTTTCATAGGTCTGATACAGAGCATTATGTAAAGGAGTTCATCAGGCCGGAAGCTGAGGCCAGCAAGGACCAGCCTGTTTGACATGTAGGATTCCAGCTAGACTCTAAGCCTTCTGGGGTCAGTGAGCATGGTATGGTGTCTTGATCAATTCTGTGACCCACTTAGGACAAGTTTGATTACTATCTATGGAATGAATGATGATTCTCTGCCTCTCATTCTCTGAGTGATTCAAATCACAATGGCATGAAAGTCTATCCTTATCTACAACCATAAAATTATTAGAATAACTGTTCTGGGTTTAGGCAAGGATTTCTTTTGGCTCATTTTGGATATTCTTATAAGACTGTGGCACCTCTAGTACAAAGACAGTGTATTTAATCTTTGAATCTGCAGGGCCTAGCGCCTAGCAGGTATTTGTTGAATGAAAACATTTCAGTGTATTTTCTCAGACTTTTTAAAATTAGGTATATTTTTATGGTGTTGTGATCATAATACCCATTTTATTTGTTTCCTAATTTTTACTTACTCTTTTATTAAAATTATTTTTCCATATATAGATTCTGCATTAACTACTATTTTTATGACTGCACAATAATTTATTGTATATGGATAAACTATAAGTTCATTACCCATTTCCTCATTATCCAATAAGATTCTTTTGGGCTATCAAAATAATAAATAAAACATCAATGAATATTTTCCTTAATGAGGCCTTTTATGTACTTTAGGTTATTTTAGTAGAGTGGTAAGATTTCTTGGTGAAGGACTATAGCAGACATTGTTAGTATTTACCAACATCTGTGTTTCGCTGCTCCTTTTGGGCATGCAGAAAGGAGGCTTCACTTCTCAGCCTCCTTGCCATTGGGTAGGGTCATATGAATAGCTCTGGACAATGAAGTGTGAACAGAAGTGATGTGTGAATTTCCTGGATGTGGCTGTGGAAAGCCTATGCATAATTTGCCAATCTCTCCTGTTTTCTGCAAGGGTGACCAATGACATTCCAGATGGTAGAGTCCCTGAGTGACACAGAACAACTCTCTCTCTTCACCAACCCAAGGTGGGTATGTTGGAACTCTTGTTACAGTAAACTACTAGGATTCTGGGGTTAATTTGTTACCACTGGTAACCTAGTCTTTCCTGACTAATACAGAGACTCTGAACCTTATGACACATTAGAGTATATATTGGCAAATTGCACAGTGTATATAGTAGGTACCCAACAAATATCTCTTAAATGAATTAATGAGACTGGTCACCAAAATTACATGAAAATACCAGTTTCAATGCTTATCAACAGCAATGGATTTAGTGTTTGATAGTTCTTGCCAACTTAATAGGCAAAAATATTGTCTTGGCTATATTTTAATTTGTATTTCTTTGCTTATTGGAAAAACGGAACATTTTTTTCATGTTGTTAGCTATTTCCTCTTTCGTATATTATTTGTTCTAAAGCTTTCATTCACTTTCAGTAACTATATGTCGAATGCCTTCATGGTTCTAGATATTAGGGCTGTACTAGTGAATAACTTTGCTATCGTGAGCTTTCATTCAGGAGGGGAGAAAAATGACATGTACACAATTACTTAAATATTTTAGGTAATGGTAAGTGCTATGAAAATAAAGCAAGGTATGAGACTTAAAGATTGGCTGGGTGTGTTTTCACACTGACTGGTCATGCAGGGCCTTTCTGATAATGTTATTTTTGAACAAAGGGGATGAGCCAAGCGGATATTGGAAAGAAAGGTGTTCAGGCCAAGGAAACAGCACATACAAAGGCCTGAAGGCAGGGGCATGCTGGATATTTTTGGGGATCTAGCAAGAAGCCATTCTGGCTGAAGCAGAGTGAGCAAGATGAGAGTAGTAGGAGATGAGAGTGGAGAGACAGGCCGGAGCATGAATAGTCTTGCTTTTTGCTTTTTGCTTTTCTTTGGATTGATATGAGAGTCACTGAGGGCCTTAGAGCTTAGGACTGACATGGTATGACTTACTATTTAAAAGGATTACTTTGGCTTCTCTGTAGATAAGAGACAGTAGTGGTTAAGTGAGAAGGGATCAGATTCTAGATATTTTTGTGGTAGAGCTAATTGATTTTGATGATAGGTTGGATATGGGAGTGGAATGTGAGAAATAAAGGAGTCAAGAATGATTTCAAGATTTCTTTTTTTTTTTATTGAGACGGAGTTTCACTTTTGTTGTCCAGGCACGATCTCAGCTCACTGCACCTCCGCCTCCAGGGTTCAAGTGATTCTCCTGCCTCAGTCTCCCAAGTAGCTGGGATTACAGATGTGCACCGCCACTCCCGGCTAATTTTTGTATTTTTACAAAATACAAAATACGTGGGGTTTCACCATGTTGACCAGGCTGGTCTCGAAATCCTGACGTCAGGTGATCCACCCGCCTTGGCCTTCCAAAGTGTTGGGATTACAGGCGTGAGCCACCACACCCTGCCTGATTTCAAGATTTTGACTTGAGCAATTGGAAAAATGTAGTTGCCATTTACTTTATTGCTCCATTAAACTATATTTGGTATTTTTAATGACTCCAGAAAATTCCATGTCAGAAATCAAAGAAACAGTATACTGCGGTGGATAAAGTACTTGATTTCCAGGCCAGGGGTAGGTCTTGATTGACTTCAACCAGTTATGGTCCACTTGGTGCCATGGCTGCAGTGACTGGTTCAGGGGTGGTCCTATGACCTTAGATTATCCAATTGGAGGCCCAGGGCTTTCATTTAACAATCTGGGAGAGACGCTGCTTCTTCTGCTAGAAATGAACAAGGAAGCATGCTCCCTGAAGCTTCTGGTAGCCCTCTTGCTCCTTTGAGAGAAACCAGCCTTAAGATGAACTTGACATGGAAAGCAGAGGAAAGAGTTAAAAAGAAAGCCAGGTGTTTTGTGACATGGTTGAGTCACTGCATCCATCCTCACCTGAAATCTCTCCAGAGACTGTTCAGCTACATGAGCCAGTACACTTTCCTTTATTGTTTATGCCATTTGGGGCTGTATTTTTTTTCTTTTTCCCTTTTTTTTTTTTTTTGAGATGGAGTTTCGCACTTGTTGCCCAGGCTGGAGTGCAATGTCACAATCTTGGCTCACTGCAACCTCTGCCTCCCTGGTTCAAGTGATTCTCCTGCCTCAGCCTCCCAAGTAGCTGGGATTACAGGCATGCACCACCATGCCTGGCTAATTTTGTATTTTTAGTAGAGACGGGGTTTCTCCACGTTGGTCAGGCTGGTTTTGAACTCCTGATCTCAGGTGATCTGCCCGCCTCAGCCTCCCAAGGTGCTGGAATTACAAGCGTGAGCCACCACGCCCGGCCTTGGGCTGTATTTTCTATTACTTGCCACTAAGCATGTCGTGACCCACCTAAGCAGCTGTCACATTAATGCTGTCCACAGTTCTCAGGCAGAATGCTCTCACTACCTATGATCTTAGAATACAGGAAATAGTTACCCTAGAATATCTGCAACCCATTTGAGCCTGAGGATTGGAGGGTTACATCATGCTGTGTAAGAGGAGAGGCCACCTTCAGAACATACGCTGTCCAAAATCCTGGAGGAATGGATCCCAGGAACTGTCAGCGCAGCAGACATCACCTGGCATCACAGGATCTCAGCTGCTTCCCCAGCAACAAGGGCCAGTCCTTCTCCCTGAAACAGAGCGTCATTGGCAAGTTGCTTCTGGAGTGTTTACAGTAGTCCTCATCAATTTCTGGAAGCATGGGGTAGAAACTGATTCTGAAGGCAAAGTCTCCAAGAATAACAACACCCTTCTTCAGCATTTGTTCCTGAAAATCCTTTACCAATGTGTGCTCTTTGGGAGACAGTTTAAGGTCATGGAGAGCAGGACAGACAATGGAATCAGACTACCTGGACTTCCCTCCTGGCTCCTCCAGGACTAGTAAACCCAAAAGAGGGGTCTCAGGGCTGAGGGCAGTGGGCAGATATGGCCCCTGCATCCCAGTCTTAGCAAATCCTCTGCACAGAGTTGGCGGTTGAGATTTTAGGGATTGCTGTATTGGTGTGCTTCCTGGAGCCTGTGCTCTCTAATTGTCTTAGTGGCTAAGAGCATCAGGAGTTTGCAGCCACACTGCTGGGATTTGAGCCTTAGATCTACCACCTACAGACTGCACAAGTTATTTAACCTCTCTATGCCTCGGTTTCCTTCCCTGTAAAATTAAAATAATAAAAAGGTACTTATCTCCTAGAGTTGCTTAGAAGATAAATGAGTTACTACATGTAGTCTGAGAATGATGCCTGGCACTCTCTTAGTCAGTTTGGGCTGCCATAACAAAGACCATGGACTGGGTGGCTGAAACTACAGAACTTTATTTCTCACAGTTCTAGGCGCTGGAAAGCCCAAGATCAAGACACCGTCAGATCCCATGAATGGCGAGTGTTGCTTCCTGTTTTGTAGATGGCTGTATTCTCGTTGTATCCTCATATAGCAGAGAGCAGACAGAGCTCTCTGGGATCCCTTTTATAAGGGCATTAATCCCATTCATGAAGGCTCCATTCTCGGGACCTAATCACCTCCCAAGGGTCCCAGCTCCTAATGCCATTACATTGCGGGTTAGGATTTCAACATACGAATTTGGGGTTGGGAGACACAAACATTCAGGTCTATAATGGGCACCTAATAAATGTTTACTGAGTATTAGCTTTTGGGTTGCCTGTAACTTGCTAAGAAATAATATTACAAAAAAAAAAAAAACACCAAAGGCAAAAATGAATGGAAAGAAAGGAAGAGAAGTGCATATAAAAAGCAGATACCATTTAATGTTTGACAGAAAAAGGAATGGCTGGTGTGCCTTTCAGTAAGGTTCAATCTTTTTTCTCCAGCCAGGGTGTAGTTTCTGGGCTGGAACCAGAGAGCAGGAAGAGGAAGCCCAGTGTCCCCTTCCTGTTGCCACCAGCCTTTGCAGCTGACCGCTGGTGTGTGTTTTTATGTTTTTGTTTTTGAGATGGAGTCTCGCACAGTTGCCCAGGCTGGAGTGCAGTGGCGTGATCTCGGCTCATTGCAACCTCTGTCTCCTGGGTTCAAGCGATTCTCCTGCCTCAGCCTCCCGAGTAGCTGGGGTTACAAGCATGTGCCACCACGCCTGGCTAATTTTTGTATTTTTACAGGGTTTCTCCATGTTGGCCAGGCTGGTCTCGAACTACTGACCTCAAGTGATCTGCCTGTCTTGGCTTCCCAAAGTGCTGGGATTACAGGTGTGAGTCACCACACCTGGCCTTTTTTTTTTTTTTTTCAATGCTGCATTATCTTCTTCCTAATTACAATAAACATTCCTCACTATAAAATTTCACTTTATGTTTTCAGAGCCCTTTCCCATCTCTTCCCCTCCCATCTGATCCCCACAACAGAATCGGGTAGCGCCTATTGTTTTCCCACTTCACAGATGGGGAAGAGTAGGGCTTGGGCTTGCCATCCAGCTCAGATAAGATCCAAAGGCATGCCAAGATCATGGGTTCTTTTTTTTTTTCTTCTTCTTTTTTCTTTTCTTTTTTTTTGAGACGGAGTCTTACTCTGTTGCCCAGGCTGGAGTGCGATGGCACGATCTTGGCTCACTGCAACCTCCGCCTCCCAGGTTCAAGTGATTCTCCTGTCTCAGCCTCCTGAGAAGCTGGGATTACAGGCGCGCACCACCACACCTGGCTCATTTTTGTATTTTTAGTAAAGACAGGGTTTCACCATGTTGGCAGGCTGGTCTTGGACTCCTGACCTAGTCATCTGCCCGCCTCAGCCTCTCAAAGTGTTGGGATTACAGACATGAGCCACTGCACCCGGCCTCCTTTTCTTCTTTATATATATATATTTCCAAATGTTCTTTTTTGTTTGTTTTTTGAGACAGAGTCTGGCTCTGTCGCTCAGGCTAGAATGCAGTGGCATGATCTTGGTTTACTGCAGCCCCCCAGGTTCAAGCGATTCAAGGTTCTCGGCTCACTGCAGTCCCCCAGGTTCAAACAATTCTCCTGGCTTAGCCTCCTGAGTAGCTAGGATTACAGGCATGCACCATCATGCCTGACTAACTTTTGTATTTTTAGTAGAGGCAGTGTTTTTCAAACTCCTGACCTCAAGTGATCTACCCGCCTCAGCCTCCCAAAGTACTGGGATTACAGGCATGTGCCACCACATCCAGCTCAAAATGTTCTTAAATTTTAAAAAGTATTGCTAATTTTCCTTATGTTTTAATAGTAAGGAGTAACTCGTATTAAGCATCATATGTAGCAGGCATTATTTTAAGAGCTGTATCTGTATTGTCATTTACCTCTCACAACAGACCAATTAAGATAGCTGCTATTATTTTTCTCCTTTTACAAATGACATCACTGAGGTACAGTGACCTACCACTATTAGGTTTAAACTCAGGTAGTTTGGTTCTAGAACCAACACACTTAACTATTATACTAGTTTACATGTTCATAGTAGAATTTATTTTAATTTTTTTAGAGACAGGGTCTTGCTATGTTGCCCAGGCTGGAGTGCAGTGGCTATTCACCGACACTATCCCACTACTGATCAGCATGGGAGTCTTGACCTGCTCCGTTTCTGACATGGGCTGATTCACCCCTCCTGAGGCAACCTGGTGGTCCCCTGCTCCTGGGAGATTACCATGTTTATGCTGAACTTAGTGTGGACACCTGACTGGCATAGCACACTTTAGCCCAGAACTCCTGGCCTCAAGCGATCCTCCCTGCTCAGCCTCCTGAGTCGCTGGGACTACAGGCATATGACACCACATGTAGCCATGGTAGGATTTTTAAACACCAGCAAAGCCAAAAAAGAAGAAGAAAAGAAGAAAGAGGAGGAGGAGGAGGAGGAGGAGGAGGGGGAGGAGGAGGAGGGGGAGGGGAGGAGGAGGGGGAGGGGGAGGGGGAGGAGGAGGAGGGGGAGGGGAAGGGGAGGAGGAGGAGGAAGAAAGAAGAAGAAGAAGAAAAAGAAAAGTTTTAAAATCATTATAATCCCAATACTCAGATATAACTACTGTTAACATCTGATATATGTGGATAAATTAGACATGAGATGTGGAGTGAAAGGGAAGAACATTTTTCAGAATTACTTGGGGGAGTTTTTAAAATATGTATATACTTGAAGTACTCTACTCAAGGAGGAAGGAAAGGCATGAGGATTTGGGGTGAAACATTTAGTGGATGCTAATAAACAGCCTCCACTTTTCCCTTTTACTCCCCAATTGCCTAACTGCCGCCCCAGTCGAATGTCACCCTGTATCTTTCCAGTCTTTCTTCCACGCATAGCTACATATGCATACACATAAATACACACTTGTAAATGGCAAACCAAACACTAATTAATGGTAGTTTAAAAAAAAACCAGCCAGGTGTGGTGGCTCATGTCTGTAATCCCAGCACTTTGGGAGGCCGAGGTGGGTGGATCACCTGAGGTCAGGAGTTTGAGGCCAGCCTGGCCAACATGGCGAAACCCTGCCCCTACCAAAAATACAAAAAGAATTAGCCAAGCGTGGTGGCAGGTGCCTGTAGTCCCAGCTACTGGAGAGGCTGAGGCAGGAGAATCGCTTGAACCCAAGAGGTGGAGATTGCTGTGAGCTGAGATGGCGCCACTGCACTCCAGCCTCAACAACAGAGCACAACTCCGTCTCAAAAAATAAAAACCAAGGCAGGCAGGAGCTGCTGGCACATTTTATGATCACATTCTTAATTGCTGTGGATTTCTGCTGCACCTCAAGGGCACACTCATATGACAAATACAAGCTTCCAGGCTGGAACCTGACTGGTTTTTGGCATCAACATCCCTTGCTGTGAATTTGTTGTTTTGCTATTTGGTAAGTGGAAGTGACCAAACTATTCCCCTGCCCATGTTCTCCCAGGGGCCTTCTACTTCCAGATGATATGTACCATACAGTCTTCCAGCCACATCCTCGAGCCAGGGCGCTGGAAAACTCCCTGTGCCCATGTTACTCCCCATTCAGGCTGGCCCCAGGGCCTGGGGAGAAGAGGCTTAGGGCAAACCCAACAGGATGCCTGGTGTGCTCAGGAAGGAGTAGAACCTGAGCCACAGAAGGGAGAAGGAGAACAAGGTGTTTCCTTTCTCCGCTCTCTGCCATAGCCTACTCTGGCACTTGTCACACCACTCCCCAGGTACTCATGTACTCCTCTGTCCCTCATAGTGGACTGTGTGCTCTTTATGGGCAAGAATCAGACCTGGTTCATTTTTCTTTCTTCCTTTTTGCATCCTGATTGCTTGGAATGGCACCTGGAACGGAGGGAGCGGTAGATTCCTATTGGGATGAGGTCAGGCATGGTAGCTTACACCTGTAATCCCAGTACTTTGGGAGGCCAAGGTGGGCAGATCGCCTGAGGTGAGGAGTTCGAGACCAGCCTGGCCAACGTGGTGAAACCTCATCTCTATTAAAAATACAAAAAAAAAAAAAAATTAGCCGGGCATGGTGGTGCATGCTGATAGTCCCAACTACTCAGGAGGCTGAGGCAGGAGAATTGCTTGAACCCAGGAAGTGGAGGTTGCAGTTAGCCGAGATCACGCCATTGCACATCAGCCTCCAGTCTAGGCGACAGGGCAAGACTCCATCTAAATATATATATATATTCCCTTTGGGATGAATAACAGGCATAACCATAGCTAACACTGATTGAGGGCCTCTCTGTGCTCAAAGGCAGATAAATAAGACAGAACTTTCTGTTCTAATTTTTCCAACAACCCCATAAGGTAGAATCCAGATTCTATGATTACCTTCTTTGTAGAGTGAAGGAAATTAGGCAGAGACACTAATTAATTTGTCCAAGGTGGCAGAGATCAGTGGCTGGCTGCAACCCGAACCAGGAAGTTTAGCTCCAAAATTCCAGTTCTTAGTCCTTCCTCTATCCCACTTCTCCCACCTACTCTCTCCTGCAAGTCAGTGACCATAGTGGTCACCTTAGGGTTTCACTTTATTATGTCACTGCCCTGATCAAGAACCTTCCAGGCCAGACTCCCCAGCACAGCCTGGAGGCTGTCTAGGGTTGTCCCCAGCCTCCTGAGCAGTGAACTCCTCTTTCAGAGGCAATAGGAGCTTGGTCCCAACTCTACCATCTACCAGTGTGTGACCGTGGCCATGGGACTTAACCTCTTTCCACCTCGGACTCCTCCACTGTAGAATGAGGAGTACCGGGGCTGACTTCACCTGGCTTATGACGACTTGAGACTCATCAATGTGGGCACTGCTTAGAACAGGGGTTGGAAAACGTGTTCTAAAAAGGGCCAGATGGTAAGTATTTTTGGCTTTGTGGGCCATATGGTCTCTGCAACAACTGCTCAACTCTGCCATTGTAGTCCAAAAGTAGAACCGCTATGGGCCTGGCGCGGTGGCTCACGCCTGTAATCCTAGCAGTGTGGGAGGCCAAGACGGGCAGATCACCTGAGGTCAGGAGTTCAAGACCAGCCTAGCCAACATGGCGAAACCCTATCTCTACTAAAAATATAAAAATCAGCCGGGCGTGGTGATGCACACCTGTAATCCCAGCTACTTGGGAGGCTGAGGCAGGAGAATCGCTTGAACCCAGGAGGCGGGGTTGCAGTGAGCCAAGATCACACCACTGCCCCCTGGCCTGGGTGACAGAGCAAGACTCTGCCTCAAAAAAAAAAAAAGAGAGGATATGGTCTGAATGTTTGTGTCCTCCCAAATTCGCATGTTGAAATTCTAACCCCCAAGGTGATAGTATCAGGACATGGGGCGTTGGGGAGGGGATTAGGCTATGAGGGTAAAGCCTTCATGACTGGGACTAATGCCCTTGTAAAAGAGGCCCCAGAGAGCTAACTAGCCTCTCCCATTACGTGAGGACACAGGGAGAAGGTATCATCTAGAAATGAAGTAGAAATGAATTTTCTACAAACTAGAAAGCCCTCACCCAACACTGAATCTGCTGGGGCCTTGATCTTGGGCTTCCCCACTCCTAGAACTGTATGTCATAAATGTCTGTTGTTTATAAGGCACTATTTTGTTGTAGCAACCCAAAGAGACAAGCAGACATGGACAATATGAGAAATAATTTTATGGCTATATATCAATAAAAGTTTATTTATGGCTGAGTGCAGTGGCTCAGGCCTATAATCTCAGCACTTCAGGAGGTAGAGGCAGGAGGATCACTTCAGCCCAGGAGTTCAAGACCAGCCTAGGCAATATAGCTAAACCCATCTCTGCAAAAAAAGTTTAAAATTAGCCTGGCGTGGTGGCACACGGGTAGTACCAGCTACTCGGGAGGCTGAGGTGGGAGGATGGCTTAAGCCCAGGATGTCGAGGCTGCAGTGAGCCATGATCACCACTACACGCCAGCCTAGGCAACAGAGTGAGAAGCTGTCTCGAAAAAAAAAGAAAGTTTATTTATGGGCACTAAAATTTAAATTTCAAATAACTTTTATGTGGCATGAAATATTATTTCTAGTTTTTTCCTAACAATTTAAAAATGTGAAAACCTTTCTTAGCTCATGGATATTACATACAAAACCAGGTGTGGGGCTAGATTTGGTTCACAGGCTGTAGTCTGTTGACACCTAGTTTAGATCAGTATCTGGTACAAAGGAAGAGCTTAATACATCTGAGAGAGACAGTATGAAGTAAGGTAACAAGCAGGAGGTTTTATAAGGTGCCGAGGGCCTTAACTTGGTGGGGACATGTGGATGGAATAGATGTGTTAAATATAGGAGAGAGAGTTGAGAACCCAACATCTGCTGAGTGCTGACTGTGGCCACGCACCACACTTTCCACATTTCCTCCCATTGAGTCCTCACACTGACCCTGTACCTTACACCTGTTTACAGAGATGATGAGTGAGGCTCAGAGAGGTTAAGTAATATGCCCAGAGTTACACAGCTTTTAAGTGACAGAGTCAGGATCTGAACCCAGGTTTTATAGAACACCAAAGACTGGGCTTTTTCTATGAGACTGTCATTTGCTGAACATGTATTTTATTGAAAACAGATGTGCAAGATGCTATGCCAGATTTGGGAACACAGTGGTGTAAAAGATGTACACCCCATGAAGTGTATAGTCTGGTAGGAGAGACCAGGCATCCAAACAAGCAATTATAACTCAGGGTGACATCTCCAGGATGAAAATGAACAAGGGAGCTCAGAATGTACAGTTCTTACCCACGTTTGGAAAATCAGAGAAGGCTTCCTGAAGGAAGCAATGTCTAACCAGATGGAAGGTCAAGAAGGAAAGACCCAGGAAGGCACGAAACAGGCTAATGATACTAAACTACAATTTGTTTTCTTGCATAAGCAGGTTGTGGCTGGTGCCCCTACCTCTCAGATTTGCTGCCCTTGATAGTCCAATCCCTTCTTAGGAGGGTGCCTGCATTTTTTTTTCTTTTCTTTTTTTTTTTTTTTTTTTTGAGACAGAGTCTCGCTCTGTTGCCCAGGCTGGAGTGCAATGGCATGATCTCAGCTCATTACCTCTGCCTCCTGGGTTCAAGCAATTCTCTGCCTCAGCCTCCCCAGTAGCTGGGATTACAGGTGCCTGCCACTACACCCGGCTAATTTTTGTATTTTTAGTAGAGACGGTGTTTCACCATGTTGGCCAGACTGGTCTTGAACTCCTGGCCTTGTGATCCACCTACCTCGGCCTCCCAAAGTGTTGGGATTACAGGCATGAGCCACCGCGCCCAGCCCGGGGGCCTGTGTCTTTTGTCCTTAGCTGTCCTTTGCTTCCATCCCCTCTCATTCTGAAATGCTACCATGGTTTTGTTTCAGAGCTCCCCAGAGACACAACTCAGCCCCTCTCTGCTTTCCTCATTACTTAAAGTGTTCCATGAATTCAGTAAACCTGATTCAAGATTTTGGTGGAGGGCGGGGATGGGAGCGCGGTATCCTCAGGGAGGGGTCATTCCTGGAGCACTGGTCTTCCGCCCTCTCCTGGCCCCCGACTTCCTCCCTGGAGTTGCAAACAAAATCCTCCCTTTGTCTTGTTGGGAGCGTTCCCGCCCACCTCCGGCCAGAAGGATCTCAGTTCCTACTTGAACTTAGCGAAGTATTTTCTCAACAAAGACAGCTCTACCTTCCTATGAGGAATTCTGATACATAAAAAGTTCTCTTTACACCTCTGTTGTTTCATTCAACCCTCCAAGCAAATCACTGGAATAGCGATCAGCGTCCCCATTTTACAGATGGGGAAACTGAGTAACAAACCCAAGTGATGGTGCCGGGAGTTAAAGGCAGGACTGCCAGAATGCAAAGCCTCCTTCCCCAGCCACTGGCTATTCCACTTTCCAACACCACTGTGATGGGGTCTGGGGAAGGCAGGGGAGGGGACAGCCTAGTTGGGGTAGCAGGGAAGATGAAGGTCAGGAACCGAGACCCTAGAAGTATCGTTTCACCAGACACTCGTTTCCCATTACTTAAACCTCCACAATCTTCCAGTGAATGTTTCTTACTCTTGTTCTTCCAGGATGAGAGAATTGGACAAGACAGGCTTCAGTCACAGACACCCCAAGCAGACCAGGACCCTTCCTAAGAGGAACACAATTCCCCTCATGGGTTGGGGTTTGGATGTTTGGTTCAGGAACAGCCTAGGACCTGGCTGCGGTCACCCAGGGCGCCCAGCACTCGACCCGAGAACACTACTGAAAGTAGCACTGCAGTTCCTCAATAACTGAGCAGACTCCAAGGAGACAAGGAGAAGAGAAAACAGAAAATAAGAAAGGAGGTAACAAAGAGACCATTCTAAATTCAAAAAAGCAATTTTAGATTCAAAGTGAATTCGGCTATTGAAGCCAGAAACTACAGAAGTTCACACGTTGAGGTCTTGGCCTTAGCTCTTCAGAGAGCTGGGTTCCACGTCGGGGAAACAAAGTTACCTCAAAGGCTCAGGAATCAAGGAGCCGGCATGTAAGCACCTTGGTTAAGCCTGTGCCCAGAGGAAGGCCAAAGAACAGCAGAGAACAGGAGCCCCGCCTTCAGGAAGCCTTCAGCAGGAGCAGCAAAAATCTGCTTCCTCTCCAACCCTAAGGTCACTGCAGGCTGACAAACCCTTCCCCGACACCCCGCCACTTGAGCAGCTCAGCTCCCTGCACCCCACCCCTGTCCTAACCCCCACCCCCAGCTGAATCACAGAGGCCACTTTCTTTTTTATTTTTTTGAGACGGAGTCTTGCTCTGTCACCCAGGCTGGAGTGCAGTGGCATTGAGAGGTGACAGCGTGCTGGCAGTCCTCACAGCCCTGGCTGGCTCTCGGCGCCTCCTCTACCTGGGCTCCCACTTTCGCGGCACTTGAGGAGCCCTTCAGCCCGCCGCTGCACTGTGGGAGCCCCTTTCTGGGCTGGCCAAGGCCGGAGCCGGCTCCCTCAGCTCGCGGGGAGGTGTGGAGGGAGAGGCGTGGGCGGGAACCGGGACTGCGCGCGGTGCTTGCGGGCCAGCGCGAGTTCTGGGTAGGCGTGGGCTCGGCGGAGCCCGCACTCGGAGCCGCTGGCCGGCCCCACCGGCCCCGGGCAGTGAGGGGCTTGGCACCTGGGCCAGCAGCTGCTGTGCTCGATTTCTCGCCGGGCCTTAGCTGCCTTCGCAGGGGGAAGGGCTCGGGACCTGCAGCCCGCCATGCCTGAGCCTCCCCACCCCGCTCCCTGGGCTCCTGTGCGGCCAAGCCTCCCTGACGAGTGCCGCCCCCTGCTCCACGGCGCCCAGTCCCATCGACCACCCAAGGTCTGAGGAGTGTGGGCCCACAGCGTGGGACTGGCAGGCAGCTCCACCTGGCAGCCATAGTGCGGGATCCACTGGGTGAAGCCAGCTGGGCTCCTGAGTCTGGCGGGGAGGTGGAGAACTTTTATGTCTAGCTAAGGGATTGCAAATACACCAATCAGCACTCTGTATCTAGCTCAAGGTTTGTAAACACACTGATCAGCACCCTGTGTCTAGCTCAGGGTTTGTGAATGCACCAACCAACACTCTGTATCTAGCTACTCTGGTGGGGACTTGGAAAACCTTTGTGTCCACACTCTGTATCTAGCTAATCTAGTGGGGATGTGGAGAACCTTTGTATCTAGCTCAGGGATTGTAATCCCACCAATCAGCACCCTGTCAAAACAGACCACTGGGCTCTCTGTAAAATGGACCAATCAGCTGGATGTGGGTGGGGCCAGATAAGCGAATAAAAGCAGGCTGCCCGAGCCAGCAGTGGCAACCCACTGGGGTCCCCTTCCGCACTGTGGGCCCTTTGTTCTTTCTCTCTTTGCAATAAATCTTTCTGCTGCTTACTCTTCGGGTCCACACTGTCTTTATGAGCTGTAACACTCATGGCCAAGGTCTGCAGCTTCACTCCTGAAGCCAGCGAGACCACGAGCCCACCAGGAGGAACAAACAACTCCAGACGCGCCACCTTAAGAGCTGTAACACTCACCGTGAAGGTCTGCAGCTTCACTCCTGAGCCAGCCAGACCACGAACCCACCAGGAGGAACCAACAACTCCAGACGCGCCACCTTAAGAAGTGTAACACTCACCGCGAAGGTCTGCAGCTTCACTCCTGAGCCAGCCAGACCACGAACCCACCAGAAGGAAAAAATTCCGAACACATCCAAACATTAGAAGGAACAAACTCCGGACACGCCGCCTTTAAGAACTGTAACACTCACCGCGAGGGTCCACGGCTTCATTCTTGAAGTCAGTGAGACCAAGAACCCACCAATTCCGGACACAGCGTTATCTCGGCTTACTGCAAGCTCCGCCTCCCAGGTTCACGTCATTCTCTTGCCTCAGCCTCCCCAGCAGCTGGGACTACAGGCGCACGCTGCCACGCCCGGCTAATTTTTTTTTGTATTTTTAGTAGAGACGGGGTTTCACTGTGTTAGCCAGGATGGTCTCGATCTGCTGACCTCGTGATCCGCCCGCTTCAGCCTCCCAAAGTGCTGGGATTACAGGCGTGAGCCACTGTGCCTGGCCTTTTTTTTTTTTTTTTTTCCGAGTTGGAGTCTCATTCTGTCGCCCAGGCTGGAGTGTGATGGCGCGATCTCGGCTCACTGCAACCTCTGCCTCCTGGGTTCCAGTGATTCTCCTGCCTCAACCTCCCGAGTAGCTGGGAATACAGGTGCCCGCCATCACACCTGGCTCATTTTTGTATTTTTAGTGGAGACAGGGTTTCACCATGTTGGCCAGGCTGGTCTCGAACTCCTGACCTCAGGTGATCTGCCCGTCTCAGCCTCCCAAAGTGCTGGGATTACAGGCGTGAGCCACTGCACCCAGCCACAGAGGCTACTTTCTGCTCACCTCTCCCCGGGCTGGGCTCTCTAGCCTTGCACTTCTGCTAATGAAGACTAAGGGTTGCCAATATCACAATGGCAGACACTGGCGGGTCCCAGTAGGTCTGCTTCTGCTTCATGGGGGTAGCCGCGGGTAGCACAGTGGGCAGCCCTGGAAACAAAATCCCCTTTGACATCCAAAACGAAGCTGGCCTAGAGCAGTGTCCGGTCCATGGTAAGTGCTGTAGAGCTGTTAGCTGTTATCATCTACCCTGGCTTCAGCCCCTCGTTATTCTAAAGTGGGTGAGTGAATGAAGGAGGTGGGAACTGATGACAGTCTTAAAGGTTAAGCATTTGAAAGAATTCTTAACCTTCAAACAAGGTTGGATGGAGCACGTGTATGTGTAAAGATTTAGGAATAGTGATGATCGAGGTGTTGGCGGAGATGTAAGTGGAGCAGATGGAATAGGGTGATTCAAGTAAGTAGTGGGAGCAGGTCTGTGGGGGTTAGATTGTTGAGGGCCTGGGATGCCAGGCTAAGGTGTTTGTACTTCAGGCTGTAGGCAATGGAGAGTTGGATGACTTAGATTTTTTTTTTTTTTTTTTTTTTTTTTTTTTTAGTGCGGTGGTGTGATCTCAGCTCACTGCAACCTCCTCCTCTCGGGTTCAAACAATTCCCGTGCCTCAGCCTCCCCAGTAGCTGGGATTACCGGCGTGTACCACCTTGCCTAGCTAAGTTTTGTATCTTTAGTGGAGACAGGTTTCACCATGTTGACCAGGCTGGTCTCAAACTCCTGACTTCAAGTGAGCCACCTGCCTTGGCCTACCAAAGTGCTGGGATTACAGGCATGAGCTACCACACCTGGCCCCGACAACTTGGATTTGAATGCAGACATCATTTTGCTATCATAGATTAAGACTTGGTATAGTTGAACTCTGACTTTGCATTTGGGTTCTGTGCCATTTCTTTCCTTCCCTTGATCTCCCTCCCTCCCTCTCTCCCTTCTTTCTTTCTTCCTTCCTTACTTTCCTCCCTCCTTCTATACCTCTTTCCCTCCCTCCTTTCCTTTTTTCTTCCCTCTCTCCCTCCCTTCCTTCCTTCCTTCTTTATATTTCCCTGTGCATTTTCCCAATTCTAACATTCTATGCATTTTATCTTTCATGCTGTTGGCAACTAATTATCATCTCCTGCGAATCTTCACAGCAATTGGTGAGAAGGTTGAAAATGTGACAAGTTCTTCTCCTTTTTTTGTTTAAATGGGATTAGCCAGCTAACTGCACATTCTATGCAGAAGCAAAGTGTCTGATTTCTCACCTCTGAAGTTGTCATCTCCTGCCCTGGTCTACCAGACTTAATTTATACTGTCAGGGTTACCATGGGAGATTCCATATGAAGCTCTAACTTGGGTACCTGTGGGTCCCAGTGTTTCTAAGTCTAATAGTTAGACCAATGGCCCTCCATCAGGGTCAAATTTGCCCCTTGGGACATCTGGCAATGTCAGGAAACATTTCTGATTGTCAAACCTGGGGAGGGAGAAGTGCTACTGGTATCTAGTGGGTAGAGGCCAGAGATGCTGCTAAATATCTTACAGTACAATGCGCAGGACAGCCCCACAACTAAGAATTATCCAGCCCAAAATGTCAGTAGTGCTGACACTGAGAAACCTTGGTCTAGACTGAGACCTCTGACCAAGAAAAGATGGTGAAGTGAACTGAGTATCTGCACAGATAGGATTGGAATGGGGTGGGATGATGGACCTGAGAAAGAGGTCTGCTGGAAGCAACTGGGAAGCATTTGGTATCAGAAGGAAAAACCAGAACCTTTATGAGCAAATGGTTTGCTTATTTTTAATTAGCTCCCTTGTGCAGGTATTGACATTTCAGTGTATTGCCCAGTGATACTTATCACCAGAAGCCATGGCTTCTGCAGTTTCTAATGAAACCTGATGTGTTCATTGGTTCTGAAAGCCTACAGCTGTGTTTGTTTTTGCAGCCCTAACTGATAATAGCATTTGAAGTCTCTTGTCGCTCTGACTTTCAGGAAATATAAGTAATATTCTTGGAAGGCAGCAGGCACCAGACATCCATTTGTGTGGGGGAAAATGTATCACAAAAGCGTTTCCTGGTCCAGAAAGTAAACCACTGAACTTGATCCGACTGGTAAGTGATTGATCAATTATTAACTAAGTTTGGAGAAGTGGAATTCCCTTTAATCCCTGTGGTTTGCTGGATTAACTAATGTTGCACACAGATCTAATCGTTTTGGCTCTATGGCGAGCTCTGCCAGCCAGGCTCCATCCTCAACCCTGTCTTCTCTGTCCAAAGTCACTCCGTAGTGCTCTCATCCAGTCCCAAGGCTTCAGATAGTTTTCACATACCAACGGCCCTTCAGGCTAATGGATAATCCCATTACATTTCCGTGATCCTATTACTCTCCCACTTTCCCAAAGGATGACCTCATGCTTTCCCTTTCCTCAAACCATCAATACATCCTTCCCCAATGTGCTGCACTGAGAACCTCACTTCCTATTTCCTGGAGAAAACAGGAGCAATCAGAAAAAACTTGCACCTGCTTCCAGCACATCTAGCAGTTCCTGTGTCCTTCTATTCTACTTTCCCTCCAGTGACCACGGTCCAACGGTTCCTGTGCCTTTCCAAGGTCGGTTCCTTCACTTGGAGAGTAGATTCCAACTCTTCTACCTACCCAGGAATGTCACTTGCCTCTTTTCTCCTGAATTCATCTTTTCTCACCCTATCAACTTATTTACAATAAATTCCGTTAAAAAAAATCTTCCTTGGGGCCAGGCGCAGTGGCTCACACCTGTAATCCCAGCACTTTGGGAGGAAGGCTGGTGGATCACTCAAGATCAGGAGTTTGAGACCAGCCTGGCCAACATAGTGAAACCCCATCTCTACTAAAAATACAAAAAATTAGCCTGGTGTAGTGGCAGGTGCCTGTAATCCCAGCTACTTGGGAGGCTGAGGCAGGAGAATTGCTGGAACCTGGAAGGTGGAGGTTGCAGTGAGCTGAGTTGGCACCACTGCACTCCAGCCTGGGTGACAGAGCAAGACTGTCTCAAAACAAATAAAAAAACTTCTTTGACCCCACATCTCCCTCTAGCTATTGTCCCAGTTTCCAGCTCCTTTAATGGCAAAAGACTTGCCTCCTTATCCTCTCCTCTTCTTCTCTCATGTATCCTTTTTATTTACACCTTCATTTCATCAAACCATCAACAACAGCTCTTGTCAAGGTCACTATGACCTCCACTTGGCCAAATGCAGTGGTTAATTTTCAGTTCTTATCAGACATTCAGCAGCACCAACTCCATTGCTCACTCCCCTTGACACACTCCTTCCCAGCGTGGGAGGACATGGGAATTTCCGTAATGGCCGAATGTTTTCAACCCAGGGAAGATTTAGAATTAAATATAAAGGTGATGGAGTATGTCAAATCTATAGTGTTAAGTCTTTTAAAAATATACATAAAATTTGAAAATAATCCATATGTTTGATATTTTAAGAACTTAAATGTTTAAATGAATTTTGCATATTGAAGAACAACTTGCTATATTGAGGGGTTTTTTTTTTTTTTTTTGAGATGGAGTCTTACTCTGTCACCCAGTCTGGAGTGCAGTGGCGTGACCTCAGCTCACTGCAAGCTCCACCTCCCAGGTTCACGCCATTCTCCTGCCTCAGCCTCCTGAGTAGCTAGGACTACAGGTGCCCGCCACCACGCCTGGCTAATTTTTTTTTTGTATTTTTAGTAGAGATGGGGTTTCACTGTGTTAGCCAGGATGGTCTTGATCTCCTGACCTTGTGATCCACCTGCCTCGACCTCCCAAAGTGCTGAGATTACAGGCATGAGCCACCGCGCCTGGTCAAGAAATTTTTGTAAGAGAATTACGAAAGAATCTGTAGGCCAAGTGGGGTGGCTCATGCCTATAAACCCAATACTTTGGGAGGTCAAGCTGGGAGGATTACCTGAGGCCAGGAGTTGGAGACCAGCCTGAGCAACATAGCAAGACCCTGTCTCTATAAAAAATATTAAACAGCAGAAATACACACACACAACACAAATTAAAAAGTAAGTTTTGGAATATATAAAATAATTTGAACCTTTTATGCTATATTTATAAGTATTAGTTTTACAAAAATGACTAAGGAGTCAGGGTTTTTTTTTTAGTTAATTTGTAGTCAGCTTCTTAATGTAAAAGGTAAGCACGAAAACCTGGAATCTGGGGCACAATCTGTTTTATTGGAGGCTTGGCTTAAGGGTTGGTTCCACTCAGACTTAGTTAATTAAACAACTTGAAGGGTTTTTAACTGTGTTTATAAATCTAATATATTTGATTTGCTTTTCAATGACAGCTAGTTCAAAAAGTAGTCCACATATTATTAGCTATACAACTGTGAGAATTATTCTGTATACCTCAGTTTCCCTGTATATGAAACGGAGATTATAATAATAAGATATTCGCCAGAATTGATATGAGAATTAAAGGAGTTAATGGTGTAAATTTTTTTTTTTTTTAGATGGAGTCTAGCTCTGTCACCCAGGCTGCAGTGGTGTGATCTCGGCTCACTGCAAACTCCACCTCCCAGGTTCAAGCAATTCTCCTGCCTCAGCCTCCCGAGTAGCTGGGACTACAGGCCACGCCACCACGCCCGGCTAATTTTTGTATTTTTAGTAGAGACGGGGTTTTACCGTGTTGGCCAGGCTGGTCTTGAACTCCTGACCTCAGGTAATCTGCCTACCTCGGTCTCCCCGGGTGCTGGGATTACAGGTGTGAGCCACCGCGCCTGGCCAGTTTAGGACAGTGTCTGCCCATGGTAGAGGCTGTAACTGTTAGGTATCACTGAAACACAAATCAAATAAATTTACAAATGCAGTTTAAAACCCTTACAGTTGTTTCATTAAGTCTGAGTGGAACCAGCCCTTAAGCAAAGCCTCCCATAAAACAGGCTAGTAAAATTTTCTCTAGAAATAGCCCAAAAAATTTATAAAAGTGACTTAAAAGCTTGAAGGAAAACCATGGATCCTAAATTTGTTACTCCAATAAGTCAAATATTGCTTAGGGAAAAAAAGTTGTTGCAAAGTAATTTTTTGTTTGTTTGTTTGTATACCAAAGTTGTCCTCTGGACATTAGAAAATCCACAAAGGCAAAATTAATTTCCGAGGAGCCCTGGCATGTCCTAGTTTCTGGGACTTCTGAGAGGACCATGGGTGTGGCATGGGGGAGCTTGCTCAATGGATGTGGCCCTGAGCCCAAGTCCCCTCCCATCTACCAGTGAACCTTAGCAACTCCACTTAGATCAGTTTTCTATATTGGATTTCAACCTAAGATTATAGTTTTTGGAGGGTTGTAGTCCAATAAAGTTTCAAAAATCTTGTTTTATTTGGATGACTGTATAATTTTGTTAGTGTTTTTTTTTTTTTACTTTGAGCATCATTATTTCAAAGGTAGTATATCTTATTACTATTATTATTATTATTATTATTATTAATATTATTTGAGTTAGGGTCTCACTCTGTTGCTTGGGCTGAAGTGCAGTGGCACAATCACTGCTTTCTCACTGCAGCCTCAACTTCCTGGGCTCAAGTGATCCTCCCACCTCAGCCTCCCAAGTAGCTGGGACTACAGGCATGTGCAACCATACCCGGTTAATTTTTTTTTTTTTTCATAGGGACAGGGTTTCGCCACGTTGCCCAGGCTGGTCTGGAACTCCTGAGCTCAAGTGATCCACTTCAACCTCCCAAAGTGTTGGGATTACAGGTATGAGCCACCATGCCTGGCCAGTAGCATGTCTTTTAACCAAAGCTTGCAATATTTAACTCCTTACAGGACAAGAATAGGAAAGTCAGCATACGAATTACAATGACGAGGCTCTGATACAGACCCAAGTGCCAGACCAGAATGGGGCTCTCTCTTACCACACAAGTGATTATTGCAAACTAGGAAGCACTCATTTCTCTGCAGGGATGAGAGTAGAGCATCAAATTAAATCAAATAGTCATTAAGCAGCATTCACCAGTGTCTGGCATTTAGAAGGAGCTCCTTGATTATTTGATTTGATTTGATGCTGAATTCTCATCAGTTCCTAAACTTTTTCTTCTTAAGAGCAGGGGTGGGCCGGGCGCTGTGGTTCATGCCTGTAATCCCAGCACTTTGGGAGGCTTAGGTGGGCGGATTACCTGAGGTCAGGAGTTCGAGACCAGCCTGGCCAACATGACAAAACCTAAAAACACAAAAATTAGCTGGGTGTGGTGGTGGGCGCCTGTAATCCCAGCTACTGGGGAGGCTGAGGCAGGAGAATTGCTTGAAACATTGAGGCACGGAGGTTGCAGTGAGCCAAGATCACGCCATTGCACTCCAGCCTGGGCAACAGAGCAAGACTCCGTCTCAAAAAAGAAAGAACAGAGGTGGGCAAACTTTTCCTGTAAAGGACCAGGTAATGAATATTTTAGGCTTTGCAGGTCATAAGGTCTCTATTGCAACTACTCAATCCTGCTATTGTATCACAAAAGCAGCCATACATAAATAAACGGGCAAGGCTGGGTTTCAGTAAAACTTTATATAAAAAAAAAAGTGGTGGGTCCAATTTGCCCTGCAGGCAGTAGTTTGCTGACTCCTGCTTTAGAGCAATACTTCTCAAACTCTTTTGACTAAGACTATTAGATTATTGCTCAACAGATTGTTGTTTTGTATCTAACTGATGTTGGGCTCAGTCGTGTGACTGGCTTTGATCAATAAGACTGTGGGAGTGAACTTCTTTGACCTTGTCATTCAGCCAATAGGATGTTAGCAGACACAAGACAAGCAGAGACTTCAAATGTGCTTAGAGGATTAAGTTTGCCCTTTTGTGCCTGCCTTTAATGTCATGATAAGAAGAGCTTCCCCCAGGAAGCTACTACCCTTTAGACTAGGCCCAAATGGAAGACATGTGGAGCAGAACCAAGTCCAGTGATGAGGAGCCAAGCTTGGCAAGACCTGAAGCTTGAAGCAGACCTGCTCAGCCAAGCCCAGCCTAGATTAGCTGATTATCAGCTGATCCACAGAGGAGTGAGTGAGCCCCGATGAGATCAGCAGAGCTGCCCAGCCACCCCCAAACTCATGGGAAATAAATGCCTCACACTTTGGGAGGCCGAGGTGGGAGGATCATGAGGTCAAGAGATGGAGACCATCCTGGCCAACATGGTGAAACCCCGTCTCTACTAAAAATACAAAAATTAGCTGGGCATGGTGGCTCGCAGCTGTAGTCTCAGCTACTCGGGAGGCTGAGGCAGGAGAATCACTTGAACCCGGGTGGCGGAGGTTGCAGTGAGCTGAGATCGTGCCACTGCACTCCAGCCTAGTGACAGAGCAAGAATCTGTCTCAGAAAAAAAGAGAAATAAATGCCTTATGCTGTGTGCCACCAAGATTTTTATGATTGTTATGTGGCATTATTTTAGCAATCTACTGATACAAACATGGTCAATAAGAAACAAATCATACCTTGTGATTCAGATTCATAAACATTTTCTTCACAATGGCAGAAACTGTGAGCAAAAATTTTTTGCAGAAATTATATAGCGAAATACTTACGAGGTCTTTATCACCTGCCAGGCATTGTTTTAAGTGCTTTTTAGCTTTATTTATTTATTTTTGAGACAGGATTTGGCTCTATCGCTCAGGCTGGAGTGTCACGGCATGATCTCGGCTCAATGCAACCCCCACCTCCAGGGCTCAAGCAATCCTCCCACCTCAGCCCCCTGAGTAGTTGAGACTACAGGTGCATACCACCATGCCTGGCTAATTTTTGTGTTTTTTATAGAGATGGGGTTTTGCCATGTTGTCCAGGCTGGTTTTGAACTCCTGAGCTCAAGTGATCCCCCTGCCTCAGCCTCCCAAAGTGCTGGGATTACAGGCATGAGCCACCACACCTGATCTTAAGTGCTTTACATATACCAACCCATTTAATTTTTTTAACTCATTTAATATTTACAATAGCTCTATGAAGAACGTATTATTCAGGTGTAAAAACTGAGGCACAGAGAAGTGATTTGCCAAAGGCCACATAGCTAGAGTAAGTGGTCACACTGTGGAGGTTCAGTACAGCAGGTCTGGCTTCAGAGTCCATGATTAACTATACTTTGATATTGTCTATTCTAATATAATCTATTACATTGTTTAAATGGGGGAATAGAAAGTGACGTGGCTAAGAATGCCAAGACAATTCAATGGGGGAAAGAATAGTCCTTCACAAAAGGATCTGGGACAATTGGATATCCACATGCGAAAGAATGAAGTTGGACCCTTATATCATATTCACACATTAACTCAAAACAAATCATAGACCTCCATGTGAGAACCAAAATTATAAAATTCTTAGAAGAAAATGTAGGAGTAAGTTTCCATAACCTTGGTTTAAGCAAAGCTTTCTTAGGATGACATCAAAAACATACACAACAGAAGAAAAAATGGATAATTGGACTTAATAAAAATTAGAAATGTTTGCGTCAGCGGACACCATCAAAAGTGAAAGGACAACCCACAGAATGGGAGAAAATACTTGCAAATCATATGTCTGATAAGGGTCTAGTCTCCACAATATATAAAGAACTCTCATGACTCAACAACAAAAAGAAAACCCGATTTAAAAAATGGGTCAATAGGCTGGGCGCAGTGGCTCATGCCTGTAATCCATGCACATTGGGAGGCCGAGCCAGGTGGATCACTTGAGGTCAAGAGTTCAAGACCAGCCTGGCCAACATGGTAAAACCCCACCTCTACTAAAAATACAAAAATTAACTAGTTGTGGTAGCAGGCAGCTGTAGTCCCAGCTACTCGGGAGGCTGAGGCAGGAGAACCACTTGAACCCGGGAGGCAGAGGTTGCAGTGAGCCAAGATTGTGCCACTGCACTCCAGCCTGGCCACAGAGCAAGACTGTCGAAGAAAAAAAGTGGATTAAGGATCTGAACAAATATTTTGAGAAAGATATACAAAATGTCCAATAAGCACAACAAAAGATGCATAACATGAGGGAAATTCAAATAAAAACCACAATGACATACCATTTCACACCCACTAGAATGACTATTTTTAAAAAGACAAATATTGATGAGAGTGTAGAGAAGTTGGAACCCTGATACTCTGTATTGCTAGTGGGAATGTAAAATGGTTCAGCCACTCTGGAAGAGTCTGTCAGTCCTCAAAATGTTAACCATACAGTTATCACAAGCTCCAGCAGTTCTAATCCTAGGTGTTTACCTAAGAGAATTGAAGACATACGTCTACACAAAAACTTACACACAAATGTTCATAGCAACATCATTCATAATAGCCAAAACATGGAAAAAATCCAAATGTCCAGCAATTGATGAATGGATAAATAAAATGTGGAATACCCATACAATGGAATATTATTCAGCAAGATGAATAAAATTCGGACATATGCTACAATATGAATGAGCCTCAGAAATACTATGCTAAGTAAGAGAAGCCAGCCACAAAAGCCTGTATATGGTATTACCGCATTTAGAAGGAATATACGAATAAGCAAATCTATAAATACAGAAAATAGATGAGTGGTAACCTAGGGCTTGGGGTTGGGGAGGGTTGGGTAAATAGGGTAAATAAGAGGGATGTTAATGGGTACAGAGTTTCTTTTCAGAGTGATGAAAATGTTCTAAAATTTATTGTGCTGGTTGCACAACTCTAAATATACTAAAAATCATTGAATTGCATACTTTACATAGGTGGTATGGTATGTGAATGATATCTCAACAAAGCTGTTATAAAGAAAAATATGGAAGAAGAGGGGTGTGGAGGAGAGGGGAGGGGAGGAGAGGGAAGGGAGAAAGGCAGAGAGACAAAAGGGGGAGGGAAAGAAGGAAAGAAGGAAGGGAGGGAGGGAGAGAGGCTAAAGCGCAGACTGGCCTGGGACTGGGTTGTGGGGGATGTGTGGTCAGCAGAAGCAGAAGCAGAAGCAGTGGCCACACTGGGAGGTCTCCTAGGCCACAGTATAGAGTGTGCCTTTTGTTGTCATTGCCATGGGCAGCCACTGGAGGATTTTAAGCAGAAGCGTGATATGATCTTATTATAAAAAACAGCTCTGGCCCTTCCATGGAGACTGGGCTGGGGGTAGGGGCAAGCCTCGTCTGGGGAACTCTAAGTATCACAAAGGTTCACGTGAGAGATTCTGTGTCTTGGACTCGGTCACAGCAGTGGGGAATGACATGCCGTGGTCCACAAGCAGGCTGCATCCTTCTCTCCACCTTTGACCCATCGTCACCTCCTCCCCACCCCCTCCAGCTTCATTTCCAAGGGAAGGGGATAACACTAGCCAAGATCATCTTTAAAATTCAGCCTATTTCCTTTGCTGGGTTTAGAAATGGAACTGCCTTACTCCATCCAACATCTCATGTCGTGGAGCAGAGAAGCATGAAAGGGGCATGTAGGAGATGAGACAGTGACTTTCCCAGACCACAGTCAGTGCACCCAATGCAACTAGACTAGCCAACTGAGGTTTTGAGGCCAGAAAGGCCAAAAGTGAAAGCTCTTTTCTTGACCTTTCAGTTATCGTTAGGAAGTAACTGCACATTCATGATATTTGGAAAGCGAACTGGAAGGAATCAAAAGGAAACACCACATTCACTTTCATTACCCCCTGGAGATGAATCACTAATCCTTGTGCAAGGCACCCGGAACTGTGCATCAACTGATTCTCCACGGATGCTGGAGTTCCTGCTCCTGGGGGCCGATTAATGACATTGCCCAGAAAGTGTCACTCAACATGGCCAGTCAGTCTTCAGCTAAAACACCAACAAAAAAGCTTTCTCACTGGAGTGGGTGTAAACTCTCTCCTGGGGGAAAATTCAGCTGTTGTGGGTGTCACAGCTTACCCAATTTCAGAGAGGCTCGTTAAGGAAAAGAGTACAAAATTACAAGTACAAGCTTAGGTATGAAATGAGTATTGACAAATTTTTAAAAAGCTGACAAATACCACAAACACCACAAAATCCATTAAAATAACATAATATTTTCTCTGCTAGTTAACCTACCTAAGTCACCTCAAGAACACTATATTTTCCTACAATTTTGACTGCATTCTGTCTTACCTGTTCACATAACAATTGTAAAATAGTTATTTTAGAGAATAGAAAGATAATCCTGGCTTTCCTCTTGCATGTTTTTTTTCTCCTAATGTTGATTTTTTTATTTTTATTCCTTTTTTTTTGAGACTGAGTTTTGCTCTTGTTGCCCAGGCTGGAGTGCAATGGTGCGATCTCGGCTCACTGCAACCTCTGCTCCCCGTGTTCAAGTGATCCTCCTGCTTCAGCCTCCTGAATAGTTGAGATTACAGGTTCTCACCACCATGCCCGGCTGATTTTTTGTATTTTTAGTAGAGACGGGGTTTCACCACGTTGGTCAGGCTGGTCTTGAACTCCTGACCTCAGGTGATCCACCTGCCTTGGCCTCCCAAAGTGCTGAGATTACAGGCATGAGCCACCTTGCCTGGCCAATGTTAGTTTAGAAAAGTTTCTTTGTGCTTCAGAATTCTTTGTTGGCAATGCTCCTCCTCCAACATCCTCTATGGTTTCTTGCTCAGACAGTGTATTTTGTTTAGAAACAGGGTCTCGCTCTGTGGCCCAGGCTGGAGTACAGTGGCATGATCATAGCTCCCTGCAGCTTCAAACCCCTGGGCTCAAGAGATCCTCCCGCCTCAGCCTCCAGAGTAGCTGGGGGCTACAAGCATGCGCCACCACACGAGGCCAATCAAACAGTGTCTTTGACAGCAGCCGGTCCAGCTCAGCCAGCTCCTTGCCACTCCATGTTCCTGCTAGTCCTGGGGTGGCCATGAAACCTGGCTGTAGTAGCCTCTGAGCAGGGAACAGAGCGGCATCTCGTTCAAACCTTCCTTCTTGGGGTCAGAGATAGCACTAGAATGCTCCTTGAGGTCCACCAACAGCAGGTGGGCACTGGGTGGCTGTGCCTATGATGCAAAGAGCCTATCCACCCTGCCTGCAGCCCCGGGACTGGCTCCATGGTCTTTGCAATCCTGGCAGGGAATGCTTGGAGCTTTAGAATGGGCCCAACCAAATGAAAGGCTGTGAAGGTTAAACTTCATTCACTGCTCAGTAAATCCACTTCTCCAAGCCCTCACTGCCATGAGCAGAGATGACTGTGGTCATCAGAGAGAAGGATAAATTACAGCCTTGTCCACAGCAAGGAGAAACCAGAGATGATGGCTCCAGTGAGAGAGACAACTATATCTAAACTTTTATTGCTATTGTTCAAACTTCCTTTGGAAATCAATTTACAAAGAGACGATGTTGTATTATTTCAGATACTACCTGGAGGATGCACATAAACCAAGATTAGGATTCGTTAATAAGGCATTCCAGGCAAGAGTAGACCTTTTTTTTCCGTTTTTAATTTTAGAGCCAGGGCTTTGCTGGATCACCCAGGCTGGAGTGCAGTGGTGCAATCATAGCTCATTGTAACTTTAAACTCCTGGGCCAAGTGATCCTTTCGCCTCAGCCTTCTCAGTAGCTGGGATTTCGAGTGCACACCGCCATGCCCAGCTAATGCTTTTGGTTTTTGCAGAGACAGGGTCTTGCTATTTTGCCCAGGCTGGTCTTGAACTCCTGGGCTCAAGTGATCCTCCTGCCTTGGCCTCCCAAAGTGTGGGATTATAGGCATGAACCATCATGCCCAGCCAGAAGTAAACATTTTTGACTAGATGTCTTGAATAAGACCATGTCTGATACATACAAATAGATCAAGAGAAGTCTAGAATTATTCCATTAGTCACATTTCTATAGCATCATTACTGGCTAATTAATGTAACTAATAATAATAGTAGTAGTTAATATTTATTCAGTGCTTGGTATGTGCCAGGCACTAATGTCTGGTTCTAAGCATCTTACCTGTACGATCTCAGGTCATCCTCATGGTCCCGGCTTTGCACAGATGGGGCAACCTGGACACTCAGAGGTTAAGTAACTTGCCCCTGGTCATTGAGCTGGTCTGTCTGGTTCCAGAACTTGGGCTCTTTGCCTCCTCACTAGAGTTCATTATCATTCACTCTATAGCCTTTAGAACATTCTATATAAAAAAATAAAATGGGCCTGGTGTAGTGGCTGACGCCTGTAATCCCAGCACTTTGGGAGGCCAAGGCAGGCAGATCACGAGGTCAAGAGATCAAGACCATCCTGGCTAACACGGTGAAACCCCATCTCTACTAAAAATACAAAAAATTAGCCGGACGTGGTGGTGGGCACCTGTAGTCCCAGCTACTCAGGAGGCTGAGGCAGTGAGCCAAGATTGCACCACTGCACTCCAGCCTGGGTGACAGAGCAAGACTCCGTCTCAAAAATAAATAAATAAATAAAATGAGTTGTATATACTTCACACTGCAGAGTGTGGGTTGAGTTCTTTACAACCAGTTCTGCAGTGATCCTCTAAGTCCCTAGTTAATATATCTCTCAAGTGTTTGTATGAGTGTGTGTATTGTCTGTCTGTCTGTCTGTCTATCTATCTGGAACAACATATTTTTTCTACTGAATGAAAAAACATCTAAATTAGGGCCAGGCACAGTGGCTCATGCCTGTAGTCCCAGCATTTTGGGAGGCTGAGGTGGGAGGATGACTTGAGCCCAGAGTTAAAGACCAGCCTGGGCAACATGGCAAGACCCCCCATCTCTACAAAAAATGTATTTTAAAAAAATTTAAAAAAAGAACATGCAAATTACTAAAGTTAAGATTTTAGTGCCCAAAGGGTTAGGATATTAGTTAGTATACTAGTTTGGCTACTGTTAGAAAGGTTAGAATAACAGTAGCTTAAACAAGTGGAAGTTTATCTTCTGTCCTGTAATTCAGAGCATCAACAGTCCAAGGCTAATGCGGGGGCTCCACAATCATGGAAATTCAAATTTCTTCCACCTTGATTTTCCATTATCCTCAACAGAAGTCTTCCACCTCATGGTTGAAGATTGCTGCTCCAGGTCCTGCCATCATAGCTGTATCCCAGCCTGCAGAAAGGGGAGAAGGAAGAAATGAGGGTGTTATCCTTTTCCTTTAAGGTCATGGACCAGAAGTGGTACTTATCACTTTTTCCCAGATCACATGTGCCTACATCAGTTCAAATGTATTTCTAACCTCAACCAAGTGCAAGGGAGGCTAGAAAATAGTCTTTAGTGGAACAGTCGTGGATCTGGCTAAGACTCAGAGGCTATGTTATTAAACAAAGAAATGGAGATCAGCTGTTAGGGGATAACCTGCTCTACTGCTACCGGGACAAAATCAAGTAAAAAGACCTTCTGTAGAATTCTGCCTTGATAAGGCTTATTGCTCTTTGAATGTGAGCCATTTTGTATTCACATAAAAAATTCTACAATTTTCTATGCCTTTTAAGAACACAAGGGATCTAGTGGTTATTGGTGTTTACAATGTGAACATTTGCAGGGGAACATTGTTTAACAAAGAAGCTAAACATTTAATGGATGATGATGCCAATCTATGCTCCAGTTCCCACTTAGGGTGTCCACATAAAAAAGTTAAAATCGATGCACAAGAGAATCCCAGGAAGCACACAAGGTTAATGCCCCTGCAGCATAGGACATAAGGTTTTAATGGATTTAGTCCTTTTTGATCAGCAATTCAGCAAATTCGCTTGAATATGGAATAGATTGATTTCTGTACAATGCTAGAAACAGCAGGATCACATCTTCTTTTGCAACCCCCCACCTGCCACATTCAAACTCAGATGTTTGGCTTCAACATTAATACGATAATATATTCTTGATACAAAGAGCACACTCTTGGAGCAAACTGAAAGCCTGGAACTATTTCTTTTTTTTTTTTGAGATGGAGTTTCACCCTGTCGCCCAGGCTGGAGTGCAGTGGTGCAACCTTGGCTCACTGCAAGCTCCACCTCCTGGGTTCACGCCATTCTCCTGCCTCAGCCTCCTAAGTAGCTGGGACTACAGGCGCCCACCGCGACGCCTGTCTAATTTTTTGTATTTTTAGTAGAGATGGGGTTTCACCATGTTAGCCAGGATGGTCTGGATCTCCTGACCTCGTGATCCACCCGCCTCGGCCTCCCAAAGGCCTGGAACTATTTCTTCACTTTCTTTACTCAGGTCTGAATGACTGGTTCAGATTACATCAGAGTGAGTATCCGTCAATTCTTGCACTGCTATAAAGAACTACCTGAGACTGGGTAATTTATAAAGAAAAGAGGTTTAATCAGCTCACAGTTCTGCAGGCTGTCCAGGCTTCTGCTTCTGTGGAGGCCTCAGGAAACTTAGAATCATGGTGGAAGGCAAAGTGGAAGCAGGCAGATCTTCACATGTCAGGAGAGAGAGAGAGAGCAAAGGGGGAAGTGCTGCACACTTTCTTTTTCCTTTTTCTTTTCTTTTTTTTTTTTTTTTTTCTTTTTTGAGACAGAGTCTCGCTCTGTTGCCCAGGCCGGAGTGCAGTGTCGCAATCTCGGCTCACTGCAAGCTCCGCCTCCCAGGTTCATGCCATTCTCCTGCCTCAGCCTCTCCGAGTAGCTGGGACTACAGGCGCCCGCCACCACGCCCGGCTAATTTTTTGTGTTTTTAGTAGAGACGGGGTTTCACCGTGGTCTCGATCTCCTGACCTCGTGATCCGCCCACCTCGGCCTCCCAAAGTGCTGGGATTACAAGCGTGAGCCACCGCGCCCAGCCATTTCTTTTTTCTTTTCTTTTCTTTTCTTTTCTTTCTTTTTTTTTTTTTTTTTTGAGACAGAGTCTCCCTCTGTTGCCCAGGCTGGAGTGCAGTGGCATAATCTCGGCTCACTGCAACCTCCACCTCCAGGGTGCAAACGATTCTCCTGCTTCTGCCTGCCAAGTAGCTGAGGCTACAGGCATGCGTCACCAAGCCTGGCTAACTTCTGTATTTTTAGTAGAGATGAGGTTTCGCCATGTTGACCAGCCTCGTCTCAAACTCCTGGCCTCAAGGAATCCACCCACCTCGGCCTCCCAAAGTGCTGGGATTACAGGTGTGAGCCACCAGCCACCATGCCCGGCCCCAACACTTTCAAACAGCCAGATAGTGAGAGCTCATTTACCATCATGGGTACAGCAAGGGGGAAATCCACTCCCATGATCCAATCACCTCCCACTAGAACCACCGGGGATTACAGTTCAACATGAGATTTGGACAGGGACACAGAGCCAAACCATATCAAGTGCATACTGGTATCAGCATCCAAGAATCTACTGGCTTATAAAACTGAGCTATTTAATATTAAGATCAATACAAGGTCTACTTGATGACCCACAAGCATAATATAGTTTATAGGTTCATGTCCAAGTTCTGTGAGTAAAATGAATGTTATAAAATTATAGCCTGTGTCAAAATGAACCTAAAACAACTAGTCAATTTAATAAACGAATAGATGAAAATCTATCAATGAGTTGTTAGACAATTACCTTGTATAAGGCCATACAGCAAAACAACTGAATTTTTCACTCATCAGCTAGTTAATTGGGCCTTGTGAAGACATAGGCAGAAAGAACGATAAAACTAGGGGCCCAGGAAGTTATGTCCAGTCTCCTGTCTGTGGTCAGGTCAACACTTCATGTATAAAAAATACACGAAAGTTGCTAAAAAGCAAACTTGAGTAAAGGGAACTGAACCATCTTCCTCTGAAGTCTGTTCCACGTTCCAATTAGGAATGCTTTCTTATTCATAACCACCCTTGTGCTGCAATCACAGCCTATTTCGTATAATTTGCTCCTCCATGGAGATGGAAAACAGCTGGCCATTTTTCTCTTTGTGATAATCTTTCTCATGCTCAAATCAAGGCACACTTAACCTCTTTTCCACGTTAAATAACTCAAACTCTTTTGTCTGTTTTCGGAAGATCTTTTTATTTTCCAGAGATTGTTCTGGCTTTTCTGTGGATTTCTCCATGTCTCTTCTTAAAATGCAGGGCCTTACACTGAAGACTTTAAAACGGCCTCGTTGGGTCTGAGGAATACTGAAAGGTTCAGTCTCAACCTTTGTCTCTCACTGTCTAGACCACGGGCCATGTTTATGTTTTAGTCTCTGGTGGCCATCAGGTCATTCCTATGACCCTAACGTCTCAACCAGTTTTTCCCCACTAAGAATTTCATTCTACTCTTAGAAAACCACTTCTCTTGTTTGTCGAGGTAACTTAGGACATGATTTCCTTCCTCCAGTGTGCTAACAAGTCCTCCCAACTTGGTGTCCTCTGTGACCAATAAACATATTCTGAATTAATTACTCCAGCCTCAGACAGGGATTGTTAACACCCCTAAGCTAACATCTGAATCACCAGTGAATATTTCTCCTTACCGACTGCTTCAGAGCATGAACAACTCCACATATGCAGCTGGGTCCACTTGGCTTATTGACAGATACTGTGGGAATGTATTAGTCTGTTTTCATGCTGCTGATAAAGACATACCTGAGACTGGGTAATTTATAAAGAAAAAGAGGTTTAGTGGGCTCACAGTTCCACGTGGCTGGGGAGGCCTCACAATCATGGCGGAAGGCAAAAGACACATCTTTTTTTTGAAACGGAGTCTCGCTTTATCTCACAGTCTGGAGTGCAATGGCACGATCCTGGCTCACAGCAACCTCTGCCTCCCAGGTTGAGGCGATTCTCCTGCTTCAGCCTCCCGAGTAGCTGGGATTACAGGCATGCGCCACCACACCTGGCTAATTTTTGTATTTTTAATAGCGACGCAGTTTCACCATATTAGCCAGGCTGGTTGCGAACTCCTAACCTCAGGCAATCAGCCTGCCTCAGCCTCCCAAAGTGCTAGGATTACAGGCCTGAGCCACTGCACCCAGCCAAAAGGCATGTCTTAACATGGCAGCAGACAAGAGAGAATAAGAGCCCCAAGGGAAAAGGGAAACCCCCTTATACAATCATCAGATCTCATGAGACTTATTCACTACCATGAGAACAGTATGGGGGAAACCAGCCCCATGATTCAATTATCTCGCACTGGGTCCCTCCCACAACACGTGGGAATTATGGGAGCTACAATTCAAGCTGAGATTTGGGTGGGGACACAGCCAAACCATATCAGGGAAGAACAACAAAAACTCTGCTTTAGGCCAAACCAGGGTTTCTTAGCCCTGACACTATTGAAATTTAGAGCCAGATAATTCTTGATTGTAGAAGGCGGTCCTGCACATTGTAGGATGTTTAGCAGCATCTGTGGACTTTATCCACTAGATGCCAGTAGCAACCACCCCCAAGTTGTCACAAAAATGTCTCTAGACATTGCCATATGTCCCCTGGGGGAGAAAATCACCCCCATTTGAGAACCACCATCCCAGATGCATGATCTCCCTCTGGTCTTGTTTCTCCAGACAGAAATTAAATTGGTTCAAGAAAATTTGCTCATCACAGAGCTTCATTGTTCACTACCCAGCATCCCAGGAACTGTTGGACTTGGCATGTATGATACTGAGGAGCCCTGTCTGTGCTGTGCAGCTTCATCCTTTGAGATCAGCTTTATTGCCCCCATTTGATAGGCAGAGAGTGGATGAGCTATGAATTCAGCACCACATAGCTACCAAAGGGCATATATGAACCTAGGTCAGCTAGGATGTCATGCCTGTGCTCTCTCCATCATCAAATGCAGCCTTTTCTCTATATGCACAGTAGATTTGTAATTACTTGAGTCATCCTTTCCCTGTTGATGAGATGGAGATTTCATCTTGTAAGAACTCTGCAGTCTTCTTTAAATAAAATCTAACCCTGGTCCTCTGAGGTGACCAAGAAGGAAATCCCCAGTGGAGAATCCCCTGACAAGGTCCACCTTGAAAAATCTGCATTTATCAGGTGATGGATACACTAAAAGCCCTGACTTGACCACTACGCAATCAATGCATGTAAATAATATTGCACATGCACCCCACAAATTTGTACAAATAGAAAAGAAAGAAAAATCCGGGTTCATGTTATTAATGCAGATGGTAGTTCCCTTGTGCAGCTTTAAAAAACTGTTCCTTGTTTTCCCCTAGCCTTCAGAGCTTCACCCTGCTGGGCGGACTCACCATCTTCCTGTCTAGTCCCACATGGCCCTTTTGAGCTGAGTGCGGGGGCTGTTAGAATGTTCTTTACCAGTTCCCACCATTGTCAGTGTCAGTGGCTTACAGCTGCTTAAGGCTTTGCCATTCCCAAAGCACTTTCCCATGTGCTGTCACATTTGATTCCTGTTATGCCTGCAAGAGAGCCTGGCTGGTGGACTATGGAGGTGAAGAAAACCAACGTGTAGGCCAGGCATGGTGGTGCACGCCTATAATCCCAGCACTCTGGGAGGCCGAGGCAGGAGGATTGCTTGAGCCCAGGAGTTCAAGGCTGCAGCATGCCACTGCACTCCAGCCTGGGTAGCAAAATGAGACCCTGTCTCAAAAAGCAGACAAACAACAACAACAACAACAACAAAAAGGTATCAGGAGGCTCTAGATCACTCAGTTGGTAAATAGCGGGGAAAGGCCTGTAAGTAGTGGTAAGCCTACTGGCCTCACCTCCAGAGCTTCATCAAGAGGGATTTCTGCTCTGTTCAGATGGTCCTGGACTTCTTTTCATAAAATGTCTGTGCTTTTGTCTCAACATTTCCTGGAGAAGACTGGCTCCCGAGGTCCTCTCTTTTGATCTTACAAACTGAAGACTGGCTTTTTTTCCTTTTTGTCTCACAAACTTTTTGCTAATACCATCATTTTCTTCTTTCAATGATCCCTATGCATAAAGATAAGTTTATTTCTGTCTACAGGAACTCCCAGGTCTAAGGAAACCTGTTTCAGCCGCACTTTTCCCACGCAAATGATCTCTCCTGCAGACACCTTGAGACTCTGTCCGTTCTCTGGTTCCCCCGCTGGCCACAGCCACTGGGGATATCTTTTCCCTTCTTTCTTGAGGTGCCTGTCGGGCTCCCCCCAGCTCAGTGCCAGCTCCTCCTGGAGTCCCCGAAGCCCCTGCTCACCCACCCAATCTCACCCCTGCCTAACTCACTGGACCGCAGTGGGATTTGGAAGAAACATTCCATGTGAGCGACACCGCCCTATACACGAGAAGGGTAGCATGACAAATTCAGCATAGGATGTGAAAAGGGCATCCTGTTCACTCGGATCCTTTGTCCCTCAGATTTCGTTCCCATTGGCTTTTTCTTGCCAAAACCCTGAGTTCATGAAAGTCTACTTTCCTGCAGCCCATTTTTCTTTATCTTGCTGATTTCTCTCCTTCCTTCCTTAGAACCCTGAATGTTATCATTTTGTGGTCATTTCCACCGAAGTTCTTGGGCACTTTTCTTCAAAGATGAGAGAAATGTGGATATGTTTATGGTCTGGGCAGGACCCAGGAGAGAGGGTAAAGTTGAAAATGTAGGAGACAGAAAGGATTATTGAAAGAGCAAAGTCCTAGGAGAGATAAGAGAAGATGAGGTCCTGGGAACAGAAGCAAGAACCTTCTGAGATAAGAGGGACAGAAATGAGATGAATGTAGTTGTAGACAAGGTGGAGGTGAAGCAGCATCACTTGTCTGGGGTAATACCCAAGGTTCATTGTCCCACGGTCATGGAAAACTAGGATGCAGACACACCAGAGTGAGGTTAAGAGCGGAAGTTTAATAGGCGAAAGAAAGAGAAGAGCACTCTGCAGAGAGGGGTCCCAGAAAAAATGGGTTGCCAGTTCCATGGTGAAATGCAGGAAATTTTACAGATAAGCTTGAGGAGGCGGTGCCTGATTTACATAGAGCATGAAAGATTGGTCAGACCAGGTGTGCTATTTGCATAGCACGGGAAGACCTGGTTAGGACTAGTTGTGCCGTTTGCATAGCACGTGAAAAAGCTGGCTGCCCACCCTAATCTTTTATCATGCAGACAGGTTCTGTACCTGGCCGGCACCATGTTGCCTGCTTCTTTACTGTACATGTGGTGACAAAGAAAAGGGAAGATGGAGCCTCCATGTCAGGTAGCCCTTTTCTATTGGCACAGCTGCCAGCATTCACCCGTGCAAGCTTCCAGCTTGCTTATCTATTCCGAAGCTTGATTTTTCAGGCTGCTCTTTGTTAAAAAGGAAATGATTTGGAAGCTGCTTTTTGTTAAGAGGGAAACCTTGCTGAAGGCTCTGTTGCCCTTACTGTCTGCCTAAATAATTTCTTTCTAGCTCCCGTATCAGAGGCAGGGTCAAGGGAGCATTTTAAGATCCCAGTCTCAGTGCAGGAGCAGACTTAGTGATGCTGGGCATGGGGGGAGGCATTGGTTGGCTCCACTGTGCTTGGTGACCAAGTGTTAGGTGAAAAGGCAGTTATCGTGTGAGTGAAGGTTGAAGGTTTGGAGGCAGGTGTTGGAAGGGAACTCTGTGAAGGAGCAGAGCACACAAGTGCAAACTGATAACCAGTGGAATCCAGGCTGTGAGCAGGAAGATAGTTCATGAAGCAAAGGGGGTTAGTAGACGTGGTTCAAATTCTCAACAAGAAAGCAGAAAGGCTACACATCTGTGGTCTGAAGCCTCGAGATTGGAGTTTGATTTTTGATGTTCACATATAGTGAGTAAAACCTCAAAAGCCTTGTCCCAGGAATAAGACGTAGATGACCTGAGCCATAGCCTGCCCCAAATCCTGTCTCCACGAACTCTCCCAGCCATCGATTTCACCAGCTTCCTTCCTTTGCTTGCCTCCTTCCTTAGATTTCCTGCATGCTTTTTATTTCCCTTTCAAGTAATGGCTTTGACTGGGCCCCACAACGATTCCACCTTTCCATCCCAGTACGACATCTTCAGATTCTCTCAACTGAGTCCTCCTCCCCAGCACCCTCCTTCTTGGACGCCACCCCAGAGTAGGTTGCTTTCACCCAGCTGGCCTTGGCTTTAGGTGGGTTATAGATAGCCCTCATGGGCATAAGCTCATCCAGAGGATGGCAGCCATCTGGGTGGAGAGGAGCATTGAAAGGCAGGTTCTCCGTGAATGTGAGGAGCTGAAAGCATGTACTCAAATTCCTATAGGAGGCCGGGTATGGTGGCTCACACCTGTAATACCAGCACTTTGGGAGGCCAAGGCGAGCAGATCACTTGAGGTCAGGAGTTCAAGACCAATCTGGCCAACATGGTGAAACCCTGTCTCTACTAAAAAAAAAAAAAAAAAAATTCGCTGGACAGGGTGGCAGGTGCCTGTAATCCTAGCTACTCAGGAGGCTGAGGTGAGGCAGGAGAATCGCTCAAACCCGGGAGGTGGAGGTTGCAGGGAGCTGAGATCGTGCCACCACACTCCAGACGGGGTGACAAAGCAAGACTTGGTCTCCAAAATACTAAAAAAATTAAGAAAAATTTCTACAGGAGCCAGGCAGGTAGAAAAACAAGTGATACCACCCAGTGCCATATGCCAGAGACCAGTGGAGCCCAAGGCCACCTGGTGGACACATGTCCCATCTATGTGGAGCAAGAGCTGCTCAGCCTCTAAATTGCTGCCATACAGGAATGTGCCAGAGCTTTTCATCATTTAACAGAAGCTGGAAATCTAGGTTTATACATAAAATCTGGTTTTCAAATGATGACAACTCATTCAAAAGAAAACATCTTTTTGAAGCACCTTATTGACCAAATTACCTGTGATGGTTGAATTGTTCCTGAGGGCTGCCACTTTGCCTGAGTAATGGCGTGGATATGGCAGAGGGAGACTAGGAGAAAGTTCCCCAAAATTGGGAAGCAGGAATGAGGCTGGGGTATGCCAATGAGATGACTTCCTAGGAAGGGCATACTTTTTTCACCCACTTGGATTCAACAAACAGTTAACAAATTTTAAGGTTTTATTTTTCTCATGTTTTTTTGCCATGTTGTCTAGGTTCATCTCGAGTGCCTGGACACAAGCAATCCTCCTGCCTCCACCCCTCAAAGGGCTGGAATTACAGGTGTGAGCCATGGGGCACCCCTTTTTTTTCTTTTCTTTTCTTTTCTTTCTTTTTTTTTTTTTTTGAAATGGAGTTTTGCTCTTGTTGCCCAGGCTGGAGTGCAATGGCGCAATCTCGGCTCATTGCAACCTCCACCTCGTCGGCTCAAGCAATTCTCCTGCCTCAGCCTCCCGAGTAGCTGGGATTACAGGCATGCACCACCACACCCAGCTAATTTTGTATTTTTAGTAAAGACGGAGTTTCACCATGTTGGTTAGGCTGGTCTCGAACTCCCGACCTCAGGTGATCCGCCTGCCTTGGCCTCCCAAAGTGCTGGGATTACAGGCGTGAGCCACCACGCCCAGCTACTCTTAACCCTTTGAGAAAGTCTGTTAAGCATGCACAGTCTTGGTTGGTGCTATTTTGGAAAATTGAGAGATAAGCAATAGAAGAAAGTAAAACTTCCCTGATTGAGCCCTCTGTGGGAGTTAGCATGGTGCAGCTGCCCCACACCGAAGGGTTGCAGACCTGCAGAGCCAGCAAGGGAGCAGCAGGCATGCAAGCAGGCACGGCTGGGAGAGTGAGAAGCAGCAGCTGAGACATGGAAAGCATCTGCCGAAACACGGGCTACCCCTACTGAGACCCAAAGTGAATCCTCAGAGAGGGTGACCATGATCCCTGAAGGTGTTGGAGACAGACAAGTGGGAAGCGCTTTGCCATAATTTGCTAGGTGAAAAGGCAGGTCATAAGAAACTATTACAGAGGAAGCCTTTCTCTGAGAAATAAATAAATGTTTTTATGACTACATCTGCATGGGGAAAGATCAGAAGAAGATATGTGGAATATTAAAGGCGGCTCTTATGAAGTGGTAGATGGTGGGTGAGTTGGTGACACTGGCACGACACACAGAGGTGGCTTTTGTGGTCTAGGATAAACAGAGGTGACACTGTGCCTGCCACTTTTCTAAGACTTTGATGCGGATTAATTGATTCGATCTCCATTACAACCTTGTGAAGTTGGTATGATTATTATTCCCTGTATGATTACGGATGAGGAAAGGCGTGAGGAAGTTTAACAACTTGCCTTAGGTCAGACAGTAAATGGCACAGCCCTTTCTGGAGTCATATTTTATAATGTGACAGTTGCTGCTTTTTAAAAACAAAGGTATTGGTCGGGCATGGTGGCTCACGCCTGTAATCCCACCACTTTGGGAGACCGAGGCGGGTGGATCACTAGGTCAAGAGATCGAGACCATCCCGGCCAACATGGTGAAACCCCGTCTCTACTAAAAATACAAAAAATTAGCTGGGCGTGGTGGCGGGCACCTGTAGTCCCAGCTACTCGGGAGGCTGAGGCAGGAGAATCATTTGAGCCTGGGAGGCGGAGGTTGCAGTGAGCTGAGATTGTGCCACTGCACTCCAGCCTGGTAACAGAGTGAGACTCCATCTCAAAATAAATAAATAAATAAATAAATAAATAAATAAATAAATAAATAAATAAAATAAAAAATAAAAAAAACCAAAGGTATTGTCTCCACGTATGAACATTTATTTGAAAATCTATGTCACGTGGCCGGGCACGGTGGCTCACGCCTGTAATCCCAGCACTTTGGGAGGCCAAGGTGAGTGGATCACGAGGTCAAGAGATCGAGACCATCCTGGCCAATATGGTGAAGCCCTGTCTCTATTAAAAATACAAAAATTAGCTGGGCCTGGTGGCGTGTGCCTGTAATCCCAGCTACTCGGGAGGCTGAGGCAGGAGAATCACTTGAACTAGGGAGGCGGACGTTGCAGTGAGCTGAGATCACACCACTGCATTCCAGCCTGGTGACAGAGTGAGACTCTGTCTCAAAAAAAAAAAAAAAAGAAAAAAGAAAAGAAAATCTATGTCACACGAGTGTCTCCTTTTTCCTGGTGGTAGTTTGGGGGCTCAAAATTTCTCACTCCATCCTGACCCAACTCAAACCAAACATTTCCTTGGTGAAAGTATTCCAGATGACTTCATCTGCTTTCTTCTCTGAGACTGATGGTACAAACTATTCTTTTTTTTTTTTTAAAGGGAGGGTCTTTCTCTGTCACCCAGGCTGGAGTGCAGTGGTGCAATCATAGCTCATTATAACCTCAAACTTCTGGGCTCAAGCAACCCTCCTGTCTTAGCCTCCCAAGTAGCTGGGACTACAGGTGAGCACCACCAAACCTGGCTAATTTTTTTGTATTTTTTGTAGAGATAGGGTCTCACTATGTTGCCCAGGCTGGTCTCAAACTCTTGACCTCAAATGGTTCTCCCACCTTGGCCTCCCAAAGTGCTGGGATTACAGTTGTGAGTCACTGTGCCTGGCCCAGACTCTATTTTTAGTCTTCACATCTTCCCCATTCATTCATTCAATACATTTTTATGATACATACAAAATCAGTGTTGACTACTCTCCTACTTCTTTTAGTCTTTCTGGTTTCTCCCCAGTACATACTTTGTTATGAAAAAGAATAGGTAAAGATTGAGCTTTGACTCTGTACCAGGCATTAGATTAAGCATCTCTCAGACTAGATCTTATTTAATTCTCACAATCACCCTATCAGTTAGGTGCTCTGATTAGCCTATAGATGAACACTGTGTGGCACCAAGAGATTAAGTTACTTGCCCAAAATCACACAGCAAGTAAATCGAGGAGCCAGGATTTGAACGCCAGGCTATCCAATTCCAGATCCTGTGCCTTTGAACACTGTACTCTATGCCTAGCTGTGCTCATTGGCCAACATGGTAAGGGAACAAACAAGACTCCTTTGTCCTGGACCTCAGAGTATGCACTGACATCCTGGAGGCATAAGGCTGCCTCCTTTCCCTGCCTGGCCCTATTACTTTTGGCTAAAAACCATGGCAACCTGGAATAACCCAGGCCCCCCCAGCCTGCATTCTTGGCATGTTTGCCAGACCACTCTGTCTCACTTACGCTGATTACATCATTACCCTGGTCCTGAGTGGAGAAGTCAGACTCGCCTTCTTTTCACATTTATGTATGAACCTTTTTAGTCAGTCAGTCTGTCAACATGAGTTTTCCTTTTGCTTTCTTCCCCCTTCACTCCCACTCTGGCCTTGCTCTAACTTTCCATGTCTCTTCTCGAGCTTGGTTTCCCTTTGGGCTTGGAAAACTCAGGACTGCCTTTGACTTGAAACCCTCCACTCACTTGGCCTGCCAGCCTGCTCCTGCAGGCACTCTTCTCTTTCTTTGGGACACAGGACCTTTTTTCTGAGATCACATGCCTATTGAGAAATTGAAGACATTCTCTTCCAAACCACTTGTATGGGGAGACTTGGAGGACATGCCTAGCTCTTCTCTGTCCTCCTCAGAGATCTAACGTTCTTCCTGGTTAACACTGGTCAGTATCAGGCACATGTAGGGCAGAAGCCAGTTCATACTCTGGATAAATATGCTGTCATAACATGGAGCTAGATACTCAGATTCACTGAGTGATGAGATGACTCATTTTACCCCCAAACCCTCCAGTTTTTTGTTCCTCTTCTCTGGCAGGAAAAGGCTCATGCTGTTAAAAGGCTCCTTTTAATGTACCAGGAACCTTCCTTCTGAGCCACACTGTTCCAGATCCTAAAGACTCCATCTCTAAGCTGAGAACAACTTGATGCAGTGGGAAGAGTAATGAGCAGGAGACCAAGGTTGTAGACCTGGTTCTGCTGCTTATCTGTGTGTTTTGTACAGTCACTTAAGCCTGCTGAGCCTGAATTTCTTTTAAAGTTAAATGCCAGTGATACTCTAATGTTGCAAGGTAAAGTGATTCAGACAGCAGCAATGACAATGCAGATGTAACACCATATTATTTTACCAAGTTTCCAATCTTGGAGGCTCACACCATAAAACCATCAACATTGATACCTTGGGTTGGGCCCAGTGGCTCATGCCTGTAATCCCAGTGCTTTGGAAGGCTGAAGTCAGAGGACAGCTTGATGCCAGGAGTTCAAGACCAGCCTGGGCAATATAGCAAGACCCCATCTTGCCAAAAAACTTAAAAATTAGCCAGGAGTGGTAGCTTGTGCGTGTAGTCCTACGTACTTGGGAGGCAGGAGGATCACTCGAGCCCAGGATTTGATGCTGAAGTAAGCAATGATCACACCACTGTACACCAGCATGGGTAACAAAGTGAGACCCTGTTTCTCACTAATAATAATAATTTATGAAGAAAAAAAGATTGAGAAGCACTTAGTTATCCTTATCATGGGATGGGGTAGTAAAAAAGAAATCATTTATGAAAAAAAAAAAGATTGAAAAGCACTTAGTATTCAGTTGACTTTATCACAGGATAGGGAGGAGTGAAGGCAGGCCCCCACAGGAGCCCGGGCTGGAGAACAGTGGCACAATCATAGCTCACTGCAGCTTTAAATCCTGGGCTCAAGCTACCCTTAAGCCTCAGCCTCCTGAGTGGCTGAGACTACAGACATGCGCCACCACGCCCAGCTCATTTTTTATTTTTTGTAGAGACAGGGTCTCACCATGTTGTCCAGGCTGATCTCAAATTCCCGGGCTCAAGCCATCCTCCTGCCTTGACCTCCCAAAGTGCTGGGATTACAAGCATGAGCCACTGCACCCAGCCCTCAATCTTAAAAGTACAGAGCAGTTTCAAGACCCCACCCTCACTTCCCACTTAATTGCCACTTGTAAGTCCCTTCTGTATAGAAATTGTAAAACCACACCAGATGGGAGTCTATTAAATTGTAATGTGAAAAAAATTTGAAGTTAGATAACATATTAATATATATCAAAGAGATTTATATGAATAGTCATAGTATTCTTTCAAGTAGCTATTCATAATGATCACTTGATAAGAAGCTATAAACAGTGGAGAGTTTATAACGAAGAACAGTGAATGTTTAGGCTCTTCCTCAGACCTACTCTCACATCCACCCTCAGTAGAACCCCTCTTCTTAGGCAGTAGAAGCATCTCTAGTGTGACAAGGCAAAGGAGTCAAAGTTAAGATAAAAAAGGAGTGGTTCTTTGCAGGTCTCACAGGTAGGAATGCTTTTGACTACAAGGAACAGTTAAATTCAACAAAATGACTTAAGACATATGGACACTCATCCCTCACTTAATAAATCCAGAGTTGATTTCTGTGCCTCAAAAATGCCATCAAGGCTGAGCATGGTGGCTCACACCTGTAATCCCAGCACTTTGGGAGGCCAAGGCAGGCAGATCACCTGAGGTCAGGAGTTCGAGACCAGCCTGGCCAATGTGGTGAAACCTCATCTCTACTAAAAATAGAAAAATTAGCCGGGCGTGGTTGAGTGTGCCTGTAATCCCAGCCACTCAGGAGGCTGAGGCGGGAGAATCCCTTGGACCCGGGAGGCAGAGGTTGCAGTGAGCCGAGATTATTGCACTCCAGCCTGGGTGACAGCAAGACTCTGTCTCAAAAAAAGAAAGAAAGAAAGAAAGACAAAAAAAAAAGTCATCAAGAACCCATTTCTTTATTTAAAAAATTCTTTTAGTTTTTTTATTTGAATTGGTTTTTGGGGAACAGGTGGTATTTGGCTACATGAATAAGTTCTTTAGTGGTGATTTCTGATATTTTGGTGTACCCATCACCCGAGCAGGGTACACTGTACCCACTGTGCAGTCTTTCAGCCCTCCCCACCCCCCACCCTTTCCCTCGACTCCCTGAAGTCCATTGTATCATTCTTATGCCTTTACGTCCTCATGGATTAGCTCCCACATATGAATGAGAACATGTGATATTTGGTTTTCCGTTCCTGAGTTACTTCACTTAGAATAGTCTCCAATTCCATCCAGGATCCTGCAAATGCCATTATTCAATTCTTTTTCTATGGCTGAGTAGTATTCCATGGTGTATATATACCACATGTTCTTTATCCACTCACTGATTGATGGGCATTTGGGCTGGTTCCATATTTTCACAATTGCAAATTGTGCTGCTATAAACATCCATGTGCAAGTATCTTTTTCTTTTTCTTTTTCTTTTTTTTTTGAGATGGAGTCTGGCTCGGTCCGCCAGGCTAGAGTGCAGTGGCGCGATCTCGGCTCACTGCAAGCTCTGCCTCCCGGGTTCGCACCATTCTCCTGCCTCAGCCTCCCGAGTAGCTGGGACTACAGGCGCCCGCTCCCGCACCCGGCTAATTTTTTGTATTTTCAGTAGAGACAAGGTTTCACCGTGTTAGCCAGGATGGTTTCGATCTCCTGACCTCGTGATCCGCCCGCCTCGGCCTCCCAGAGTGCTGGGATTACAGGCGTGAGCCACCGTGCCCGGCCGCAAGTATCTTTTTCATATAATGACTTATTTTCCTCTGGGTAGATACCCAGTAGTGGGATTGCTGGATCAAATGGTAGATCTACTTTTAGATCTCTAAGGAATCTCCACACTGTTTTCCATAGTGGTTGTACTAGTTTGCATTCCCACCAGCAGTGTAGAAGTATTCCCTTTTCACCACATCCATGCCAACATCTATTTTTTTTTATTATAGCCATTCTTGCAGGAGTGAGGTGGTATCACACTGTAGTTTTGATTTGCATTTCCCTGATCATTAGCGATGTTGAGCATTTTTTCATATGTTTGTTGGCCATTTGTATATCTTCTTTTGAGAATTGTCTGTTCACATCCTTAGTGCACATTTTGATAGGATTGTTTTTTTCTTGCTGATTTGTTTGTGTTCTTTGTAGATTCTGGATATTAGTCCTTTGTCAGATCTATAGATTGTGAAGATTTTCCCCCACGGGTTGTCTGTTTACTCTGCTGATTATTTATTTTGTTGTGCAGAAGCTTTTTAGTTTAATTAAGTCCAAAAACCCAGATCTTTATATTCTTCCACCTCAGCCATCCTCCACATGTTGGCTTTTGTTCCCATGTTTATTACTTCATATTTGCCACAGCTCCAAAAATATCATATCCTCACATGCAGGCAACCCTATCAAGAATGAAGGAAGAAGAAGGGATAGTTACAAAAACCCCTTCTCTCCATATGATTCTCTCATCGGGGAGGAAAATCCTTCCAGAAGCCCTCAGCAGACTCTCCATGATTTCTCATATCCCAGAGCTGGGTTACGTCTTACCTCTAGTCTAGCCGTGGGCAAAGGAGTAACAGGCTTCCCTTATGATTCATCCCTGGGGCTCAGTGAGTGGCAGCCCTGAGAGGCCACTGGGTAGACAGTGAAGAGCCTCAGCCACAACAAAGTCATCCAAATGTGGGTTTACAGAAAACAAGGAATTTGGGTTAAGTGAAAACATACCTTTTTCAAATGTAAAGTAGTCATATGTTTTATTCATGAGCTAGAAAATCAGAAACAAATGTATGAAAAGATGTAGTGGGATATGCTAGGCAGGGAGTGCTTGGATCATGTCAGCAGGCCCTGAGCATGGCTGTCTTCTTTGAGCAGCTACTGGGGAGGCTGAGGTAGGAGGATGTGAGTTCAAGCCCAGCCTGGGCAAAATAGGGAGACCTTTTAAGTAGGTGAGACCCATTTAGGTGGAACTCATGGAGACAAGAAAACTGAGTCCATGGACACATTTTACGGAGATTTATCTAGGGAGCAGAATTGCTGTATCCAACGGACAGGTATCTAAGAAAACTGACCACTATGCTGGAATGCAGTGGACATCTGCCTGATAGCCATTTCTTTGATCTACCTCCTACCTTCCATGTGAGGCTGTGCTCTGCAGCCCCTCCCAAGACCCCAACCTCATGGCCTCTAGAGCGGGCACATGATGCTCATCTGGGCCAACTAATTCTCTATTCTAGGCATGTAAACCTGGAGCAGAAACACAGAGGGACAAGTGCAGTTAGTTAAGTCATGGCATGGCAACGCCTAAAAAGATGGTCCAGGAGTTCCTGCTACTATCTTGCTTATCTCCAATCATTTCCAGGGCTTAACATTTCAGCTCTTCCTTTCTACTCATTTAGTCATCCCACAAATATTTCTGAGCATACCATGTGTGCTGGGCACTGTCCTAAGTCTGGTGATAGAGCAATGAGCAAGAATGACAATGTCCTTGCCCTCATGGAGTATGTAGTCTAAGGAGAAAGACTGATGACAAACAAGTGAACGAGGCAGTTACAGACTACACAAGAGCTGTGAAAGAAAGAAGCAAAGTAGGTGATGGAGCCCAGCTGGGGAGGCCACACCAGACAGGGTGGTTAGGGAAATCCTCCACGAGCTGCCCATAATCTTCACAAGAATCCTCCTTCTTGCTTAAGCAGCCAGTTATTTTCTGTTGCTTGCCATCAAACCCTCCTAACAGACACATAGAACAAAAGGAATTCATCAGGCCTGATCACAGCCTGGAAACAATAGCCTCTGGATCACGAGGCCTTCGTGTTCTGAATCTATATGTCCATATAATATCTTGATAACTCATTTGACTTACCAAGAGGAAAAAAGATCTAGAGAGTATATGAACAGGCATATAGCATTAATCTAGGGAAAAGTCGTTCTGGAAAGCATATGAAAGTTTTCCTGCTACTGCATACTAATAAAAGAGCTTTCCGGAACAAATCTGACTTGTCCGAGTCTAGGCAGTATGAGTCAGTTCTCCCAGGATCTGAGGTCATCCCTGGATGAGAATGACAGCTCCGGACAGACAGAACTGGGAGGTAAGTTAGTACCGGGGAAATGCACCAAGGTTCCACAGCCCATGGAGTCTGGCTTGGTGAGTCTGCACATCTTATCCATCATCCTTTAATGCTGGAGGGTAATCCTGAAGTCATCTAAGCCTCATGGTATTAATGAGGAAAGCTAGGCCTGAAGAAGTGAGGTGACCCCCAGGACTGACCACAGCTCACACAGTTAGTCAGTATTTGGGATCCTTTGTAGGACCCAGATTGACAACTCAGGGTAGCCATGCCTCTGCATTTACCTGGTCAAGAACCAGTGTGTTTTCATTTTGGGGCCCTGGCAATAAACTCCAGCTACTACAAGCATGGGACAAAACATTAAGACAAACCAAGCCATTTTTTTTTATTCAGTGCACGGTGGCCAAGGATCTAGCATATGGTAGGAAGTTGGGGCTGGAAAAGTAGATTTGAACCAGGTGGTGAAAGGCCTTGAACGTCTTGTTGTAGGATGTGGACTTGCCCTTAGGAGCTAGGAACCTTGAAGGTTTTTAAGCAAGGGAAGTGATGCGATTATATCTGTGTTTTAGAGAACCAAATCTCACGGGAAAGGGGAGGAGTGGAAGGTGCCAGAGCAGGATTAGAATGTATATAAACAGTTCAGGTGAGGATGACGAAGGCTTGAATTAGGGCAATGGAAGGAGAGAGAAAGGAAAACATTTAAAAAACACTGCAGGCCGGTCACAGTGGCTCACACCTGTAATCCCAGCACTTTGGGAGGCTGTTAGACAGATCACAAGGTCAGGAGTTCGAGACCAGCCTGACCAACATGGTGAAACCCCATCCCTACTAAAAATAAAAAAATCAGACGTGTGTGGTGGTGTGCACCTGTAATCTCAGCTACTCAGGAGGCTGAGGCAGGAGAATTGCTTAAACCCCGGAGGTGGAGGTTGCAGTGAGCTGAGATCACACCACTGCACTCCAGCCTGGGCAACAGAGCGAGACTCTATCTCAAAAAAACGCAAACAAACAAAACAAAACACTGCAATTCGGGCACAGTGGTGCACGTCTGTAGTTCCAGCTACTGGGGAGGCTGAGGCGGGAGGATGTGCGTTCAAGCCCAGCCTGGGCAAAATAGGGAGACTTTTGTCTTTAAAAAACATTCAAGTTAAAAAAATAAAAAGACACTGTAGTAATATCAATCAATAGGCCTTGGGGAAGGAGAAGAGAGTGGGATCTAGTCTGCTCTACCATAGATGAGGCAACGGAGGACCAAAGAAGTCGTAGTGGGAGTGAGAGGAATCTGGACAGGCTGACGGATTTAGTTTTAGCCTAGTTTAGTCCCAGTTGTCAGTGGAACATTAACTGAGATGTGTAACTCCTGGACATACTGTACAATTTGTAAAGCAGCCTCTGATACGACACACAGAGAGGAGGGGCTGTTTCTCAAAATCCCGTTAAGAATAAATGGTAGAAATTAAGGAAATGGGATAAAAGTGGTTTAAATAAAGAGGAAATTGGGCTGGGTGTGGTGGCTCACACCTGTAATTCCAGTGCTTTGGGAAGCCAAAATGGGAGGATCGCTTGAGGCCAGAAGTATGAGACCAGCCTGGGCAACACAGGGAGGCCTTGTCTCTACAAAAAAAAGTTAAAAATAAGGTGGGCATGGTGACTGAGATGGGACGATCGCTTGAACCCAGAAGTCAAAGTTGCAGTGCACTATGATCATGCCACCGGACTACAGCCTGGGTGATAGAGCAAGACTTCGTCTCTAAGATAAATAAATAAAATAAAGAGAAATTGATTGTTTTGGGGGATAAGTAGGGCAGAGCAGAAAGAGGAAGGATGCACCAAGGACCGCAGGAGAGAACAGGTCAAAGCAAGCCAGAAATAGACAAGAGGCAGGAGTAACCAAACAGGAAGGAAGAACAAAGGCAAGAAAATGGGGAGGGAGAGACCAGAGTGGGAAAGGGCAGACTTAAGTGTTGAAAGTACATCTCTGTTGGGAGGGCACAACTCTTTTCAAGGTTTCTTTCCCCCACCTCTCTCTTAGAACTGCTTGCCTTCGTTATATCTGCGCAAAAGGATGTATGCAAAGGAGCCTGCTGGATGGTGGTTGTGGGCTGTCTCCTGGCTCACTTGGAGTTTGCTCATCAATAGTCTTTGGAAAGACTGCTTCTACCTTAAAAAAAATGTTTGGAAAATGTGGAATGTGTATAAGAGGCACACATATCCAACCTCCCCCTGGTATTTTTCTTTATCATCTTCCTCCTCACCTTCCTTTCAGTTTCCCAGGTCAAAAGGGCAGAACTTCCTGTCTGAATTTTAAAGCCTCTGTCGCCTTGATTTTGTTCCTGACTCAATGGAGATGAATTCCGAGTTGAAGACAAACAATTGTGCCTTGTGAACAGTCGCCACGTCGAAAAGACTCAGAGTACTTTTGCGGAAACCTGTCTCAGGAAAAATTCCCAGTGTGGGAGGGAAAGAGGGTGAACTCCATCCTGGAAGGAGGAATTCCAGTTGCTCTGAAAATGTAATTTTCTAAGTAAATGCATTAAAGTTGAAATGTCTAATAAGAAAGGGGAAGCAAAGTTGGTGGCAAAGGGAGAAATTGCATACTGCAAACCCACAAATTCCTAAGCAGCAAAATTTCTTTCTTTTTTTTCTTTTTTCCAGAGACTAGCTTGAGTGCAGTGGTGCAATCTTAGCTCACTGCAGCCTTGAACTCCTATACTCAAGTGATCCTCCCACCTCAGCCTGCCTAGTAGCTGTGACTATAGATGTGAGCTACCGCACCCGGCTTAAAATTTCTTGGTATTAGAAAAATCGCTGTCATACTATCAGCCTGCTGGCTAGCAATTGCACCCAGGATCATTGATCTCTTCTGAATGGTGAAAATTGACGCTGAAGAGCTTTCTGTGTAAATTGCTGCACAGGGTATGCAGGTATACTGCATGCCCAGCCTTGGGCTTCTTGCCTGGGTGCAAAACCACTTCTATTTCCACCCTCCTGATTCCTAAATTACTACACAAAAACAGAGTTCTTGAGTCTAGGAAGGGGGGAAAAAATCCCTTGAAATTCTGTTCTCAGGGTAGAGTTTACCTCTCCTAATATAAAGATTGACACTCAGTAAGAAACGTTCAAAGTAGCAGTCATGTTGGGACCAGCCCTTGTGATTCTTTTGCCAGCTCTGCAGAAATTATTTTTTGGGAAGAGTGATGCTCTCTTCTTTGTTCCTGCCCACAACAGCCACAAAATATTATATTCATCATCAACAACAAATATTTATTGCCTATTGTGTGCCTTCCAATTGTGCTAGCCACTGGTGTTTTTATTTTTTTTTAAGTGAAAGTGATTTAAAATGAATTTTCTTCCCGATATTTGAAGTCCTCTAGAAATATTATAAGTTCAAAATTAGATGTCATTGTCCCAGGATGAGATTTCTTTTGGATATGATAAATACTTCTTAAAGTGAAAATGTTTTAAGGATCCCTCTCCACAATATTTTTTTTTAGAATCCTCTGATAAAATATTTATTTATGTAATGACTTCTGGATTATGGTAAAAAAAATTTTTTAAATATATTTATTTAATTCAGTCAACAAATATTTGAAGGGTACCCTATGTATCAGGCATTTGTATGCTGAATAATTCAGGGGTAAGCACTAATAATTATAGTCATAGATATTGAGAGCATTTCATGTACTCATTGTATTAAACATTATGTTAAGGGTTTTATGTGTACAGTACTCATTAATTTATTCCTAAAACTCTATAATGTAGATGCCATTAATATTTATATAAATTACATATCATATATCAATATAAACATTTTCTAAATGAGGAAATTAGGGCACAGAGAGGTTAAGGTACTTTCCCCAAGTCACACAGCTAGTTAATGATGGAGCTCAGATTTGAATCTAGCCACCTAGGTCCAGAGCTCCAGCTCTTAAAAAACTGGAAACCCCCGCCCTCGTGTAATTTACATTTCTCATAATTCAAGCATATGCTGGCACAGATTCCTTTGCAAGCACACCACGGCCTCGGAGGAGTCTACAGCCCCCAAATTGAAGAAACCAACAGAATTGTAAAAATAAGCACTACACTTAGAGTTGGTCCAAAGACTTGAACTCAAAACCTCTACAAATCGGCCAGGCACAGTGGCTCCCGTCTATAATCCCAGCACTTCAGGAGGCCAAGGCGGGCAGATCACTTGAGGTCAGGAGTTTGAGACCAGCCTGGCCAACATGGTGAAATCCCGTCTCTACTAATAATACAAAAATTAGGTGGGTGTGGTGGTGCACACCTGTAATCCCTGCTACTCGGGAGGCTGGGGAATGGGAATTGCTTGAAGCCAGGAGGCGAGATTATGGTGAGCCAAGATCGCACCTCTGCACTCCAGCCTGGGTGACAGAGTGAGACTCTGTCTTAAAAAAAAAAAGAAAAAGAAAAAAACAGTCTACAAATCATTTAGCCTTTTTAAGATTTAGCTTTCTCATCTCTAAGTTGAGGATCATACCCCTAAGTGAAGTATACCTGAGTTGATGTATGTGAATTTTCCACATACCTAAAGGGCTTGCTTGTGCCTTTAATTGCTTCTGTGGTTGAGGGTGACCCATAATGCTGTCTATTGGCCTGGATGAGCCACCGCTGACTTGGTAAAGCTCCACAAGGAGCTAGAGTACCCTGAGTAGCCCCAGCGCTCTGTGATCGCCATGCTGAGAGCCTCCAGTCCTCCTTCATCCAAGCTGCAGCCGTGTGACTCTAGGAGACTTTCAGCAAATACCATACTCTGCTCACACAGGAATGCTTTTCAGTGGGAAGAGATGCTAGGTTCCAAGATGCTCAACATTTAATATAATTAGAGCCAAACTATCAGCTTCACCCTAGTTAACACTCATGTTAATAAGAAATGGTCCATAGATCAGTACAAAGTTGAGGTAAGTTTTAGACAGTATCCACATAGGACTTGGAAATGTTTTTATCACTATTAACAGCCTGACAGTCACTGTAGATGATAGAATACCCCTTGTCACCTATTAATATGGACTTGGAAGGTAGAGGACTTTTAAAAAAAATCTACGAACCTTTATTTATTTTTATGAAACTAGTCATATTTCAAAATGGAATTCATATCAAGAGTGTTTTGCCATCCTTCTACAGTCTTAAAAATTATTTTGATGCTAGGAAAGACTGAGTAATGTCATTGTTAAGGTCAGACAGACTGGTCTTGATTCCTTGTTCTCCATTTTCTAGTTGTGTGTGTCAGACAAGTTACACACCTCCATGAGCCTCAGCTTCCTTCTCTGTGAAATGGGGAAATAATATTTACATTGCAAAGTTAGAAGGATTTGAAATGACACAGATAAAGAACTCAGTGCTGGCCAGGTGCAGTGGCTCACACCTGTAATCCCAGCACTTTGGGAGGCCAAGGTGGGTGAATCACTTCAGGTCAGGAGTTGGAGACCAGCCTGGCCAACATGGTGATACCCCATCTCTACTAAAAATACAAAAATTAGCCAGGTGTGGCGGGCGCCTGTAATCCTAGCTACTTGGGAGGCTGAGGCAGGAGAATCGCTTGAACCTGGGAGGTGGAGGTTGCAGTGAGCTGAGATCGCACCACTGCACTCCAGCCTGGCTGACAGAGCGAGACTTGGTCTCAAAAAATAGAAGAAGAAGAAGAAAAGAACTCAGTGCTGTGACTGGTAAGCACTCAATAAGTAATAACTATTTCCAGCTTTAGGAGAAAAAGATCAAGATTTTCCTTTTTTTTCCCAGATAACCCTAATTATATCTAGGCTGCTTCTGTTAGGTTCCTGCTGCAAGCAGTTCATACTCTACTCTTTCATAACATGACATTAGCATTTCATACACTTGAGTAATGCCTGGGCATATTTTAAAGGAAAAGAAAAGGCATTTAAGGGTTGGTTTAAATTACATGTTGCCCAAACGTACATAAGCATAAAATTAGACCTAAACTGCTATGCAACTATAAAAGCAAACTGGGCAGGGCGCGGTGGCTCACGCCTATAATCCCAACACCTTGGGAGGCCGAGGTGGGCAGATCACCTGAGGTCAGGAGTTTGAGACCAGCCTGACCAACATAGAGAAACCCCATCCCTACTAAAAATACAAAAATTAGCTGGGCGTGGGGTGGCAGGTGCCTGTAATCCCAGCCACTCAGGAGGCTGAGGCAGGAGAATCGCTTGAACCTGGGAGGCGGAGGTTGTGGTGAACCGAGATTACACCATTGCACTCCAGCCTGGGCAACAAGAGCAAACTTCCGTCTCAAGAAAAAAAAAAAAAAACTGAATTTAAAAAAACAAAACAAAAACCTATGCATAATAAGCACAAATCAGAACAATAGCATTGATGTGAGAAATGGCATTTGCATTAATGGTGACCACAAGGAGACTATGCTGTGACCTCCCTGGTGCCCCTAACTTTTCTTGTTTGTACAGCGCTCCATGATGTCATTTGGCGTTCACAGGCATCATGTATGAATCACTTAAGAATTAAGTCCACCCGGCCGGGCGCGGTGGCTCAAGCCTATAATCCCAGCACTTTGGGAGGCCGAGGCGGGCGGATCACGAGGTCAGGAGATCGAGACCATCCTGGCTAACACGGTGAAACCCCGTCTCTACCAAAAATACAAAAAACAAAAAAATTAGCCGGGCGTGTTGGCGGGGGCCTGTAGTCCCAGCTACTCAGGAGGCTGAGGCAGGAGAATGGCGTGAACCCGGGAGGCGGAGCTTGCAGTGAGCCGAGATCGCGCCACTGCACTCCAGCCTGGGGGACAGAGAAAGACTCCGTCTCAAAAAAAAAAAAAAAGTCCACCCATGTTCCTTTCTCATTAGCTCGAGATAACTACAGTGGCACCACTTTGAGCCAATAGGACAGTGAATTGAAACAGAGACTTGGGCCTGAAAATCTCACACTGTACCTGTTTATGGGATATGTGATCATAGGTGAGCCAGCATATGCAAATATTAACTTTTTAAGACTATCATTGAAATGAATACAAAAAATCACAAAATTTAAAAATTACCTCGGCCAAGGTCTTAGACTTACAGGGATCTACAGGCCTTGGTTTAGGAACATGGTTGTGACCATTAGGACTGTGAGCTTTGCCATCAATCTGGGTTCAAATCCAGCGCTATCGTGTGGACTCTGTGTGATCCTGGAGGGATTCACTTATTCAGTCATTCAACAAACATGTAGTGGGCACCTACTATGTTCCAGGCGCTTTTCTAGGCACTGGGAATACAACTGGATACAAGACAGGCAAGGTCACTGCCCTCACAGAGGTTGCATTCTAAAATCTACTGAGATAAATAATTTAAACTCCTCCCCAAGCTTAAGCTTCTGTAGCTATAAAATGGGGATAATTGGACCTCACTGGAGGACCGCTGGAAAAATAGATGGAATGAGGCATGTTTAGAAGGTGTGCTGGATTTTCCTGTTTGTCCTTCTGGTTCTTTCTCCATCCCTCAGGTGCAGGGAGGGAACCACTTCAGCTGCTGCTCGCTCAGGCTTCCCCCTCATCTCTCGCTGATTCACCTTAACCCTGCCCACATCTTTGCAAATGGTCCCATGAATCCCTCTCCAGTCACTCCATTTGAGCATGCCATCAATTTCCTGCTGGGACTGCTTCTGAATCACACATAAAACAGGAATTTTATTTCACAAACTTCAAGGTGCAAGAAGGGTCACGTCATCTGTTTTTGTTGAATAAAATTAAATTTCCCTCCAGTTTCCCATTCCACTGGGTTGGTGGGAAATACTGACCCCATTCTCTTGTCTAGGGTGTTGCTAGAATAGGGAACGGTACTATTTTACCTAGAGCAACTCGCTGCTGCTCCCAATTTCCTCATGGTCCAAGCCCATATGCAGGTCAAGCTGCACGCCACACAACAGCATCTCCTCTACAGGGACACCATTCACAGCAGAGAACTAGACCGGGGTTGATGGGAGGGTACAGGTGGGCATGGAGGTCCCAGGCCTCTCACCCCATGTCCTAGAGCAGCGAGGTACACACAGCTATGCATACACTCAGTAAAGTACATGCGCACACACACTTGAAGGATACAGGACTACGCCCTGCCCCACCTCGCTTCAGCGGTCATGTCCTTTTTCCCCATTCACAGCTTTTGGAGACCTCATTCCCACGCGTCCCTCCCTCTAAACCTCAAAGGGCCTCTTTACCTACCAGCATCACATGTCCAGGTATACACTTTGCGTGTGAATAGGAGAGCATCTCAGCTTGAAAGCATGGGATCAGGGCTGCTGCCCTGCAAAGGTTCTGGAGAGACCCCCCGTGGGAGCTGTTCCGATTGTATGGTAATTATATTCGTTTCCTTGTGCTGCTGCAGCAAAGCACCACAGACTGGGTGGCTTAAACAACAGAAATTTATTTTCTCACAGTTCTGGAGTTTGGAAGTCCGAGATCAAGCGCTAACAGAGTTGCTTTCCTCTGGGGCCTCTCCCCTGGGCTTGCAGATGGCAGCCTCTTTGCTGCCTCTTCACAAGGTCATTCCTCCATGCGTGCATGTCCCTGATGTCTCCCTGTGGATCCAAATTTCCTCCTCTTACGAGCACACAAGTGAGACTGGATTAGGGCCCATATTAATGGCCTTATTTTAACTTTTTTTTTGTTTTTTTTTTTTGAGATGGAGTCTTGCTCTGTCACCCAGGCTGGAGTGCAGTGGCACGATCTTGGCTCACTGCAACCTCCACCTCCTGGGGTCAAGCGATTCTCTTGCCTCAGCCTCCCAAGTAGCTGGGATTACAGGCATGCACCACTACACCTGGCATATTTTTAGTATTTTTAGTAGAGATGGGGTTTTGCCATGTTGCCCAACCTGATCTCGAACTCCTGGCCTCAAGGGATCTGCCCGTCTCGGCCTCCAAAGTGCTGGGATTACAGGCATGAGCCACCATGCCTGGCCTTATTTTAATTTAATTACCTCTTCAAAGGCCCTATCTCCATACACAGTCACAGTCTAAGGTACTGGGGGCTAGGGCTTCAACATATGAATTTTGGGAAAGTGTAATTCAGCCCATATCAGGAATATACTAACCTAACAATAAATTATTTAAATAAGGAAGAGGGTACCTATTTCTAATTAGCACAAAGGCACCATATGGGCTAGTGGTGGCCCAGCTGGTGGCCCCTTAAAGCTCAGCCACTCCAGGGCTTCTGTGTCACGCTCAGGACAAATAATCCTCTACACGGGCTGCAAACGCAGGGCCTGAGCCCAGACTCCCCGGGGGCAGCAACAAACATTCCCTTCTGGGAATCTCACCGGGAGCTCAGCTGCAAAGGCGTGGGGCAGATATTCTCTCCACTACCAAAAGGACGTTCTGACCCTTGCCCCCTTTTAAGCCGGGGGAGTTTGCCCCATTCTCCCTCTCTCCTGCTTTCCCCCATCCCCACCATGAGGCCCAGCACAATCCATGAGTTTAGCTTCCTTAGAAAAGACAAAGCAGATAAGTTTTCAGTCGACTCTGGCTTTTGGCTCTGCAACACCAACCTCTCCTTACACAGGGACTGATGGCCTCAGACATCTTGGATTTTGAGGTTGGGAGAGGAAAAATGCAATGAGAAAATTAGCTTCTCAGTGGTTCAACCTGCCAGACACAGAAAGGCTTTAACACAGTGCCAGGCAGCGTGAGAGCTCAATAACATGGCCCATGACAATTAACATAATTATTACTCTCATTGTAATTACATAGGAAGCAGTGCTCAGAGTCTACGGTCTGAGGAAAAGGCACCAAGAAGCTGGTGTGTCCAATAGCCCTGTCCAACAGAAGTTCCTGATGGGAAGGGGAAGTTCTCTACCTGTACTCTCCCACAAGGCAGCCGTTAGCCACATGTGGCTATTGAGCACTTTAAATGGGGCTAATGCAATCAAGGAACTAAATTTTAAATTTTATTTAATTTTAGCTCATTTAAACTTAGGGCAGGAATTTGGGAGGCGGCAGCAGGAAGATTGCTTGTGGCCAGGAGTTCGAGACCAGTCTGGGCAGCAAAGCCAGACCTCGTCTCTACAGAAAGTTTTTTCTTAAATTAGCCAGGCATGGGGGCATATGCCTGTGGTCCCAGCTACTCAGGAGACTGAGACAGGAAGATCACTTGAGCCCAGGATTTTGAGGTTGCAGTGAACTGTGATCACACCATTGCACTTCAGTCTAGGGGGGCGGAGTGAGACTCTGTCTCTTAAAAAAAAAAAAAAAAGAAGTTTAAATAACAGCAGAGCTATTGATATGAAAAAAAAGAAGAAGTTTAAATAACAGCAGAGCTATTGATACGATTATTGGGCTGCATAGAGTTATAAGATTTTTGTGGCAGCTGACAATAGGGAATAAGTGGACATTCTAACTCCAAATAATACAACAATTCCCACCTCATTTCCTAGCCATGCCCTGGGCCCAGACTTGCTCCTATATCCACGACAAAGACCCAGGCTGCCCCCTTACAATTTATACAAGCAAGCCAAAAGCCAACAACTCTTGGAAATCTTGTGTGAATTTTTGGAATTTTTTCCAACAACTTTTGGAAATCTTGCGTGAATTTTCCCAAGTCAAAATCTTGATATCCCCATTTATTCTGGATGGGAGAAACATCACAGAGTAATGCCACCCTCTTGTGACTTTAGTTCGCAGCACTCCCTTTACCAAGTTTTATGTGTCATCTATATCAAAGTGGAATTAAAATCAACATTGTTTTTCTGCGTTGGTGCAGACTTTCATACCACCATCCCCCGATACCCTCCCAGGCGCAGCAAGACTCCACTCACCCAGGCCTGGGAACTGCAGGTTCCACGCCTCTATTCAAGCTGCCAAGCTCTGTGAAAGTCCTTTGAGCACAATTAGGATTTTTTACTAGATGCCTTAATGGTGTGCCCACAGGAAATATGTACCTTGGCCCAGCCACCTTCTCACTGCAACTGGAATTGGCATTGCAGCCCCTGGAAAATGGGCACCTCTCATCTTTACAGTCGGCATGAATCGCCCCGTTCTGTGCAGGAGTGGGGCTTGCCTGCCTGAGACGCCTGCAGACATAACACGTGGGCCGCCTTTCCCATGTCGAACTTTCCCTAGGGGCTGGAAGCCGGCCGAGAATCCCTCCTCGGGCCGCTGTAATTTTTCCTCCCTCACAGATATTCCCCAGTAACATGTGTCTGTGGATTTTAAAGGCACGCTTGGTGAGTGTGTGGGGTTTGATGAAATCTGCTGGTCTCTCCTGTTTGAAGCCCTTCTCTGAGTCCCCATCACTTATGAGATACAGCACAAGCTTGTCATCATAATTAACGAGGCCCGTTATGATCTAGTTCCGCCTACATTGTCAGCCTCACCCTCCTCCCTTGTAACATTTGCTGCAGCAACACCGAGTGGCCAGTGGTCCCTCGAACCATGGTGTTTCACTCCTCCATGTATCTGCCTGTGCTGCTCCCCCCTGCTCGAGATGCCCTTCTCTCCCCATCCAGCAGAGAACTGTCCCTCCCCTAACACCCAGGCCAGCAGGCACCTGCTACAGGTAGCTTTCTCCTCTTCCCTGTCTCCTGTGCTGTTTCAGTGCCCTCCCTCTTACAGATGTCTGTGTTTCACTCGTCTCCCTGTATTGCATTTTGTCTCCTTGCCTGTCTTTCTCCATTAGTGCACTGTGAGATGGTTGAGGACTAGGGCTGTGTTTTTTCATCTGAACTGCCAGAACCAATCACAGTGCGGGGCTCATAACCACCAATCAAAGCCCATGGTTGAACTGAAAGGCATAGAAAGAGCATCTGATGTGGGGCTGGGCATTTCCCACACTACACATTCTCTTCTCAACAAAGTTTTGTCGAACTGACCTGAATCTTCCTGGCTTTGGATGTAATTATGATTGGTGCATTTAAAGAAAAAGATGTAAGGCCAAGCGCCATGGCTTATGTCTGTAATACCAGCACTTTGGGAGGCCAAGGCAGGAGGATGACTTAAGGCCCTGTCTCTATAAAAAATAAAAGAAATTAGTTGGGTGTGGTGGAGTGTGCCTATAGTCCTAGCTACTCAAGAGGGTGAGGTGGGAGGATCGCTTGAGCCCAGGGGGTCAAGGCTACAGTGAGCAGTGTTCATTACAGAGCATTCCAGCCTGGGTGACAGAGCGACACCCTGTCTAAAAAAAAGAGAGAGAGAGAAAGGTGTAGATTACCTAAGAAATACCTTATGCCAGAGCTCAACAAATGAAATGCAGCAAGGAGGTAGCAAGGGAGGAAGGGAGGAAAGAAAAGGAAACACACATGGAAACATTTATTGAGGGCCTGTCCTGTGGGCTCCAACTCCAAAAGACAACCTGAATCTGCCCTCATCTCTCCCCTCAGTTCCACTCAGCTTGGACCAGTCCCTCCCATCTCTCACCTGGACCTGCAGCAGCCTCCTCTCAGTTTCCACCCACCCTGTCATGGACTGAATGTTTGTGTCCCCCTGAAATTCCTTTTTTTTTTTTTTTTGAGATGGAGTCTCGCTCTGTCGCCCAGGCTGGAGTGCAGTGGCGTGATCTCAGCTCACTGCAAGCTCCGCCTCCCAGGTTCACGCCATTCTCCTGCCTCAGCCTCCCGGGTAGCTGGGACTACAGGCGCCTGCCACCATGCCCGGCTAATTTTTTGTACTTTTAGTAGAGATGGGGTTTCACCGTGTTAGCCAGGATGGTCTTGATCTCCTGACCTCGTGATCCACCCGCCTCAGCCTCCCAAAGTGCTGGGATAACAGGAGTGAGCCACCGCGCCTGGCCTGTGTCCCCTTGAAATTCCTATGTTGAAGCCCTAACCCCTAATGTGATGGCATCAGGAGGAGGGGCCTTTGGAAGGGGAGTAGGCTTAGATGAGGTCATGAATTGGTGTCCTTACTAGAAGAAAGAGAGAGGCCGGCCGTGGTGGCTCACACCTGTAATCCCAGCACTTTGGGAGGCTGAGGAAGGCTGAGCACTTGAGGTCAGGAGTTTGAGACCAGCCTGGCTAACATAGTGAATGAAACCCCATCTCCACTAAAAATACAAAATTAGCTGGGCGTGGTGGAGGGTGTCTGCAGTCCCAGCTGCCTGGGAGGCTGAGGCAGGAGAATCGCTTGAACCTGGGAGCCGGAGGTTGCAATGAGCCAAGATCGTGCCACTGCATTCCGCCTGGGTGACAAGAGCAAAACTCTGTCTCAAAAGAAGAAGGAGAGACCAGAGCTCCCCTTCCGTGTGTTTATTCAGAGGTCCTGTTGAGCACACAGCACGATGACACTTGACTGCAGGCCAGGAAGAAAACCCTCACCAATAACTGAATCTGCCAGCGCTCTGGTCCTGGACTCCCCAGGCTCCAGAACTGTGAGAAATAAATGTCTGTGGTTTAAGACCCCCCAGTGGATGGTATTTTGTGATCCCCACCAGGGCTGACCAAGACATACTCCCTTACACTTTACTCTCCACTCAGCAGCCAGAGTCAGCTTTTACAAATGCAAGTGAGATCAAGCCATTCTGCCTTAACTTCCCCACTGATTTCTCTTGAATATAACCCACCCTCCTTTCTTCAGCCTACAAAGACCTTCTGTGATCTGGCCATCAATCTCATTTTCAGAATTCTGTCTTAGTCTCTCTGTCTCTTGCTCAAATTCCACTCACATACACCTTCTTTCAGTCCTTTACAAGCTAAGACCTTGTGCACCACTGTCCAAATGACATTCCTGCAGCCCTTTGGATGACTGGCCCTTAAAAGACACCTCCTCATTGAGGCCTTCCTTGACTGTTGTATCTAAAGTCACTCCACAGCCACTTTCCGTCATGCCACCAGTTTTATTTTCTCCATGGCACTTTTCAGGACCCAATACACCTTCTTGTCTATGTACTCATTCATTCTCCATCTCCCCCAACTAGGCTCCTTGAGAACAGAAACCTCACTCGTGTCGTTCACTACTCTATTCCCAGCACCTACAACAGAGCCTGGCTCAGGTGGTGTTTAGAAATGAGTGGTTCTTGAGTGACTAGACGTGCCTGGCACTGGCTAGACATGTTCACAGGCAGTATTTTTATACCATCATGTCCAGAAAGGTTTCCTGTAGAGACCTGTCAATGATTTCCAGGGTTTTGACATCCCTGGGGTGAATTCATTCATAATTAGTTTCTTTGAAGTAAAAGTGAATCAGTGTGTGACTTCATACCCAAATCCATATCAAAGTGTTTATGGATGAATGCAAGGGCAGTGGAATTAATGCAGCCTTAAAATGCGAGGTGTAGGAAGCTGCTACGTGAAGGGACGTGGTAGGTGGTGACAGGCTCCTGTCAAGGTCTGCACTCCAGCACTTGCCAGTCAATTGTGCTAAGGTTTAGCCACCTTAAAACCAGGGTCAGGCCTATCTGCCCACCCACTTTAAAGCCTGAAATGACGAATGAAATTTCTGAAACCCTGAGCTTCTCAGAAGCAAAGTTTAGCATGAAGGTTAGGGTGTGCTTTTAGGAGTGCATTGTCAAAGGGAATCTGAAATTTTCTTTGGCTTTGAAAAGAGCCCTGGACTTGGAATTGGAGACCTAGGTTTCAGCCCAGATTCTAGTGCTCAGGCACTGTGTGACTTTGGGCAGGTCCCTTAACCTCACCTAATCTCTTTTCTCCTTTGTAAAAAGTAATGCTTCCTCTTTCCCCTCAGGAGGTTGTCCTAAAAGTCAGAATTAGAATGATTCGGCCTGCGGTGGCTCACGCTTGTAATCCCAGCACTTTGGGAGGCTGAGGCGGGCGGATCACGAGGTCAGGAGATCGAGACCACGGTGAAACCCCGTCTCTACTAAAAATACAAAAAAAATTAGCCGGGCGTGGTGGCGGGCGCCTGTAGTCCCAGCTACTCGGAGAGGCTGAGGCAGGAGAATGGCGTGAACCCGGGAGGCGGAGCTTGCAGTGAGCCCGAGATCGTGCCACTGCACTCCAGCCTGGGCGACAGAGAGAGACTCCGTCTCAAAAAAAAAAAAAAAAAGAAAAAAAATGATTCTCTGCAGGAAAGTGTAGAACTATAAGGCACCATATATTGTAGTTGGTTACTGTAATTATTGTCAAGATCTGCTCCTTGGCTGGGCGTGGTGACTCATGCCTATAATCTAGCACTTTGGGAGGCTGAGGCAGGCAGATCACCTGAGGTCAGGAGTTCAAGACCAGCCTGGCCATCATGGTGAAGCCCCATCTCTACTAAAAATACAAAAATTAGCTGGGCGTGGTGGCGTGCACCTGTAATCCCAGCTACTTAGGAGGCTGAGGCAGGATAATCACTTGAACCCGGGAGGCAGAGGTTGCAGTGAGCCGAGATTGTGCCATTGCACTCTAGCCTGGGCGACAGAGCAAGACCCCGTCTCAAAAAACAAAAACAAACAAACAAAAAGCAGATCTGCTCCTGGAATCAAAACAGAAACTATTAATTATTAAAAATGATTGGCTGGGCGCGGTGGCTCACGCTTGTAATCCCAGCACTTTGGGAGGCCGAGGCGGGCAGATCACGAGGTCAGGAGATCGAGACCACGGTGAAACCCCATCTCTACTAAAAATACAAAAAATTAGCCGGGCAAGGTGGCGGGCGCCTGTAGTCCCAGCTACTCGGAGAGGCTGAGGCAGGAGAATGGCGTGAACCCAGGAGGCAGAGCTTGCAGTGAGCCGAGATCGTGCCACTGCACTCCAGCCTGGGCGACAGAGCAAGACTCCGTCTCAAAAAAAAAAAAAAAAAAAGATTAATCCAAACCCCTTTGTGTGATGTGATGTGTGTGTGTGTGTGTGTGTGTGTGTGTGTGTGTGTGAGTACTTGTATTATAAGGCTCCTGCTTTGGGTTGCTGCCCATTTACTTGAGATAAGAACACCCATACAATGTGAAAAGCTAACAGAATGAAGGACCAAAAGTCTTTTGAATAAAATGCTGTAGGAGGGGATGGTGGCCTGATGTATTGCAATAATCTCCTAACCAGCTTTCCTGCCTCTCTGGGCTCTCTCTTTCCCAAGCCACCCCATGTAGTGGCACCAGAGACCATGCCTCCAACAAAAGGTAATGTAGCTAAGTGGTTAAAGAGGCAGACTTTGGAGCCGGATGCTTGGGTACAAGACCCAACTGTGCTGCCCAACTAGACAGTTATTTCTCTGTAAAATTAGAAAAGTGCTAGTTCATTCCCCTGAGGGTTGCACAGAGGATTAAAGGAATTAGTCTGTATTAACTATATTTTATATGTATAGCTTATATATTTTATGTATACTTAAATATTTTATATATAAACACAAGCTATATTTTATATCTAGCTAATTAAGCTAAATATAAAAGTATACTTAGCACCCTGTCTGGCCCTTTATAAACATTGGCTATTATCGTTAAGTTGCTCTTCTGGTCCTATGACTGGTCTACGCAACATTTTTTCATGGAGTCTCATTTCCTACCAAAGTAGGAACAGCCCTAGCAAGTTGTCAAGCTCTCCCCGACTCCATCTTAGCAGCTCTGTCTGTTCCTCGCCTTCACTGCAGGCAAACAGAATGATCTGCTTTTCTTGACACTTTTTTTTTTTGCCTTCAAGGCTCAACTCTGCTTCCCAAAGTTGGAAGTGCCTTCTCTTTTCTCGGAACCCACATAGGGCTTTGTTGCTGTGTACAGCACTTCTCATTCTAGTTTTTGAGATGGTTTTATCCTCCCCTGATGGACTGTAAGCTCTTGGATGGCAAAGATTCTAATTTATTTGACTTGCATACTTTTTGCACATAGGCCTTTTGCCCATAACAGGTATTTACTGAATGTTTGTTGAATGCATGGTGTGGTCAGAAATGGCAGCACAAAAGTGAGAGTTGAACTGTGCCTTGAAGGAAGAACAGGCTTTAAAAAATCGTTATTATTGGCCGGGTGCGGTGGCTCACGCCTGTAATCCCAGCACTTTGGGAGGCCAAGGCAGGCGGATCACCTGAGGTCGGGAATTTGAGACCAGCCTGACCAACACGGAGAAATCCAGTCTCTACTAAAAATACAAAATTAGCTGAGTGTGGTAGCACATGCCCGTAATCCCAGCTACTCGGGAGGCTGAGGCAGAGAATTGCTTGAACCCAGGAAGTAGAGATTGTGGTGAGCCGAGATCGCGCCATTGCACTCCAGCCTGGGCAACAAGAGCAAAACTCCATCTCAAAAAAAAAAAAAATCATTATTATTTAGATTGTAGTGCAGTGACTAAGAGCATGCATCATGTAGCTAAACTAACTGGGTTCAAATCCCGAGTCTGACATTTCGTAGCTCTGTGACTTGGGACAAATTACTTAACCTCTCTGTCCTTCCATTTTCTCATCCATTAAATAGGGATGATAAAAAACAAAAAACAAAAACAAACAAGCAAGCAAACAAAAAAACCCTTCTTCCTGGTGTTACATTGTAAAGATTGTCACATGAACTTAGTGGCATCCTTGGCACTTTGTAAGTGCTCAATGAACAATAGCCATTACTAGTATTATCACACAGATAATGAATGCTTCTTATAAGAAGTACAGCAAGACACTAGAAAGTGGAAGAGTTCCTCCCTGCATCCCGGCAATCTTACCCCCATAGACAGAGCCACTACTATGGGCTTAGTGAATATCCTTCCAGAAGTTTTATGAATATAAAATATATTTAGTAACATTAACAGAGTCATACCACCTCTACCATTCAATTATGAAAGCCACTGAGGGATGCAGGCTGATGGAACCGTTGCCCTCTCCAACTGCATTGGCCATTAAATGCTTCAGCCTGCAAGTGACACACTTCATTGGCTTTCACAACTCATTGGCCAGAACTAGTCACTTAACCCCAACCAACCCCCCAAGGTGGGTGAGAGGTGTAACCCTGTCACATGCCAAAAGGAAGGGCACATCTAAAATCTAAATCTTAATCTAAAATCAATCTAAAATATGCTGAGAAAACCCCACAACAACTAAGAGAGAGAAGGGCCAAATGATGTTGTTGTAGCCAATGTTGCTTCAAAATATTGGGCTAAAGGCAGGGTTTGAATATGCTTGGAAACAGCCTGGTTCCATGGGTCAGGGCGTTTTGATAAGGGTTACAGGTAAGGTAGAAGGTGGTGGAATAGTGTGAAAAAGCTTTTGAAAACAGTGAAAACCTGTCCAAGAAAATCTTCATAGAAGCTTTACTCTCCTTCTACTTCTTCTCAATTTTCTTTTCCCTGGGTCCTTAGACCTGCGTTGGGATTCGTGTAAAGTGCATTCAGGCTCTAATAGATTCCCTATTCAAGAGGTTTCCCAGGGCAGAAGGTACTCTAGCAGTACCTTCTATGTGACAGTGTTTTCCATATATGAACTCACCTATCCTCACACCAACCCTATAAGGTAGGCATTTTCACTATTTTCTTTCTTTTCTTTTTTTTTTTTTTTTGAGACGGAGTTTCACTCTTGTTGCCCAGGCTGGAGTGCAATGGACAGATCTTGGCTCATGGCAACCTCCGCCTCCTGGGTTCAAGCGATTCTCCTGTCTCAGCCTCCCAAGTAGCTGGGATTACAGGCATGCGCCACCATGCCCGGCTAATTTTGTATTTTTAGTAGAGACTGGATTTCTCCATGTTGGTCAGGCTGGTCTTGAACTCCTGACCTCAGGTTATCCACCCACCTGGGCCTCCCAAAGTGCTGGGATTACAGGTGTGAGCCACTGCGCCCGGCCAGCATTTTCACTATTTTCATTTGACAAAGAGGACGTTAAGGCACAAAAAGGTTAAATCACTTGCTCCAAGTTCACCTGGGATTAGAAGCCAGGCATTAAGATTCCAAAGATGGATTGCTAGGGCAATTGGTAGAAGAAATGTTCCAGGACCTTCCCCTCCCCTCAACCTTAAACCCCTAGCTACCGTAATTTACCACAAAAGCCTCTCTATTTTAATAAAAATTTTCCAGCCCTATCCTATGCCCCATTAATTTTAGCCAGGATTCAATGCAAAGAAATAGCACCGCAATGAAAGCTCATGGGCCCAGCTGTTCCTTTAATAGACTTGACCTGAAAACCTTAAGTAAAAATCAGTCCTGCTGTCACCTGGTTGAGGCCCTGCTTTGTTTCTGCTAACTAGTCTGATTTCATTGTCACTCATAATCTCTTGATGTTTGTGTTTTTTTCTTTTTTTCAACTCTAAATACTTTTATAATTTCACCATGAAAAATCTCCTTTCATGGTGCATTTCTTCCCCCCAGGTAGTGGTAACCTTTGAAACACACACTGACAACATTCCTAGACTTTCGAATATAGTTAATACTCACTTCAGGCTGAAAGGAATTTCTTAGCAAATTAGGGTCTGTGATGATGACCGTTTCTGCATTTTTATAATAGCTTTCATCTGAGGCCTATAGGACACTGTGTAATGTTAATTAGACCCCTGTGAAGCAGAGAAGGGCACGGGGAAGGTGCAAGGATGGAAATTAACACTGTGCCAAGTACATAACATAAGCCAGAAGTGATACTTCCTCTTCATGTTTTCCGTTTTCATCTTCTCAGTGTTGACATGCCCAGAAGATGTTAGCATTGGTGACTGATCTGGTTTCCTTGCCCTCTTTCTTCTCTGGTTTAAAGTCTCAGCTATGGCCACTTGCCCTCCAGGCCCATTCCTGTGGTCCTCTGGGTCTTACCTCTAGGCTGCAGAAGAAGTTATTTCCTCTCCCACCACCCTTCCTCTAGTGAAGAGAAGGGTGAGTTTGTCCCCATACCATACCAGTCATGGGAGGAAAGAGCGTAAGGAAGGGATTCCATGTGACGAGAAGGGATCCCAGCCAGTCACTGGCCCAACCTGGTCCCATTAATGTAATACCTTGACTCATCCCAGGCAAAACCCTTCTCCTTCTGGTGCTTATGGTGTGACCCTGAGGGTGCCACGTTACCTGTGATCCACTTCATGTTAGACAAAATGAGGAAGGGTGTGGTTTGAGGGTTTCATGGAGGTTAGGAACCTCCAGGTATGTAGGGTGGCTGAGACGTTGAGACTGACACCCCAGTAAAGAAGGGGAGATAAAGGCTGCTATATGTCTGGCCTGGGAGCTGGGGAGGACATGGTTTGTGATGAGGGGTGGGAGAACCTGGAAAACCAAGCAAGTACCCAAGATCAGGGTCAAGGTCAAGGTTAGGTCAGAGACTAGAAATGCAACACAGAGTAGAATCACCAAAATAGACCACTGCACTAGCTCTGTGGGAAATAGTTCAAAGTTTTTCAACATGGAGGAGCAATGTAGCACTCTGTAGAAGGCCAGAGGATCATACAATAAGGAGAGTTTGGTGTGGGAGCAGGGCTTGACCATTGTTATTCTTTGAGGAAAATCTTGAGCTGGTTCCATTTGCCTTCAATTGTAGACTCAGAAACTTTTCTTTCTATGGCACTACCTTGCCAGGTAAACAAAGGCCCCATCCTCCTTCTTGGGGGCTTACAAGCACCATGAGATATTGTATATTAGGTTGACCGCATGGAATCAGTCTTCTCAACTACAACATAGCCAGGTTTAGAGGCAAAGACAGTTGTTATTCCTGCTAAACGGTCAGTGAGGGAAATGCCAACAGCCATCCTAGGAAGTCCTCACTGGATGCCAAAGGACAAGACAACCAGTGCAGCCCTGATGCGTGGGTGGTGCACAGGCTCATGTGAGTGGATACTGCGTTGTCCATGGATGCTGGGTCTGCTCATGCCCCTGGAGTTTCTTCAGATCTGACCTTCTCGCCCCAGTTTCCATTAGTTCTCCTCCCCACTGGATATCCACATTCCTTGAAGCTCAGGTGGTAGGGCTAGTAAGGAATTTGTTTCTCACTCACAATACTTCTGCCCAGTGTTTAATCCTTTCTGAGTCTTTTCCATTTCCCTAATGAACTAAGCTTTTGAAACTCAAAAGTCAGGAAGTCTTTTCCCGGTTCTGTTTTCCATTGTAACATCCTTTCTCTGAGGTAGTCAGTGCAGAAGAGCCCAACTGCTTCAAAGGGCACAGGGACCTGGGCAAGCACCAAGGAGAGAAAGGAAACATTGGGGTTGAAGGAAAGCATTGGTTCATACAGTACAAGGAGGTTAAAATATTTTTCTCCCACAGATCTCATTTCTGAGAGGCTGATTTTAAGTTGGTTGTCTCACTTGCATGGAAACACTCTTTCTATCTATGTGGCTTTTGGCCCATCTACTGACATCCGTATTTAGAACATCAGTTGGGTACCCAAGGATGAGCATGAGTAGGGCAGAGGCGGGTGGCTCCCGTCAAATACAGCCCAGGGGGTCAAGAAGCAGGGAGGTCTGGGAGCACAGATACCACATGGGTCCCCTTGGACCCACAGGGAGGAAGGAGTCTGGAACATTTCACCCTGCCTGCAAATATCCTCACACAGCAGAAGAACCACAGGCAGCCACCATGGTTGCAGTGGCTGTGAGGAGCTGGAGTTCCTAAACAAGATGGGGCAGAAGCATGACCTCTTTGATCTTAGTCAGGACCCTACATTGAGGATAATGTGACCTGGGGAAACCAGGACCCCACTAGGGTGGAATCAAAGTGCTGTTTCTGCTTCTTGTGCTCTTGAGGGTAGTTGGAAATGGATTGTTTCAGGGCTCCATCTAGTAACTGCCCAGCTTCTGAGTCTAAGCTCCAGATGAAGTGTTGACATTGAGTAGGAAGGTCCTTCTGTTTATGGAATACTGTGGTTTATATAATTCCTATGTTTAAGCTTTTTCTCTATGTAGTAAAATGATTGATCCCCTCAAAATAGCATCATCTGGGGTTGTTTTTAGATGAAATAAAGCATCTAGACGGACCCTGATTTTTGTTCAAATTGGCTGAATTGGCTGAACTGGGTTAATTGGAAAATACTAGGTCAACCACAAACATGCTATGAGTCTAGAGCAATGGACTTAGCTTCTGTCTGGATCCTGTATTACCCTGCCAGAAACATATGCTCTAAGGCAGCTGTGAAAGGGAACTGTTTTGATTTATGAGACCCTGAGCAAAGGATTTCAGTTCTCTGAGTGTCCACGCCATTGATGGTACATGCAAACTACACACACTACACACAAACACACACCACATTCACACAAACTTGTTGGAGTCAGTCAAGCCCCACAGCCCTAAAAGGCACTTCACAAAAGCATGAATGAGAAGAGAAAGCAAACCTGAGATTCTGCGGGGCAATGGACACCAATCCCCCATCCCAAAGCTCCCCATTTAAATGTGATTAATTTGCAATTCTGAAAGATGTCATTTGTGTCAATCCAGGAACGCATTCTTTTTGGGGTGAGCGGAAATGTCCCCAACTTCTGGTGGTAGCGGATACATCTGAAAAATGGAATCGAATCAATTTTGCTCCCGAGAGGGACAGGTGGAGGACTCCCATTTCCTGCCAATTCAGTTGGAAACAATGAGGAGAGAGGAAAAAAAATGGAGCCCTCCCTTCTCTTTCTGGCCTTAGACATGAACTCCTGATAAGATCCTGGAAAACAGGCAGCGTTTTTAACAGCCGGTTGCCCTCTTCAGCTGAGAAAACAGCACGAGCCAAAACTAGGAACCAGGGCCACCTCTATTGTGAATGTGGCCAGGCTGACTTATTGTCGCCAAACAGCAAATCATGAAATGACTGAGATAAGGAATATAATCACATTTTCACATGAACCTTACATTCTTACCTCTTCTATAGGAAAGGATATCCCTGCAGGAAGGAGGAAGGTGGGGCCTGCCCATGTTCTGCAGCAGGGCTGGGACTGCATTGTCCAGGCTTTTGTAGGGACACAGGAAGAGGGTACGGAAGTTTCTACAGGAAAACAGAGAAAAGTTCAAACATAAACAGCATCCAAAAAAATTTACCAACAGCAAACTAGATTTCCTCTTTGGGCCTCCCATGCTTCCATGCACCCCTGGACTGGCAGATTTTAATCTTGGATTCTGTTCACCTTGGTAACCTCCAGCGTGTGTGATTATGCTGTTTCCCTACTTATTAAGTTAAAAGGATGTGTTTTCTACGGTAATGGAGACAAAAACAACCTCTTTCCAGAGACTGTATCCTGGCCTGGCCGGAGACTGTTCTGTCTTTTCCATTTGTCATTTCTGGGGAGGGCATGAGCTTCTCTGAAGTTCCATATGGGATAGGGAGGCTCCCTTTCAGGAGCCTTTGAACAAAAGCTGAAAGTGGCTACATCATTGCTTCCCACAAGGCAGGGGTTTGGTTCAGTTCCCTAGTTTCAGCCAGAGATGAGCTTTGAGAAACTCACCCATAAGGGACACGAGAATTGTATCCTCACTCCACCCCCAAGTCACTAGTGAGCGCTGGAGTTGTCCCTTTCCACCCTCCTTGCTGTCTGTCCTCCCACCCCCCAGGGCTCAGAAGAAGCTGCCACAGGAATCTCGGCTGCCCACCCTGAGGCCACACAGCTCTGGTTTTAGGGTTATGAAAACCATGGCTCTAACAGGGAGAATTCCATCACTAAATCTGAAAGAAGAGGGCCTAGATGAAACTAGGGAGCAGCTTTGGGGACTCACACCACCTTATGCCTCGGCCTTGTGTTCTAAACCAAGTGGTTCCTTTCTGCCTCTGGTTACTTAGATGGGTGACAAAAAAAATTATAGAAAAATGTTATCAGATTCCCTGGTTTTGGGAAGAGGGGCTTGAGGGAAAAGGCCTTCTCAAGGGCAAACTCTGAAATGTAAGAAGTTTCTCTCCACTCTTCTTCCTGACTGAAAGGCCTCACATTGGCTAGGGATCACAGAAGTCACTTCCACACTCGGTGTAATGGGGACTGCCAGGCACTAAGAGGAGCATCCGTCACCTCTCAGATGGGGCCAATCACACATTTTAGGAGCAAACAGTTACAGTTAATAGACAGATTTCCTAGACACTTGCCGTTACGGGAAATTAAAGTACCCCCTACCCCCCTCAAAATAGCTCGTAAGTCTAAGGATCTTCCCCAGCCCATCAGAGGAGGGAGTTCTGAGTGGACTGTGATAGCTTTTTCGGGGATATCTTTTCCTGAATTGCTTTTTCCAGAACGGATGACTTCCATTATGTTCAGCCAGGGACCAATTTTTCACTTAAGTATGTAAAGCAAAATATGACTTTTTCCCTGGATATGTTACAACAGAAAGCTTTTCTGACAGCTGCCAGGCAGGTGATTAAAGCATGTTATATAAAGGCCCAGGTACAAGTAAGAGGGTGACCTCGAGTTCTCAAACCAGTGTAAAATGCTATTTAAGATGGATTCAGAGAGCTCTACTGTGTGTAAGGAATGCCTGCATTTTCAGAAAACAGGAGGTGAAGACTCATTCATGCAACACACACGTATTGAACAGCTGTTGCCCTCCAGCCTTACATTCATTCATTCATTCATTCATGTATTCATTCATTTATAGAAGGTGCCAGGCACTGGGTTACATTTGAAGAACAATCAGGGGTGATTTTCAACACATGTAACAGGAAGGCTTTCACCCTAACCCACCAGTTTTGTTTTTCAGGGTTTCAGGAGGACTTTGGAGATGTTGCTGGGCCTGTGCTGGAGGCCCTGCGCTCCTGTGTCAGGTGTTAACCCTTGAGTCACTTGGTGCATTTTGGTATTTTAGTAACCACTACAGCTTGCCAGCTGGCTCAGTCCTGAATACAGTAATATACAAGTCCCTGATCTCTGGAAGCCAGCATTTTAGAGTCTGCTACATTTCCAGAAAAATAAGCCTGAGTCCCAAGCTGACCTGAGCCCAAAGTCCTGCATGGGCTTCAGGAAGTTCTCAACTCCCATGAAAGGGAGGCAGCAAGGGCCCTTCTAATCCAAGGCTGAGTATCAGATGGAGCTGGAGCGAGCCAGGGAGTCCTGTTAAGGATGATGAACCAAGAGAGGGACTCCCCTGGCTCTCCAAGCTCTGTTTCTCACAGGACCCAGTAGGGCTGTGGCCTCCACCTGTGGAATCAGGCTTGCCACACTCCAAGACCAGCAGGCCTCTGAGCAGGGGGTCTCTAGAACAGCCCAGCAGATGACTCAGTTTCAAGCTTCCACCTTGATGGTACGGCTTCTTACCTGTTGCTTTTCTTACAGCCAGCTCTCTTCAGTCATTTAGGTTACCTGCCTGGCCCCTATGGACATGTGATTCCTCAGCTACCCTCTTCCTAAAGACAGGTTTCATTTAGAGTCAAAGTTAGAAGCATATTAACCTAGGCCTGAGCCTGTCTTAACTTATTTTACCCTTAATGAGGGTGAACAGTCATCATTATTGCTCTGATAAAACATGTACAGGAAGTCTAGAAGTATGCAAGGGGCTCACCTCTCTTGTGAATTGTCAGCAAGTATCAGGTTAAAGGAATACAGTGAGAAGAGAAAGCAATAATGGGCAAATTTAAAGTAACTATTGGAGAAAGCTTATAACCATTGGGAAGAAAATCCTGGATTCCAACAACCCTAAATCATGTAAGACCTACAATTTCTACATGAGTACAGAACAATCAAGTTACTAGGTTATTAAATGAAATTCACTGCAATTACAAATAGTTTCCTGTAAAAGTCCAATATTGTATAAAATATTACTATAAACCAACATTATTGTCTTTAAAACTCATTTACTGGAAACTTTGCATTCAGATGCCAGCCATCACCATCTAACTGGTCCTCTTGGAAGACCTGCTCCTTTTCCCATGACACCCCTACAAAAAACATTTTAGAACTCCTTGTCCCAAATGCTTGTGTGGGCTAATACTCAAAGCCAATTTATGAGTCACTTAGAAAAAGACTCTTATATTGTTTTATACTCATATATTTTGTTTGTTTGTTTTTTTGAGATGGAGTCTCGTTCTGTCACCCAGGCTGGAGTGCAATGACACCATCTTGGCTCACTGCAACCTACACCTCTAGGTTCAAGCGATTCTCCTGCCTCAACCTCCCCAGTAGCTGGGATTACAGGCACGTGCCACCACACCTGGCTGATTTTTGTATTTTAGTAGAGACGGGGTTTCCCTATGTTGACCAGGCTAGTCTTGAACTCCTGATCTCGGGTGATCTGCCCACCTTGGCGTTTAAAGTGTTGGAATTACAGGCCTGGGCCACCACGCCAGGCCACGTATCTTATTTTTGATCCAAAATAGTAACATCTACTTTTTTCACCATTATCTAGATATTATTTCTGTTCCAAAATAAAGTCTATCAAATAATGAACATTTATTCATACTGAAAATGAAAGAGGCTGGGTGCAGTGGATTACACCTGTGATCCTAGCACTTTGGGAGAATTGCTTGAGGCCAGGAGTTTGAGACCAGCCTGGGCAACAAAGAGAGACCCTGTCTCTACAAAAAATAAAATAATTAGCCTGGTGTCGTGGCATATGCCTGCAGCCCCAGATACTCAGTACTAACTAGGTTAGTCACAAAGTATATGGTGCTGAGCAAAAGAGATGTACAGCTAGAATTTGTGCAAAGAATCAAATTACTTCATGGGAAGTTGTTTTTTTAAACATTAAGCAAAGACGGTCTTTGTTTCCTGACAACCATGTAGCCCCTGCCCAGTAGATGAGTCGATATAGAATGGGTGGATGCCAAGCAGGAGAAAGAGGTCATTGCTCAGCTTTGAGGGCCACACTCAATTTTTAAATCCATAAGACAGGCTGAGTATGGTGGCTCACACCTGCAGTAATCCCAGAGTTTTGGGAGGCCAAGGCAGGAGGATAGCTTGAGGCCAGGAGTTCGAGACCAACCTGGGCAAAAAAGCGAGACCCCCATCTCTATAACTGATACATCCATGAGACAATAATCTTAAAAGGCAGGTTTGGTTGGGGAGTGGATGAAGAAAAAGTGGTAGGTGGCAGGGAGGGCAGTGGTTTGCCTTTACCTGCAAAAGGGAAACCTACCGCACAGCTTCACATTGCCTACACTATAGTGTGAGTCAATAGAGACCATGCCACAGAGTCGTTCCCACCAGCCAGAAAGGGAAGGAGAAAAGGGAGGAGGACGAAATGGGAGTAAGAAGAGTATCTTTGCTTTCAGGCCCCTTCGCCATGAGCAAACATCAGAGCAGGGATGTTGAATGGCCCAGGTGGTGGAGAGGAAGCTGGCTCAGAGAAGGCAGAGCTTTGCTTTCTGCTTGGAACTCAGAGGAAATTGTCTAGCATGGCATCCATGAACTGTGAGGGCTGCCACAGCAGGGGCCAAATGGTGGTGGTGGGTGTGTTTTCAGGGAAAGGAGCCTGTGATTGCTCCCCGTTTCCTCTCGACCTGTGTGTGGCCTGTAGTAGGGCACACCAAAGTTCCCCAAGACATACTCTCAAGACAGCTGAGAATGCAGGCTTGTGAGCTGGTGGGCAGGGGATGGCGCCACGGCAAGCTCAGATGTGGCCAAGGGCTGGAGGGCAGAGCTGCCCCCCTACAGCCCAGGTGTAGATGCAATGGTGGCCCCCGTGAGGAGGTCTTATCCCATGATAGCTCCCCCTGGGCCCTGCTCAACACCCTGAGGACCTCCGACCCACCCCTCCCTGCAGCTGGACCCTGTATTGAGGAGGATGGGCAGGGGAAGCATGCTTTAGAGAAAAGGAAGCAATCCTGATAGGAAGTTTCAACTTAGAATTAACTGATTATTTGGGCGAAACAGATTGTTTTAAGCCGGAAGAGGCTGTTACCTTTCATTGGTAAGTGTAAATTTCTTTTCCCCTCCACTATCAGCAGGAGTGGGAGCAGAAGAGACCAGTTATAAAAATAAAAAATGTAAATGACCTTTTTAAAACAAAAAAACCTGAGCTGTAGTGTGTATATGTCCACACCCTGCTGGTAAGTATGTGATTATAATTAACCATGAGTCCTGTGAAGAGAAAGTCTCTAGTGCTTTGAATGCATTTAATCAGGGCACATAACATAGACTGGCAGGCGGCCCTCGGGGACAGTCACTAGAAGGAAGCGATATTAGAGCGGAGACTGGCTGGAGGGTTAGATAGGCAGGGCTGCAGGAGGAAGGAGGCTGGTCCGGGGGCAGAAGGGAGAAGGTTTGCTGAGCTGGAGTGGCAGGAAGGGCCTGCGAGGAGTTGCAGGAGACGAGGGGCCAATGCCAAGTGCCCTTTTAGCTCTTCTTAAGTTTCTAGTTCACTCAACTCAGTTTAATCTATTTAAAATGCTCCTCTATTTTTCCGGGGGAAAACAACAACAACTATAACAAACAGTGTGCTTTGGCATTCAGAGATCCTCCGAGAATAAGTAAAGACAGAGGCAACAAGCCTCGAGCCAGGGAGTGGGCCCTGCAGCTCAGGCAGCTGCTGAGAGCTTAGAGCGCTGCCGCCGCTGCCCACACCTGCCAGATTCTACAGCCCTCTTGGCCTTCAGGCAATCCCATGCCCTGCCAATCTCTCCAACCCTCTGGAGGGCTGGCTCAGAAGCAGGGCTGTCCCAGTCTGGGTGTGGGAGCTCACGCCTGTAATCCTAGCACTCTGGGAGGCCGAGGCAGGTGGACCACTTTAGGTCAGGAGTTTGAGACCAGCCTGGCCAACCTGGTGAAACCCCATCTCTACTAAAAATACAAAAAATTAGCTGGGCGTGGTGGCAGGCACTTGTAATCCCAGCTACTTGGGAGGCTGAGGCAGGAGAATCACTTGAACTCAGGAGGCAGAGTTTGCAGTGAGCCGAGATTGCACCACTGTGCTCCAGCCTGGGCAACAGAGCCAGACTCCATCACAAAAAAAAAAAAAAAAAAAAAAAAAAAGAAGCAGGGCTGTCCCTCCTGTGGGGCTGAACCAGAATACAAGAGATCATGGAGATATAGACAACCGGACCATGGGCTGCTGGCTAAACCTGGTGTCCCTCTTTCGTGGCATCTGGATTTCTCACAGGCACCAGGGATGCAGTGGCATCACTGAGAATTTTCCTGGCCAGACTAATGGGTCAGAATGGTAGTAAGAGCAGACAGAATCAAGCCTCATGTGGATATAGACCAGCCAACCTGCTCTAAGCCACCAGTACACTTGCCTGGGCTACTATAACACTCTTTTAACTGGTCTTTCTGCTCCCACTCAGTCCACTCTACATTCTTTTTAAAGAGCTATTTTTACAAAATAAATCAGATCATGTCTCTCCTCTGTACAAAACCCTTTAATGGCTCCCCATTTTGCTTTTAATAAAATTAAAACTCCTTACATGCCTCTAAGCCCCCACGATTGGTTCTGCTTACCTCCCCTGTGTCAGCTTGTCCCACTCGCTCGTTCCATGCCACGCAATGATGCTCCTTTGGTGTCTCCGATGTGCCTGTTTTTTTCCTGGAATCTCCTCTGGACCTTCTAGAGCCCAGTTCCTTCTTTTTTTTTTTTTTTTTTGAGACAGGGTCTCACTCTGTCACCCAGACTGGAATGTGGTGGTACAATCACAGCTCACTGCAGCCTCAACCTCCTGGGCTCAAGCGATCCTACCACGTCGGCCTTTCAGAGTGCTAGGATTATAGGCATGAGCCACCACACCTGGCCTAGAGCCAGGTTCCTTCTGCCACTCAAGTCTCAGTCCAAACTCCTTCAGGGGAGCTGATCCTGAACAATGTTATCTAAAGTGCCACCTTCCCATTCTCATTCTGTTTTACCACCCTGTTGATGCCTTTCGTAGCTTCTATCAATCTAGTATTTTCTTGCTTATTTATTTGCTTATTTATTGTCCAGGTCCATTACTAGAATTTGAATTCTTTCAGGGCAGGGACTTTGCCTTGAACAATTCCTGGCACAAAGGAGGCCGAGGCGGGCGGATCACGAGGTCAGGAGATTGAGACCACGGTGAAACCCCGTCTCTACTAAAAATACAAAAAATTAGCCGGGCGTGGTGGCGGGCGCCTGTAGTCCCAGCTACTCGGAGAGGCTGAGGCAGGAGAATGGCGTGAACCCGGGAGGCGGAGCTTGCAGTGAGCCGAGATTGCGCCACTGCACTCCAGCCTGGGTGACAGAGCGAGACTCCGTCTCAAAAAAAAAAAAAAAAAAAGGAGGAATTCAATTAAGTACTTGTTAGATAAGTACATGAACGAACGAATGAATGACCTCTTACCAAGGAGAAGCCAAGATAATGCAATGAGTCTGGACTACAAACACTTCCTTTATGTGATTGGCACTGGGGGTGTTGGTGGAAAAAGGACAAAATGTGGGGGCGGAGGTGGGGAGTTGGGTTGCTCATAAAATTTGCCCACAATCTCATGACCAAGACAAGAGCAGTTGACTAACCCCAATAGAAACTCTAAAAGAAGTGTTATAGTCGGAACAAAATGTGCTACTTTTGACTGCGGAGTTGAAAATAGTTCGTAGATCCAAATTTAGTTCAACAACACAATAAACAGTAAACTTGGGCATTTACTGTTGTGCAAAACATGGAGCATTTTGAGATGAACAAGACTTGATCCCTGCCCTCAGGGAGCACACAGTCTCAGTGAGCACACGAGGAGCTGGCCACAGAAAAAGCTAATTCGTCTTTAAGGTGATTAAGTATGGAAGTAGCCAGGGGGAAATACACGGAGGGGTTCAGAGGAGGAAGGGACGGGCTCCACCTGAAGAGGGTGAGTAGACTTCAAAAGGTGAACAGGATTTTAGCAGGCTGAAAGGGCTAGGGTAAGTGATGGCCGAACTAAAAATATCAGCAAGGAGGTTTGAATGGCCGATGTGTGGTTCTGCATAGGTTGATGACAGCATCCTATAGGGAACTGGAAATGCGGACTAGGGAACAAGTTTGGGAATCCTCAGCAGGTGTTGAAGCCATGGAGCTTGGGAGAGCTCCCAGGAAAAGCATATTAAACCAAGCATGCCTGAAGCAGGAGAACTGGCTGAGATCACCAACAGGTGGAAAGGAAAGAAGACAGAGCTATGAGGACAAGCCCTTGGTGAATGCCAGGATTTAAAGGGCACATGGAGGAAAAGGAATTGGCAAAGGAGTGGTCAGAGAAATAGGAACCAGAATTTGGAGAGTTTCGACTCCCAGAATCCAAGAGATGCCTTCTCTGAGGGCTTCTCCACCTCCCTATTCATAACCCCCATCCTATTGGCTGCCACTTCGTCAATGTCCATTTCACTAGACAAGGAATAAGGTCCACGAGCATAAGAAATGTTTCTGACTTATTTATTGCTGTATTTCCTATATCTAAACCAGCTCTTGTCACTTAGTAGAATAGATGTATGGACAATTGAATGAATATGTATTCTCAAATGATGAAGAGAGTTGAAAAAAACTAAAAGTTGTGAAACCTTGGATTTGGCAATTTGACATAAACATGATGTTTGAGAGATCAATTTTAGGAATGGTGAAAGCCATAAAACTTATGTCGCAAGGTTGTTATTTGAATTAAATGAGCTAATATGTATAAATGCCTAGCCTAGTGTCTGGATGTAGTTTGAGCTCAATAGATGTTAGATAATTAATATTACTCCCTCTAGCCTTCACTTTCAGAAGCTGTTCTGGTGAACTAATTTGATTTGGTTTTGTGTTTGTTTGTTTTGTTTTGTTTTTGAGACAGGGTCTCACTCAGTCTCCCAGGCTGGAGTGCAATGGCGTGATCTTGGCTCATTGCAACCTCTGCCTTCCAGGCTCAAGTGATTCTCCTGCTTCAGCTTCCTGAGTAGCTGGGACTAGAGGCGTGTACCACCACACCTGGCTAATTTTTTGTATTTTTTTTGTAGAGATGGGGTTTCTTCGTGTTGCCCAGGCTGATCTCGAATTTCTGAGCTCAAGTAACCCACCCACCTCAGCCTCCCAAAGTGCCGGGATTACAGGCATGAGCCACTGTACCCAGCCTGGTGAACTAATTCTTTACAGTGGTATTGTAGCTAACAGATTTTGTTACTACCCTTCCAAGATATACTAGAGATGTATTGCCTTAAAAATGACAACTACAAAGCACTATTTTAATTGATATATAATAGATGTACATGGTTTTGGGGTACATGTGATAATTGAATACATTCATATAATTTGTAAAAACCAAATCAGCATACTTGGGCTATCCATCACCTTAAATATTTGTCTGTTTTTTATGCTACAACCATTCGAATTCTGTTCTAGCTATTTTGATCTCGAACTCCTGGCCTCTGGTGATTTGTCCACCTTGGCCTCCCAAAGTGTTGGGATTACAGGTGTGAACCATTGCACTCAGCCCTTTTCTAGCTATTTTGAAATACACAATAGATTACTGGAAACTATAGTCACCCTACTGATCTATTAATGTCTAATACTAGGTCTTATTTATTCTGTCAAACCATATATTTGTACACATTAATCAACTTCTCTTCATTTCCCCTCACCCAGGCCTTCCTGGCCTCCAGTAACCACCAATCTACTCTCTGTCTTCATAAGATTTGCTTTTTTAGCTCCCACACTAAAAAGTGTGGACATGTGACATTTGTCTTTCTGTGCTTGGTTTATTTCACTTAACGCAGTGACCTCCAGTTCCATCTGTGTTGCTGCAAACGACAGGGTTTCATCCTTTTTATGGCAGAATAATATTCCACCGTGTATATTTATTACATTTTCTTTATGCATTCATCTGCTGATGAGCACTTAGGTTGATTCCCTATTTTGGCAATTTGTGCTGCAATACACACAGGAGTGCATGTATCTCTTCAATATATTGATTTCCTTTCTTTTAGATATATACCCAGTAGTAGAAATGCTGGATCATATGATAGTTCTATTTTTAGTTTTTTGAGTAATCTCCATACTGTTCTCGATACTAACTGTATTAATTTACATTCCCACCAGCAGTGTATGAGAGGTCTCCTTTCTCCACATCCCCACCAACATCTGTTATTGCCTGGTTTTTTGATAAAAGCCATTTTTTAATTTTATTTTTTTAAATTTTTTGTAGAGATGTGGTCTTACCATGTTGCTCAAGCTGATCTTGAACTCCTGGGCTCAAGTGATCCTCCCACCGCAGCCTCCCGAGTAGCTGGGACTACAGGCATGTGCCACCATGCCTGGCTAATATTTTACTTTTTTTTTTTTTTTTTAGAGACAGAGTCTCACCATGTTGCCCAGGCTGGTCTCCAACTCCTGAACTCAAGGGATCCTCCTGCCACGACCTTCCAAAGTGCTGGAGATCACAGGCATGAGCCACCAGACTGGCCAAAAAAAGGCATTTTAACTGGGGTGACATGGTATCTCGTTGTGGTTTTGATTTGCATTTCTCTGATGATTAGTGATATTGAACATTTCTTCATATACAAAGTGCTATTTTATGAAATGCCTTTTAAAAACCCAGCAAAAGGAGATTTGTCTGTCCAATCTAGCTATGGCCTGGGAGCCTAATAGACTCCCAAGTGACCAGAAGATGAAATGGAATCTCCTTTCCTGTTAGGGAGCTTCATAGAACTAAGGCAGCTGTGGCCAGCCTTGGAAATAGGGCTTTGGTATTCTGTTCCTAAAGCTATATCAGTCTAAAGAATGGCTCTGACAAGTGGAGTGGCTCAAAAGACTGGTTCTGTCACTAGGTTTGGGTAAAGAAGAAAGAGGCTGCAGGTAGAAAAGGTCCTTGAAGATGTCAAAACATTGGACTGACAAGCAGGAGGCATAGGTTCGCATTCTGGATGTGCCACTAACTCTATGAACTTGACCAAGGCACTTAACTTATTTGTGTATCAGTCTCCTCATTTCAAGAATGATAGGCCTGGACAAGCACTGTGGCTCACACCTGTAATCCTAGCACTTTAGGAGGCCGAGGCAGACGAATCATTTGAGCCTGGGAGTTCAAGAACAGCCTGGCCAACATGGCAAAACCCCATCTCTACAAAAAATACAAAAATTAGCCAGGTGTGGTGGTGTGCACCTGTAGTCCCAGATACTTGTGGGCATATGAGATGGGGGGATTGCTTGAGCCTAGAAGGTCAAGGCTGCAGTGAGCTGTGTTCACGCCACTGCGCTCTGGCCTAGGAGACAGAGTAAGACCTTGTCTCCAAAAAAAAGAATGAGAGGACTGCATGAGCATCAAGGTCTTGGCAGTAGGTTGACTATAAAGAGGGCCACAACTTCTCCCATCCCTGCATGTTTGCTCCCTTTGCTGCATAGTTTTGCCTTTTCTCCTATTAAGAAGTAGAATCTATTTCCTCTCTCCTTGAATCTGGGCTAGCCCTGTAACTTGCTTTGACCTATAGATTGTAGTAGAAGTAACATTATGTTTGAGTCTAAGCATTAAGAGATCTTGCAGCTTCCACTGTCATTCCTGCAACAACGCTGTACCCATGTGAACAAGCCTAAACTAGCTTCCTTGAGGATGAAAGATAATGTGGAAAGAGAGGCTCAGCCAACAGCCAGCACCAACCACCAAACATGTGAGTGAGGCCATCTCAGATCATCCAACCCCAGTTGAGTCGCCAGATGACCATAGTCACATGTGTGATTCCTGTAAGACCAGCAGAAGAACCGCTTAGCTGAGCTCAACCAAATTACAGACCCATAGAGTTGTGAGCAAATAATATGGTTTCTACTTTAACCCATTAAGTGCTGATTTTTTTACATAGGAATAGGTAATTGATACAGCCCCTTTTATATCTGGCACTCTAGAAACTGATTTTATCACTCTTAAGGTATCAGGCTATATGATCTTTTAGTTGGATATTAGGGTTTGCTGCAGATAACTGGAACAAAGGTTAAGTGACTGTTTCATTTCCTCCCCTCCTACCTCCAGCTTTGACTTTGATGGCCTTCTCCTTGCAGTGCTGTTACATGTGGACTTACTAGAGCTAGAGCTCCGCTGCCTTCCCACCCTGTCAGGACTTGGCTTGGAGTACACTGAGAAAACAAGAAGTGGCTTGCGTGACTCAGTGGTCCTTCCTACTGAGTTTTCAGTTTCCACTCTCTGCTGGTTCCAGGGCATGTTCATTTGTTCATTTAGCCAGTATCTCTGAGCAGCTGCTGTGAGCATGAGGAAGGGTGTGGTGAGGGGAAGATCTGGCTTGGAGTGAATGAGTATCAAGGATCTGAGTAGTTTTGCTCAGAGAGGGGCAAACCCATTGCTCCCTTCTAAGCTTTCCTGTGGCATCTCACACACACACATTTCTGGGCTTCCTCAGAGGCAGCTCATTCTTAAGGCATAGAATTTCAGAGCTGAGGGAACTTTTAAGGCCAAGTTAGTCCAATCATTTTTTAAAAAATATGTATGAAAATACTAAGTTTTGAGAAGTTAAAGAACAGAGGTAGCTTGTGGTAAAATTAGGCCTAGAATTCAGACCTATTAGATCCAAATCTGGAGCTCTTTATCTTTTCTTTTCTTTTTTTTTTTTTTTAGATGGAGTCTCGCACTGCACACCCAGGCTGGAGTGCAGTGGCATGATCTCAGCTCACTGCAACCTCCACCTCCTGGGTTCAAGTGATTCCACTGCCTCAGCCTCCCAAGTAGCTGGGACTACAGGCACATGCCGCCACTCCCAGCTAATTTTCGCATTTTTAGTAGAGACAGGGTCTCACCATGTTGGCCAGGCTGGTACTCCTGGCCTCAGGTGATCTGCCCACCTCGGCCTACCAAAGTGTTGGAATTACAGGCATGAGCCACTGCACCTGGCCTGGAGTTCTTTCTACTGCATTAAAAGACTCCATCAGGCCAGTCATGGGGCTTACACCTGTTATCTCAGCACTTTGGGAGTCTGAGGCAGGAGGATCACTTGAATCCAAGAGTTTGAGACCAACCTGGGCAACATAGTAAAACCTCCTCTCTATAAAAAAAAATCAAAAAATTAGCCAGAAATGGTGGCACAGCTGCTTGGGAGGCTGAGGTGAGAGGCTCGCTTGAGCCTGGGAGGTCAAGGCTACAGTGAGCCATGTTTGTGCCACTGCATTCCAGCCTGGGCAACAGAGTGAGACCCTGTCTCAAAAGGAAAAACAAAAACAAAAACAAAAAACAAAACTCCCTCCAGGGCCCACACCCTCCTTCCTCCTACTAGTCCTTCCCAGCTTTGTATTTCAGGCATGCAACTAGCTTCCTCTTCTGGTTCCAGGTACAGATATAACCTGAGGAATCTTTCCTTAGATAAATTCCAACCACCAAATGATAGTAGGAATAATAACAATGATATACATTCAAAAAATATTTATCGGCCGGACATGATGGCTCATACCTGTAATCCTAGCACTTTGGGAGGCTGAGGCGGATGGATCACCTGAGGTCAAGAGTTCGAGACCAGCCTGGCCAACATGGTGAAACCCCATCTCTACTAAAAATATGAAAAGTTAGTGGGGCATAATGGCACGTGCCTGTAATCCCAGCTACTCGAGAGGCTGAGACAGGGGAATCACTGGAACCCAGGGGGCAGAGGCTGCAGTGAGATGAGATTGTGGCACTGCACTCCAGCCTGGGTGACAAAGTGAGACTCCATCTCAAAAAAAAAAAAAAAAAAGAAAAAAATTTATCAAGCCCCTATTATTTGCCAGGCTCTACCTTAGCTTTTGGCAGAAGAGGAGAGACCAGGAATGAACCTGTGGAGAATATAGCTTCTTGAGGAAGGTGGGGCAGACAACACACAAGGAAACAAGATAATCAGAGGTTGTTGTTATAAAAAGTAAACAGGAGGATGGGATAGAGGTGACTGGGCTAAGGAGTGTATGATGAGGAAAGGCCTCTGGAGAAATGACATTTGAGCCGAGCCCCTACTGGTGAGGAACCAATCACTTTTCAAGAAAGGAAGAGCTGGCCAGCCGCAGTGGCTCACGCCTGTAATCTCAACAATTTGTGGGGCTGAGGCGGGTGGATCACCTGAGGTCAGGAGTTTGAGACCAGCCTGGCCAACCTAGTGAAACCACATCTGTATTAAAAATATAAAAATTAGTTGGGCATGGTGGCAGGCACCTGTAATCCCAGCTACTTGGAAGGCTGAGGCAGGAGAATGGCCTGAACCCGGGAGGCAGAAGTTGCAGTGAGCCGAGATGGTGCCATTGCACTACAGCCTGGGTGACAGAGAAAGACTCCATCTAAAAAAAAAAAAAAAAAGAAAAGAAAAGAAAAGAGAAGAAAAAAAAAGAAAGCAAGAGCTCAAAGCTCAAAGGCCCTGGACAAGGACAAACTTATCTTCGACAGGGGAGGTGTATGCCCTCTCTACTATGTATTTGAATGGGCTCATGGAGGGTTCTAAGTGATATGACAGCTTTACATTCTTGAAAAGATCAATCAGCTGCTTGGATAGAAAATGGATGTTGAGGGTTGAGAGTGAAATTAAGATGGTTTATTGAATACCAAGTACATGTGGGGTATTTTGTATTATTCAGCTCTACACTCCTCTCAACACTCCAAAGTGGATCTTGTATGCCTGTTGTTTTATGGACAAGGAAGTGGAAACTAGAAGGGATCAAGGAACTTGCCCAAGACCAAAAAGCTGAGTCTGAACCTAAGACCATCTAACCCTTCCCCATGTAACTCACAGCCTCCCAAGGATGATCGTCCCACCCCTGTGCTAATACATTTTCTGTTTATCATCATTTTTTTTTTTTAGATGAACTCTCGCTCTGTTACCCAGGCTGGAGTGCAGTGGCACAATCTCGGGTCACTGCAACCTCTGCCTCCCAGGTTCAAGTGATTCTCCTGCCTCAGCCTCCCAAGTAGCTGGGATTACAAGCATGTGCCACCACATCTGACTAATTTTTGTACTTTTAGTAGAGACAGGGTTTTACCATGTTGACCAGCCTGGTCTTGAGCTCCTGGCCTCAAGTAATCCACACGCCTCAGCCTCCCAAAGTGCTGGCATTACAGGTGTGAGCTACCACGCCCAGCCTATCATCATGTTTTGAATCATGACATTTTATATCTGAAAGCTATAGATTGGCAGTTCCTTGAAGGCAAGATTCATCTCTACTAATCTTGCCTGTGGCACAGTCCCTTACACATAGTAGGTGCTAAGACAATGTGTGATGAATGCGTGAATGAATAAGTGAATGGGTTTCAGTCATGAGAGATTTTTCTGAACCACCCCTTGTCTCAGGCCTACTATTTTCAAGACAGTAGGTGAAGTGTTTTTCCCAAAATCACACAGCAGGGTTTGAACAAGAGCCTAAGATAGTGAATCTGTGCTTCTCTTCATGGTACCACTCTGCTCCAAATTATATGTTTAAGGCAGATTTCTTGTTTCCATGTTAGTTTGGTAAACTCAAAGTCAGGCATGGTGTCTATTTTGTACCATGTCATGTTGGTTGTATGTGGAGCCTACAGAGAGGTTCAACCTGGGGGCTTGGAAGCAAGTTTTCTCTCTGAAAATGAAATTAAACAAATTGAGTCTGTATGTGATGGGAAAAAACAGATGCCTTTTAGGTCTCCTGGAACAGCTACTTGACTGGAGTTTAATGTCTGAAGAAAGAACATTTGGATAGAACAGGCATGGTCAGTAAAGAAGCACAAAGAGAAAGGCCATCTTTGGCTTAATTGTCCGGCAGAATGAAAAATGGGGGGTGGGAGCTTTCTGCTTTTCAGAGAGGACCCTCTCTGATGGGGCAGGACTGGTTGGTTCATTAAGCCTCATCATAGTCTGAAAGAAACAGCCCTTAAGATGCTCACCTCAAGGTGCTTTCATTGTTGATCACCGTATTAGTCCATTTTCATGCTGCTGATAAAGACATACCTGAGACTGGGTAATTGATAAAGAAAAAGAGATTTAATGGACTCACAGTTCCACGTGACTGGGGAGGCCTCAGAATCATGGCAGAAGGCAAAAGGCACATCTTACACGGCAGCAGGCAAGAGAAAATGAGAGCCAAGTGAAAGGGGTTTCCCCTTATAAGACCGTCAGATCTCATGAGACATACATTACCACGAGAACAGCATGGGCAAAATCGCTTCCATGATTCAATTATCTCCCACCTGGTTCCTCCCACAACATGTGGGAATTATGAGAGCTACAATTCAAGATGAGATTTAGGTGGGGACACAGACAAACCATGTCAATCATGAAGGAACAAATTCTCCAAGGTTAGGTTGGGTTCCTGGTTACCTTGGAGGATCCTCTGAACAGGAGAGGAGCTGCAGGCATTTCAGTCACTTTGAGAAAGAAATGTTCTCCTTTCACTCCGAAGTGAATTCACTTGCAGATGTTCTAAGAAAATTGTGTCACTGGCTGGGCGCGGTGGCTCACACCTGTAATCTCAGCACTTTGGGAGGCTGAGGCTGGTGGATCACGACGTCAGGAGATCAAGACAATCCTCGCCAACATGGTGAAACCCCGTCTCTACTAAAAATACAAAAATTAGCTGGGTATGGTGAAGCGTGCCTGTAATCCCAGCTATTCAGGAGGCTGAGGCGGGAGAATTGCTTGAACCAGGGAGTTCGAGGTTGCAGTGAGCTGAGATTGAGCCACTGCACTCCAGCCTGGTGATAGAGCGAGACTCCGTCTCAAAAAAATAAAAAAGAAAGAAAGAAAACTGTGTCACCAAGAATCTGGTCTTCCTTGGGTGGGCCCTCTCAAAGTTGAGAAAGGCTCAGGTATCTGCCATGTTTGGTGTATATCAAAAATTGAACAAGTGCTAAAAGATGGTTTTAAATTTTGTGATGTATTTTCAGTGTTTATCTTGAACCAATGGATGCATTTAACATGCAAAATGCAATGTGATATTCTTGTGCTAGTGACAATATAATTACAGGACCTACAAAAATATTAGTGAATTTCAAGCAGTGTGATTGGAGGATGGTATCTAAGTTTAAAGATGTGTGATGAAAGCCTTCTATTAATACTGTCTTGTTTAAATTTATTTATTTTAGTATTTTATTTTGTGGCATGATCACAGCTCACTGCAGCCTTCACACCCCAAGCTGAAGTGATCCTCCCAGACAGATACTCCCTCAGGCTCCTGAGTAGCTGAGACTACAGGCATGCACCACCACGCCTGGCTAGTTTTTTGTTTTTTGTTTTTTGTAGAGACGAGTCTTGCTATGCTGCCCAGGCTGGTCCTGATCTAGGCTTAAGCAAGCCACAGCATCCCAAAAATGCTGGGATTACAGGCATGAACCACCAAACCCAGCTTGCCTTCTACTTTCAATCTTGCCAGGCAATCTCTGTAACTACATGAACAAGACCATTTGGAGATGACTTCAGAGATAAGTAAGAGGCCTTGTGTGGTGAGGCCCAAGGCCAAGTGGCCAAGGTCAGAGGTACGGGTCCATTCAACTTTCTGAACCGGTAAGCTAGGGCTCAGACTGTCACCAAGGTGATGCTATCCATGGGCCATCAGTCAAATCAGGCTTCCCCTGGTGACACCCCGACCTTGTTGCATGACCCCTTCAAAAAATCACACCCTCTTGAATCTGGCTGTTAATTAAAAAGAAAAAATAAAAAGATCACAGCCCACCCTGTTATGCATAGCAGCCAGCTATGGACACAGGGAATACTGCTCAAGGAACTTATTGCCTGAGTGGCTGATAAATCAAGACAGTGATAAATAAAGTATCTTTTGAACATTCTTAGCTACAGAAGACAGAAGTGAGAACTTTCCCAGTGAGATGGTAGATGATGTGAAAGTGTTGGGCATATTAGGAAGGACACTGAATCACACACAGCAGTTACCTACTTTTCCTTTTGTCCCATTCAGCCTCAGCTGGCTTCTGGGATCCCTTGTCTTCCCAGGACTTCTCCCACCACCACTCTTCAATTTCCAGCTTGTCAAATTGTGGCTCTTAAACCGTTTGTGGGTCATGAAATCAAATTGGTGTGTTGCAACCAATATTTTCTAAACAAATGAAATAGAATAGAAAGTACTCAAATAGTAAATGTTTTCTTTAAAAAAAAAAGTTTTAAAACTGTTTTGTTTTGTTTTTTTGGGATGGAGTCTCACTCTGTCACCCAGGCTGGAGTGCAGTGGTGCAATCTTGACTCTGCAACCACAGTTCAAGTGATTCTTGTGCCTCAGCCTCCGGAGTAGCTGGGATTACAGATGCGTGCCAGCGTGCCCAGCTAATTTTTGTAATTTTTGTACAGACAGGGGTTTCACCATGTTGGCTAGGCTGATCTCAAACTCCTGACCTCAAATGATCCACCCACCTTGGCCTCCCAAAGTGCTGGAATTACTTCTTAATATTAGTTGTTTTTTGTTTGTTTGTTTTAACTAATAAAACACATAGTAAATGTTTCAAAAAAAAAAAAAAAAAAAAGGAAATGGCCGATTGCAGTGGCTTAGTGCACCTGTAATCCCAGCACTCTGGGCGGCCAAGGCGCAAGGATTGTCTGAGCCCAGGAGTTCACGGCCATCCTGGGCAACATAGCGAGACCTCGTCTCTATTTAAAAAAAAAAAAATAGCTAAGCATGATGGCACATGCCTGTAGTCCCAGCTACTTGGGAGGCTGAAGCAGGAGCATTGCTTGAGCCTAGGAGTTTGAGGCTGTAGTGAGCCGAGATCGAGCCGCTACACTCACTCTGCACTGTGACAGAGTGAGACCCTGTCTCAAAAAAACAACACAAAAAAGTAAAAAAACAAAAAACCAAAAACCAAAAAAAACTATTATTTTGTGAAACTTGTTCCAGTTCCACATATGTGTGCACTGGGTTTAGATGTAAACTTCATTTCCTACTGTGAGTTGCAGATAACCTTTTCAATCCACTGCTCTAGGTGGCTGATTAAAATGCCCCAGCCTTCTGCAAAGCCGATTCTGTGACCATGTGCTTCCTAAGCAGAACTGCTATGAATAACTGTGACAGGAGGTGACTACTATTGAGAGGTGAAGCCAGCTGGACTTCCTGGGTCCAGTGGGGACTTGGAGAACTTTTCTGTCTTACAACAGGATTGTAAAATGCACCAATCAGTGCTCTGTAAAAATGCATCAATCAGCGCTCCGTAGCTAGCAAAAGGATTGTAAAATGCACCAGTCAGCACTCTGTAAAATGCACCAATCAATGCTCTGTAAAACACACCAATCAGCAGGATATTAAAGGTAGCCAGTTGCAGGGAGGATTGAAAAAAGGGCACTCTGGCACTCTGATAGGACAAAAACTGAATGTGGGAGGGGACAAATAAGGGAATAAAAGCTAGCCACCTCAGCCAGCAGCGGCAACCCACTCAGGCTCCCCCCTCCACACTGTGGAAGCTTTGTTCTTTCGCTCTTTACAATAAATCTTCCTGCTGCTCACGCTTTGGGTCCATGCCACCTTTAAGAGCTATAACACTCACCGCGAAGGTCCGCGGCTTCATTCTTGAAGTCAGGGAGACCACAAACCCACCGGCAGGAACCAACTCTGGACACACTAGCATCTGAATGTTTGTGTTCCCCAAAAATTCATATGTTGAAATTCTAACCCCCAAGGTGATGGCATTGGGAGAAAGGCTTTCAGGGGTGATTAGGTTATGAGGATAAAGCCCTCATGAATGGGGTTAGTACCTTAGGAAAGGGGCCTAGACCCCTCACTCCTTCTGCCATGTGAGGACACAGCAGGAAGGTGCCATCTATGAACCAGAAATTGGGCCCCCGCCAGACACCAAGTCTGTCAGCACCTTGATCTTGGACTTCTTAGACTCCAGAACCATGAGAAACAAATGTCTGGCATTGAATTAAGCCACCCAGTTTATGGTATTTTGTGATAGTAGCCCCAACAGACTAAGACAGTGACCTAAAGCAGAGAACCACCCAGGACCTTCTCAGCATGTCACAATCTTAGACACACTCCAGTCCAAGCCCTCAGCACACAGTTTTATAGGCAAAGAGGCTAAATCTCAGGCGATTCAAGTTCATGCTAGAACCGGGAGTCCGATCCAGTTTCCCTGACCCTGCTTTCTGAGTTCTTCTCTTTATTTCCTTGTGGTCCTCTACTGTCATACAGCAAAGAATAGTGGAAAGGATCTGTATTTAGATCAGAAAACCTGGATTTTAGTTCCAACTCCATCACTTGTTAACTGTGTGATCTGGAGCTGATAAATCTCTTAACATCTCTGCTCCTCACTCGTATCAAACATAAAACGGGATTAATAATATCAGGGATCAATGGCTTAATCTATTTAATGGCACTTTTTTAGACTGTGTGGCATTGTATGTATTTTCTAATATTTTTTATTTTTTCTCCTTAAGTATCCATGGCGTTTATTCAAGAAATGTGTATTGCTGTGGAGAGAAGGGGGTATGAGTGGAATATTACCAAGTCTCACCCTCCTAAGAGTATCCAGTGCCATGATGCTTCCAGGGAGAGGATGCTACTCTTCCTTTTACCCCAGTATCTGCTTCTAACCTCAGTACCCTCACAGTGGCCTACAGAAGTCACTCAATTTAAAGCGAATTCAATAGCATGACAGCCTTTACCACCAAATCACCATGTATGGCTCCCAAAAACAGCCTGCAGAATGGCGTTTCTCTTCTCTCCCATCTTGGGTTACATTGGTAGCTAAATTGGCCTGTGGGTACACATGAGGCCCTAAAACCACAGATGCGCCAGTTAGGACATTGTTCAATCTCTCCCTGCTCATATGGAAATTCCATACCCACTCCTTACCCTCAACACTCTTCTCCAGTTGTTTCTCAGAGTGCCAAGGGTGGGGTCTCACACGACCTGGCTGGGGGTTTAGGAGCCCAATAAATGGCTTCCCTCTTGCCTGTCTAATTTCGGAATCAATTGAGAGATAGACCCAGGAGCCAGACTGATGGAGATCAAAATGATAGTCTTATGAGACGAAAGCTAAATTGGAGGATACTCTTCCAATTGCAGGCACAATGGGTTCGTTTGTCATTTTGCCCCCAAGACTGAGTTTGCCTACCTAGGCTAAGCCAAAGGACTGCAGGCATCCCCCTAGCACGGAGAACTGAGACCATGTGTTCCTGAGACAAGCTGGCTCCGAAAGAGGAGAGAGAAGGAAGCTGAGCCAAGCATGCCAGTTTCTTCTCCTAAACTTGCCAGTTAGAGAACGTACCTCTGCCGTTCCTACTGGAAATGCCTCCAGACAGAGACAGGAGGGAATAAGAGGTTGGGGGGCTGGGGAACCCTACATTTCCAGAACATGTTTGTTCATATTCTGTGCTTTCTGGTTTCCTCATTCGGGGGCCCCCTTCATGCCTGCAGGGACCATCAGGTTCCATGCCAATGTGGAGAAAATGCCCTCTTCATCTCTGTGCTGGCCCCCAAAGGGAAGACGTGCCTGTGTTCAGAATTTCCTGAAGTTTCACAGGAAACAGCTTCTTTTTCTTGATTTTTTACCACAACTCCTCTTTGGCTCCAGCCTCCCCAGACAAAGCCTATCAAGCCATGCAAATAGATTCTTGAGGAGAAGGAATTTTACACTTGTGCCTTGGAGCTTCTACTTGCTCTGAAGACCCTACTCTACAATCATCCTTGCACTTAGTGTCATGGTCCCAGTCTTCCTTTTGCTGCTCTCAAATTATTTTTAGAGATTTTTTAAAAATGTGATCATGAATCTCCAATGACTTAGCTTTTTCCACCCTTAAGAAGTTGGTCTTGAAAGGCCCGACCACCTCTTCCCCATCTTTGCCATCAATGCACAGCGTGACATCCTGCCCTTCACAGTATTTCCTGAGCTTCCCGTAACTGTCTGATGCTGCCCAATTAAAAAAAAAAAAAAAAAAAAAAAAGACTGCAGTTTCCTACAAAGCCTTGTCCAACACCTTCTGGGATCAAAACAAAAGATAAAATACTCGATTTTCTTGATCTACACATTTAAAATCCAAAACATTTGTATGCACAGGAACTCTGGGCATCGCTGAAAGGGAAAGGGCCAAAGACCATTTGTACCTTTCTGAGCATGTCAGATTTATAGCATGTAGGAAGTGATTTTGACCAGCAGCTGGTCGGTACACATTCTCATTTGTATTCATCCCGAAAACTATGGCAGTGTCTCACCATTTTAGGAGTTGTGACATTTTACCACTACATATTTACCCTCCCTTCCTTTCTAAAGGTACGATGTGGATTCAGGGTGGGTGTGAGGGTACAGGGTGTTAATGAATTTCAATCATTTTTTAAATTTAAAAATCTGAAGCTTGGAATCAGTTTTAATTCTCCCCAAATGTCATTAATTCTTCTTCTTCTTAATGATTATTCACATATCTCAATTAGTACAGTATAACATCATTTACAAAACTGTATTTTCCATCATTTCTTCTATTATGGACTGATTCAACAAAAATTTTTAGCACTTTCTTGGCAGGTGTTAGGGATATAGAGATGGGAATGCATAGTGGAGCGAGTCATAGAAATAAGTCTAAGCTGTAAAGTTCAAATGCGGTTCTGTGGGGGTGTAGGAGAAATGGGCCATGCATTTCATCTGGTGAATCTTGGGAGACTTCTTGGAGGAGCTGAGGTTTAAGCCATGTCTAAAGAATGAGTAAGACATTTACAAGGGTTTCATGAAGACAGAGGGTGTCTGGATGCAAATATGGAGACACAGAGTTTCCTGGGCTCAACCTCAGACTCCAAGGGGTGAGGTCCTGGAGCACATGGTTCTGATGTGTAACCAGGGTTGGGAACCAGCAGACAAAGGCTCAAGTCTGTTCAGAGACCAGACTGTAGAGAAAATCTTGAAATGCCATCTCAGTGTCTGGGACAGTGAGCGCCAGCTATTCTCCACCTCTTCGGAAGACCAAATAAGGGGAATTAAATGAAGCACGAGTGTTTGGTTTTCTTTGAAGCTGAGGTTCCTGGACGTGAAGTGCATTAAAGACACGTAAGATTTTTATGTGATGTGGCAAGCAAGGGCCTTGTCTGGAATAAGAAAGAAAATGCAGCTAAAAATCCAAACCAAAAAACAGCACAGAATCTCTTTTGCCTATGCCAACAGTTGACAAACTTTTTCTATAAAGAGCCAGAAAGTAAATATCTTCAGCTTTATGGGCCATATGGTCTCTGTCACAACTACTCGAGCATGCTGTTATGGTGCAAAAACAGTGTTAGACAATATGTAAATAAATGAATATGGCTGTGTTCCAATAAAACTTTACTTAGGGACACTAAATTTGGATTTCACATAATTTTCACGTTACAAAATATTATCCTTCTTTTGGCTTGTTTTCAAACATTTAAAAATGTAGATTCTTATTACTTGCAATGGCCAAGAGGTAGAAGCAACCCAAATGTCCAAAACAAATGAATGGATAAATAAAATGTGGTATGCACAAACAATGGGATAGTATCTAGTTCTAAAAAGGAAGGAAGGCCAGGTGCAGTGGCTCATGCCTGTAATCCCAGCACTTAGGGAGGATGAGGTGTGAGGATTGCTTGTGTCTAGGAGTTCAAGACCAGCCTGGGCAACATAGCAAGATGCCATCTCTACAAAAAATAAAAAATTAGCCAGGTGTGGTGGTGGGCACCTGTAGTCCCATTTACTTGGGAGGTGGAGGAAGGACGATCACTTGAGCCTGGGAGGTCGAGGCTGCAGTGAGCTGTGATCATGCCACTGCAGTACTGCCTGGGTGACAGAGCAAGACCCTATCTCAATAATAATAATAACAATAATAATAATAATAATAAAATAAGAAGAAAGGAAATCCTGTCGCATGATCAATATGGATGATCACTGAGGACATTATGCTAAGTGATAAACCAGTCACAAAAAGATAAATATTGTACAATTCCATTTATACAAAGTATCTAGTCAAATTCATAGAAACAAAAAAGTAGAATGATGGTTGCCAAGGGCTGGGGAAGGGAAAAATGGGGGCTCGGGTTTAATGGGGATAGAGTTTCAGTTTCATAAGATGAAAAAATTCTGGAGGTGAGCTTCACAACCACGTGAATCTACTTAACACTACAGAACTAACTATACACTTAAAAATAGGATGGTAAATTTGATTTTTTTTAACCACAATTAAAAATAAAAAAGAAAAGGCAAATACTTCTTCACTCAAAAGTCATACAGAAACAGGCAGTGGGTTCTGTGGACTGTAGTTTCCCAACTTCTGCCCCGAGTGGCCTGTCTGAGGGCAGAAAAGATGGTCCAAGTCAATATTTCTCAAATGTCCCCCGGAAATACCTCTAACAACACAAAAGGGAGACCGCAGACTCCAACAGGGGGCTGCCTACAAGTCTATACAACTGTTTTAAATACGCTTTTAAATGAACATTTAAGAATCTTAGTCCATAACACATGTTGTTTTAATGTAAAATTGGTGTTCACAGGAAACATCAGTAAAAACTGACACTTGTTCCAGCCTAGAGAGGGTGAGTGATTTAGTCAAAGTCCCATAGCTAGAACAAGTCAGGTATGGGACTGGATCCCGAAATTCCTGATTCCAAATGTACACATTCCACCACAGTGGTCTGTCTTACCATCAGGCTTTGGCTGTTCATTCCCAGCCCTACCTCCTAGCCCCCTAGTATTGAAGCAGTCTTCAAAGGTAGTGATGGCAAACCTTTTTAAGCTTCTATCAGAAATTCATCAATTCATAAGCTTCAAACATTATTTATTCTGCTTGGTTTACTGTAAATTTTAGTTTGGTTTATTGTAAAACTAATTTTCTTCTCCTGCTCTGTTTTCTCACCCATCTGTAATTTTTTTCTTTACTTTTGATAGCATCCCATTCTGTTATACATTGTAGGATGTTAAAGTGTAGAAGTAGCAGTGTGCCAGTCCTAAGCAGAGGTTTTAAGAAGCATCACGTTTCCATTCACCCCAACTTGAGCTCCAACTCTCCTTGAGAACCTCGTCCCAAGTGGTGTCTGTTCCTTTAGCCTGGTCCCAGAAATGAGAAGCCGACATGCATTCAGCCTGCAGACTGGAGCCAAGCCCAGCCAAGCGCAGCCAACCTAGACACATTTGTTGCCATAAGCTACTAAGTTTTGGAGTTGTTTGTTACATGATATTATCCCAGCAGAAGCTGACTAAAACACCCCTTCTTTTGGAACCAGGCTTTGATTATTATTATTATTTTTTGAGACTTAGCCCTCTTCCACTCTTCATACATAGGGTTGAGTTGAGCTGCCTCTCCCTGACCCTGCCTGTGTACCTTCCAGAACATCACACTATCTCTCATTCCTCAAACACACAGATTTTGCATATCATCCCTGGTAGAATCTCAGCTGTTCTTTTTAAAGCTGAGAGAGTCTCACTTGTTTCTTGGCCAGCCAAAATATATGACCCTGGGCTCTGTCACTTGCTATAAAGGGCTCCTAAAGAACTGTTACTTGAAATCTACTCAGTCTTAACTCCTCGCTGTTTCAAAACAAAAGCATAGAAAGTGGAGTGTGGATCATGCAATAGCAGATACCACATCTTTTGGCTGCCTTTTTTTTTTTTTTTGAGACAGGGTCTCGCTCTGTTGCCCAGGCTGGAATGCAGTGGTGTGACCACGGCTCACTGCAGCCTAGACCTCCTGAGCTCTGGTGATCCTTCCACCTCAGCTTCCTGAGTAGCTGGGGTAGCTGGGGTCACAGACATGCACCACCATGCCTGGCTGATTTTTGTATTTTTTTGTAGAGAGATGGAGTTTCGCCATGTTGCCCAGGCTGGTCTTGAACTCCTGGGTTCAAGTGATTCGCCTGCTGTGGCGTCCCAAAATGCTGGGATTATAGGCATGAGCCACCTCCCCTGGCCTTGGCTGGTTTTTGATAGCGGGAAGGAAAGCATGGAAAACAAATAGCAGCTTTCTCTTAGAATGCAAAGAACGGACGCTGCCGACACCTGAAAATAAAAGCTATGCCCTGTGCTTTGAGGAAGACCAGAGTCAGCTCTGAATCACCCATGCATGTGAAGAGCTGAGAGTAGTCGTGTGGACAATCTAAAATACCAGAGAAACTTACCAGGATTTCATATGGGCTGGGAAACCCTAAAGCTGCCCAAAAGTGTGTCAGAAGTGTTTTAGATGAGGTATTTCTTCAAAACAATAAAACTGGTTGACAAAAACATGCTCCCTTACATGTTAGGATTCTACAAAGATTTGTTGTGCAAAAATAAAAGCATAAAAATCACTGAATTAAAATACATTTGGCTTTGAATATACTTTTTTTAAAAAACAGACTTCATATTCTTCGTGTGTGTGTGTATTAAGAAACAGGGTTGACTGGGCACGGTGGCTCACACATATAATCCCAACACTTGGAGGCTGAGGTGGGCAGATCACGAGGTCAGGAGTTCGAGACCAGCCTGACCAACAGAGTGAAACCCCGTCTCTACTAAAAATACAAAAATTAGCCAGGCATGGTGGCGCGTGTCTGTAATCCCAGCTACTCAGGAGGCCGAGGCAGGAGAATTGCTTGAACCCGGGAGGCGGAGGTTGCAGTGAGCAGAGATCACACCATTGCGCTCCAGCCTGGGCGACAGAGCGAGACTCTGTCTCAAAAAAAAAAAAAAAAAAAAAAAAAAGAGAAAAAGAAACAGGGTCTCACTCTGTTGCCCAGGCTGGAGTGTGAACTCTTGGGCTCAAGCGATCCTCCTGCCTTGGCCTCCTGAGTAGCTGGTATTACAGGTGAGAGTAATATCACCACACCTGGCCCCTACACTATTTTTCACTTTTTAAAGTGATTTTTTTTTTTTTTTTGAGACAAAATTTCACTCTGTCACCCAGGCTGGAGTGCAATGGCTTGATCTTGGCTCACTGCAAACTCCACATCCCGGGTTCAAGCAATTCTCATGCCTCAGCCTCCCGAGTAGCTGGAATTACAGGCGTCTGCCACCACACCTGGCTAAGTTTTGTATTATTAGTAGAGATGGGGTTTCACCATGTTGACCAGGCTGGTCTCGAACTCCTGACCTCAGGTGATCCACCCACCTTGGCCTCCAAAAGTGTTGGGATTACAGGTGTGAGCCACTATGCCCGACCCTAAAGTGATTTTAGACTCACAGCAAAACTGAGTAGGAGGCACAGCGATTTCCCATATACCTCCTGCCCTGACACATGTACAGCTTCCCCAATCATCAACATCCCCCACCACAGTGGTACCTTTGTTGTAATTGAATCTACATTGACACATCGTTATCACCCAAAGTCCATGGTTTACATTAGAGTTCATTCTTCGTGTTGTACATTCTGTGGGTTTTAACAAATGTGTCCACCATTATAGTATCATACCTAGTAGTAGTTTCCTTGCCCTCTGTGCTCCTCCTGTCCACCCCTCCCTCCCTGCTAACCCCTGACAACCACTGATCTTTTTTACTATCTCCATACTGCCTTTTACAAAATGTCATATAGTTTGGAATCATACAGAACATAGCCTTTTCAGACCGGTTTCTTTCAGGCATATACTCCTAAAGCAAAGCAACGTGAGTTCTTAACTGTGGATTTTTTTTTCCCTGAGGATAGTAAGTTTACATTCTCTCAGTCCAACAGCTGGATCATATAGGGACACCATAGGTGTTCTGCTGAGTGACAGAAGAAGACGACTGGGGATTAAAACGATAATACCCTAAGTGGAAAATTAGCTGTGGGAAATCAGGGATTGATAAGCAGCCCTGTTTTCCATATTTTCTCCTTCTGCCCCACTCGCCTACCTTGCCCCCACCCTATACCCCACGGGTTTCCCACTTCTCAGAGATCTGGAGGGCATTCTCCCACCCTTTCCAGTGGACTACCGACAGAAGCCCTGAAGCAAATACCTGAAGGAAATTCCTATCACCTGTGTGCTCTGATAGGCACTTGGAGCTGGGATGTGGTACTAATCAGTAAAACACACCCCACCCCGTGCCCTTTAGAAGCTCACAGTTGATGGCAGTGAGAAATTTGTAAACAAAATAATCTTTCAGGAGAGATTGCAAAAATAGAAACAAATGTAGTGGAGGAACTCTTAGAATGTGGTCCTTTTGAAAGGACTCACCCCCGGCCCCCAGAGAATCTGACTTAATTGGCCTGGGTTGAGTATATTGTTGGAGAGTGTCAAAACACTCCCCAGGTGATTCTGACATTAGCCGGGGCTGGGAACCACCCCAGACCTACTGAATCTGGGACTCCAGGAGAGGTCCAGCCACCAGTGGTTTAACAAGCCCCTAGGGTCAAGTTTGAAAACCAGGCGTCTGGGCTGCTAAGTGGCGGCATGGGAATGGAAGGTTCTGGAAGGTGAGTAGTGAGGGTGGGGCGCAGACCTGGGAAGGGAGAGGCTCCTCAACAGGCATCCCCCCCAACCTTGTCTCAGCCTAGGGCAACGGGCAGGCTCTCCCATCAGAGCCTGGCCTGAGCCCTCAGAGGCAGGACCTCCTTGAGGGATGTGGAGGTGTGACCAGTCCTGAGACCACAGAGCCTCCCTTCAAGCCTCAGTCTCCGGCCCTGCGGGCATTGGTTATTTCCATGGCTTCCAGTGTTGTGGATCTTTATCCTTTGCCCACAGGCCCGCCCCACAACTGAGGGCTGGCTTTTTTTTTTTTTTATTTTTTTTTGAGACAGTTTCCCTCATTGCCCAGGCTGGAGTGCAATGGGGCGATCTCGGCTCACTGCAACCTCTGCCTCCCAGGTTCAAGCGATTCTCTCGCCTCAGCCTCCCAAGTAGCTGGGATTATAGGGATCCACCACCACATCCGGCTACTTGTTTTTTCTTTTTCTTTTTCTTTTTTTTTTTTGGTATTTTTAGTAGAGACGGGGTTTCATGTTGGCCAGGCTGGTCTCGAACTCCTGACCTTAGGTGATCCACCCGCCTTGGCCTCCCAAAGTGCTGCGATTACAGGCGTGAGCCAGCACGCCCGGCCGAGGGCTGGCTTTTAAAACATCGAAAACCCAGACAGGAACGGTGTCCATCTCCAACCCCAGGCGGAAACTGTGCCCGCACCCACAGGAAAAGCAGTCCTTTGCCCAGAGCAACCAAACCCTGAACCCCACTCCCGATTCCTCTGCCCCCCAACTCTTCCATCCCAGCGGATGGGAAACAGCGAGTCCAGCCGCCTCCCCACCTCGGGACCCCCCTCCCGGGCCAACTGCGCAGGGCACGACCCCGTTGTGGTGCCCCGCGCGCTCGACCCCCAGGGGTTGAGGTGAGGAGGGATCCCAGGCGTCCCGGGAAGCGCGGCGGCTTCTGTGGGTTGCGGGCGGACCCCTCTCCCCGTGGGGAGGGGCTGCGGGCGCGCGGAGTCGCCGCGGGTCGGAGGCTCCTCCCCGGGGTGGCCGCGCAGGAAGCGGGGCGGGTGGGGGCGGTGCGGGGCGTGCGCGGGGCCGGGGCGGCGGGGGAGGCGCGGGCCTGGGCGTCCAGCCCCGGCGCACAGCCGCGGCCGGGGCGCGCGGCGCGGGGCGGAAAAGCCTGTTTACACAGACTGCACACCGCCTGGGGAATAATGCAGTAAAGGAAGTGAGCCGGCTCGGCCTGACTGCTCCAACTTCCTGCTCTCACACACACCAGAGGGGAAAAAAAAAGAGGAGCGAGAGAAAGAAAAAAAGGGGGAAAAATCAGGATCTCATTACAAGAGCCACAGACCGTCTGCAGACGCCTGTCAGCATGGAAAGTAGGGGGCTTTCGCCCGGGTCCTCCTAGAAATTCCCCCCGAAGAAGACTTCCCCACATCTGGGTAGGTAACAGGGCTTCTGCCTGTTGCTCGGACACTTAGAAAGTTTCTTTGGGGGTGTTTTCCTTTTTTCTTTCTTTTCTTGGGCGCGGTGGGGGTGGGGCGGGGGGCGCCGCGGGGTGGGCTGCGGGCTGGGGTGGGGGTGGCGGTGGCGGTGCGTCCGCGCTGGAGGGCCGGCCGCGGGGAGGGGGCGCCGCGGATGCTCCTGCGCCCGCGTCGCTGCCACCGCCGTCGCCCGGGCTCGCGCCGGGCCCGGGGCTGCGGGGACCCTGCGCCCGCGGCTCCCCTCCCTGGGGCTGCTCTGCGAGCCCAGAGGAAGGGGCGCCGGGCGTGCAACCCTGGGAGCTCGCCCAGGGCCCCGCTGCAGGCAGCGCGGGGAGCGGGGGACGGCGAGACTTCGGGTCCCTGGGAAGAACCGTGGCCGCCGCAGGCTGAGTGCCTGGAGGCTGGACCACCGCCGACCTTCCAGCTGGGACCGCAGTCAGGCTGCCCTCGAGTGGGCAAAGGGCACCGGTGCTCGGATCCAGGGAGGAAGACAGGGATGGAGAGGGCGGCGGAGGGCATGGGTCACGAAGGTGTGGGGCTGGGGGCTGCGTCCACTCTCGCTTGGCAGGTGACCCCCGCCCAGGTCACCGCCCCAGGCGCACGCCCGGTCGGACATTTAAAAGCCGGTGGTTTTTATTGGGCATGGTTTTGGAGAAGGACCGGGCAAGAAATTATCTTGGGGCCCCTTCCACTCCCCATCCCTGTTTACCTTCGAACTCAACGTTGGCCTGTGACGCTACTGTAACTTTTGGGGAGGCGGGATTAAGATTTTGGAGTAGTTAAAAAGCAAAAATAAAAGGTCTCAGTTTTGTTATATTTTCTGAACCGAATCATCCTAGGGACAAGCTGCAGTTAGGCGGCGGGTGGAGGTGGAAGCAAGAAATGTTATTTCAGAAACTGCAAAAGGGGCTTTTTAGAAAGAAAAAAAAAAACGAGTGTCGGGAGAGTTTCTGGCTTGTCTGGAAACGGCAAGACTAATTGCCATGCGCTTCCGCTTTGAAACTGGCAGCAGACAGCATCTTGAAAATGACTCACTAGAGGAGCTCACAAAGAAACTGTGGTTTGCTCCTTCTCAGGTTTATGTATTTGTGCCTTTTACAGTTTCCTTTGTAGTGTTCGAGGGGTCCCCCACCCCTTCCCCGCCAGCCCCCTCCTACCCTCCCTCCTTTGAAAGCCCCTGGCCGGTCTTTAACTCCCCCCACCCCAGTCCTCCAGCCTGAGGGTGGCGGGGAAGGGGGAGGCTGAGTTGTTTTTGGAGTTGGCTGGGGAGAGGGTTAAAGGGATTCTGCTGCTGCAGGGGGAAAAAGTTCCTTGAATTTTCCACTGGCTGCTGCAGGAAGAGAGAGCCCCCTTAGTCATTGCTAAGTAATGTCTGCACACACACCAACTAATCTCATTAGGAGTTTCCGCTGCTCGGCACAGGAGGGGTTTTGTGCAGCCACTGTCAGCCTGGGAGCCCGGCGCTGGGGAAGGAGACAAGTTATGGCTTTATTTTCTTAGGGGTGCAGCCGCCCAGCGAGCCTTTTCAGGACATGTCTTGAAAACTTTGAAGTCACTTTGGCCATTTTGGATTTCAGATTTGCAGGTTTTTCTTTCCCGCGTGTGTATGTGGGTTGAGGGGCTGGGGGAGATAAGCAGCTCACACACACCCATCTTCTCCATCTGTGCTTGTCTTTGGGGGTGGGGGGGTGTGGAGCATGTTCCAGGCATCTATTCTTGAGCTGAAATCGATTTGTGAGCCTTACAAAATACCCTCTGATCTCTTTTTCTTTCTCTCTCGCCATGGCACTCATTTATTTGGTAAAGGTCAGTTAGGAGTTTCAATTTATGAGGATGATAAAATTACAAATTGTGTTATGAGGGCACATGGGTCAGGCAGTTAAGGAGACTGTCCATAAGTGTTCTTAGAGTTTCCAGTAATGATCCTGCCTTGAGTTTGAAAAGTGATGGCCTTTCTATGCCAAATATAGCAAAGGCCTTCTGCCCTCTAAAAGTGTTTTTTTTTTTTTTAATTTAAATTTTGCCTAGAAATGTGTGGAGTTACTAAAAAGGGTCAAAAGGAACCTGATTGGAACGATGGGGCCCCTTTATTGACAAAGACGTGTTGCTTTTAAGGTGTTGGCAGTTCTTTTACGGTGGCAAAGTGTCTCCTAAAAACAGCCCGAACAGCCCGACCGGGGTATGAGTCAGTGGACATGAGTACAGGATGTCCCTAATGCTATGCCTGTCACAGAGTAGGTGCTCAATAAATTGTAGCATTGAAAGCTATGAGTAGGCTAACAAAACTTATAATAGGTAAGAAAAAAGACTTTCAAGATCTCATACATTTTGCATGAGTGTTCCTTAAGAAGGGAGGTTGTAAACTCTCTCCAGAGTACATTTCCTTTAAATAAAAAAGGAAGTATTTAGAATTCCTCCTTCTAAGTAATTATTTGGGACACATAGGTTCATTTATGTTAGTGGTTCACAACTAGGAGTAATTTTACCTCCCAGGAGACATTTGGCAATGTCTGGAGACGTTTTTGGTTGTTACAACTAAGGGGGTGCACTGGCTTCTAGAGGGTAGACGCCAGGGTTGCTGCTAACCACTCAACAATGCACAAGAAAGAATTTTTTGGCCCAAAATGTCTATAGTGGATTGAGAAAAATCTTATTTACTTTAATGATGATGATGATGAAAGCTCTTTAACACACATTCAGTCAACAAATAGGACATTTAAAAGTTATCATCTGTAATTTTGGCCACATACATAACATAGCATTCATGAATTTTCTCTTTCTCTTTTTGGTCAGTAACATGCAATAATAGAGTGACATACAGATGGTGACATTGTGATGGTGTACCCTTTAAGTCCTGAATTAGGCCATCTCTGAAACTCTGCAAGTATAGCATCTTCATGCACTTGGTACCAGTGCTGTTGAGACCAGAATGGCCATAGTCCAGATAGGGGAGAGCAGTGATTTGCCAACTCCGTTTGAGTTTTGAAGTTACCTAAACATTTATTGAAGACCTCCTCTTTTTCTTATATAAAAAATTAAATAAGTCAAAAGTGCTATATACAGTACATGTAACGCTGAGGTCATATATTAAAATTTATATTTGTAGTAACTTTTTAGAACTTGAATCTTTTCCTGAAATTGGCCTTAAAGGACTTCCAGGCAGTGTATGTAAATTAAAATATTCCCTTCTTAGCTGTCAGATATTAGATTTTGTGTGTTCTGTGGTACCCAATTATATTCATATATCTATCTGATTCAGAAGACCAATATGGTGCTGTGAAATGTTGCAAAACATGACCTGATGACAACCCAAAACACTTCATAGAAAACTATCCAAGAATGTGACTTCCTGGAGTAGAGTCTTTTTTCACTGAGGGTGAGTTGCTGCTTACTAATCGTTAGTTTTGTTCCCTTCCAATTCTAAGGAATGACTCAGTCGTCTCCGTGTTTCCCAGACCTGGACTTCCTCATGAAACTTTATTTTTTTAATTGTTTATGTTGCCAGGGCTGGCCTTGCACTCCTGGGCTCAAGTGATCCTCCCACCTCAGCCTCCGCAATAGCTGGGATTAACAGGTGTGAACCTCTGCACCAGCTGTCTCATTAAAGTTTAAAAGAAATGGGCTGTCTGTCCATTCTGGCTTTGTTCTGGCTGTAGAGCCCAGATGACTGTCTTCTGACCCTTTCCTAAGGTTCTGTACATAAATACACAGATGAGGGGAAGGGGACTCTATTTTTGTCAGATTTTCTTGTGTGTTTCAGGCGAAAGTTTTTTATGTCCTAGTTATCTTTAATTCTTCTTTGCCTGTATAAATTGACTTATAACACACTTTGAGACCATGCTAGCAGAATAGTGTCTTCTAAAGGTTGGTTGATTTTTTCTACTGTAAAAAATATTAATGTGAATTGCCTTACAAAGATACAGAAAACTGCTATAAAAAAAAGACATCTCCCATAATTCCACTGTTTACATTTTGGTGTGTAATTGTCCAGTTTTAAAAAAAATGCGTATGTGTGTCTATGTACATCCACACATGCACATACCATTTTTAATTGAAAGCACACTGTACTTACTGTTTTATAACTTTTTTCACTTATCATGTAACACATTTGAATAATTAGTACTGAGACCGAAATTATCACATAGAGCTTCTATTTATTGATCTAATAAATGTGTTGGCTCAACCATGGATTGACATAATTTCTTCATAGACTTGTTCAGTGTTTTTTGTCGTCTGTGGTTCAAGTAATGTTCTAAGAATGCTGCCCTCTCGAAAGACTGAGTTCCTATGTGCTGTGAAATTTTGGATTTTGATGAGTTTCTCTGTGATTTAAGGATGAGTCATGATTTGCAGTAGAATATCAAGATGTAGTAACAGGAAGTACAGGGCACTACACATCAAAATAGAATGTTAAATGATGAAAGAAGAGAAACCAGGTTAAACTGAAAATACACCTTGAAATTATCCAACTACGAAGGGAGAGGAAGGTGTGTTTTGTATACTTTAACAACTCCTATTACTGTTTCATTTTCTATCAGTGGAGTTTCCACACTTTGAAGTTGGTGTTTTAAATTGATTTTTAGCTCAAGATTGCTGTTGTTCATAGCCACTTTGAATTGAGGTCATTCAGCCTTTTGGTTGAAACCATGGCAGTGAGACCATGAAAACTCTAGTTTTGCCACTTATAGAGCAGCCCCAGTAAATAAAATTAGCTGTGTGTGTGTGTGTGTGTGTGTGTGTGTGTGTGTGTAGCCTTCTGTGAAATTCTAAATGTCTTCAAAAATGGTAGATTACTCAGTCTTTTAAATAACTATTCTGTGCAGAAATTCTACTCCCCATGGTTCCTGCCTGAAACCAAAATAAAAATGGCCTTTCATCCATTACTGGAGATTTACATATATGTCAGCAGTTTTAAAATAAACTTTGAACTAGTCATTTCAATAAATTGTGATTTGGTTTGAATTCCCACTAGGAATAAAGTCATTGACTATTTATTGCTATGTATTGATTTACATTTCCTGGAAAGTAATTACTACATTTTTCTAAGAATTAAATAAGATTACTTTATAACATGGCTGAGAAATTTACTTGTATATTTTTAAAGAAATTTAGATGATGTTATGTTAGTGTATTCCAATTTGAATTAGACTGAAATGAATTTACTTGCACACTCTAAAATAAGGATCTAAAGCACATAGTATCATAAATGTGCTTAAAGTTTCTATAGCTAAAACAATTTCTGAATATCCATGTGTAATATGGGAGTGATGGGATACGTATAAAACACTTATCTGGATACCTTCTCATTTTTTTAAATGGATATAAATGTACATATTTATGGGGTACATAGTGATTTTTTTACATATGTATCATGTATAGTAATTAGATCAAGGTAGTTAGATCCATCATCACAAATGTTTATGATTTATTTGTGTTGGGAACATTCATTATCTTCCTTCTAGCTGATTGAAACTACATAATATTATAGGCATCCTGCAGTGCTATAGAACACGAGGACTTATTCCTTCTATTGGAGACCTTCTCTTAAGACTGATGAAGCTAGGGCTCCTGTATTCTAAGCAATAAAGAAAACGAGGCTCTTGGTATCTTCCCCTCTCTCTTTTTTTTTTAAGTTGAGGTATGATTTACATATATTAAAATGCACAGATCTTAAGTGTTATTGTATACATACATGTAACCCTGCCCAAAGAGACAATATTTCCATATCCCCAAGTGTTTTTTGGCTTATGTATTTAGAGACAGAGCCTGGTTCTGTCACCCAGGCTGGAGTGCACTGGCACTGTCATAGCTCAGTGCAGCCTCAAACTCCTGGGCTCAGGTGATCCTCCTGCCTCAGTCTTCTAAGCATATAGGACTGCAGGTGTGCACCACCACACCTGGCTAATTTTTTTTTTTTTTGAGACAGTGTCTGGCTCTGTTGCCCAGGCTGGAGGGCAGTGGTGCGAGCTTGGTGCACTGCAACCTCCGCCTCCTGGGTGTAAGCAATTCTCATGCCTCAGCCTCCCAAGTAGCTGGTATCACAGGCATGTGCCACCATGCCTGGCTAATTTTTGTATTTTTAATAGAGATGGGCTTTCGCCATATTGGCCAGACTGGTCTCAAACTCCTGGCCTCAAGTGATCTGCCTGCCTCCACCTCCAAAGGGCTGGGATTACAGGAGTGAGCCACCATGCCTGGCCTCTGGCTAATATTTTTGTTTTTTGTAGAAATGGGGTCTCATTATCCCTGGCCATTTACAAAATTCCGTTATGGCAGTTTCATGATTCTACCATATAGATTCTTAAACTTCAGAATACCTTGATAAAATATTGTGTTATTTTATTTAATCTGCTTAGTTAAAAATAAATCAGAATGTGTAGATTTTCTCATCATACAGTAAGAGGAAAAAGAAAAATCCTTTCTATATTACCTGATATCCACAAAATATTTAACCAAAAGTAATATGTGTGCTTTAGGAAAAATGTATTACCTTAAGACTAATTGGGATGAGAGGATATTAGTTAATCTTCCCAGACCTCAGTTTCTCTAGCCTGATGGTAAAGTAGTTGAAGTGGAGGCTGGGTGCAGTGGCTCACATGTGTCATCCCAGCATTTTGGGAGGCTGAAGCAGGCAGATCAGCTGAGCCCAGGAGTTTGAGACCAGCCTGGGTCACATAGTGAGACCCCATCTCTGCTAAAAATTAGCTGGATGTGGTGGCACATGCCAGTAGTCCCAGCTACCCGGGAGGTCTGGGCTGCAGTGAACCATGATTGCACCACTACACTCCAGCCTGGGTAACAGAGTGAAACCCTGTCTCAAAAAAAAAAAAAAAAAAAAAAAAAAAAAAAAAAAAAAAGGATTGAAGTGGAGAAGCTGAGATACTCCCTTTCAAGTCAGAAGCCCTATTTGTGTACTACTATATTTGGAGGAAAGGACTTCTAAGAGTTGTGAAAGTGTGATATGAATTTTTGCTGTCATCTCCAAACATCTGACTTACAGACCTATGCAGTAATTTAAACAAACAGCTATTTTGTGGTGGAAAAGGGGGCTCCCCATAAGTTTCCCCTTGAATTCCATTTTGGCCCCTTATTGAATAAGGAACACTCCAGTGGAAGGCCAGTATTAGCTGCCATGCTTCCTATCCTCCTAGTCTTTTGAGGTTTGTGACAGGCAGCACTGATTTCTAATGACCTACAGCCACCTCATTCTTGGGGACATCTGTGACTCTGAGTTGGGTGCTCTGTAGTGCCAGATAAGAGTTTGGTCACCTGGTTAAATTCCTCCTCCTTCTTTGTGATAGTCTTTGAAAGTGCTGTCTGCCCCCACTGCTGTATCTTGACGGTTCTCACATTCCCCTGTACCCCCTCTGATCCCTTCTCTCCCCAGGAGCTAGAACAATCCTTTCAAAACACAGATCTGACCAGGTCATTCTTCTACTGAAAAATCTTCTAGTGGCTTTGGCTTAGGATAAAGACCAAAACCCCTAACTCAAGCTTCAAGATGTGATTTGGGCCAGCCAAACTAGCTTTTCCTCAATTCCTCAAATGCTTAAGGTGTCCTCTGCCCTCTGTCCACTGGGTCTTTGTCAATGCTGACAGAATTTTCCCCCGACCCCTCTATTTTTCAGACTCCATGCCTAACCAATTTGTAGTGCCTTTTAGTATACTCAGCTCCACCATCTTTTCTTGGGGAAGCCTTTCCTGTCACCTAGAGTAGATCTCCCTCAGTCATCTGCTCCTGGCCTTCAGAGCCCTTACCACAAGCTTTTTTTTTTTTTGGAGAGATGGAGTCTTGGCCTGTTGCCCAGGCTGGAGTGCAGTGGCACCACCATCTTGGGTCACTGCAACCTCCACATGTGGGTTCAAGAGATTCTACTGCCTCAGCATCCCAAGTAGCTGGAATTACAGGCTTGTGCCACCACACCTTGCTAATTTTTGTGTTTTTATTAGAGACAGGGTTTCGCCATGTTGGCCGGGCTGGTCTCAAACTCCTGGTTCCAAGTGATCCGCCTGCCTCGGCCTCCCAAAGTGCTGGGATTACAAGTGTGAGCCACCATGCCTGGCCGCCACAGGCTTTATTTACAGGTTGCCTCATTACCTGAATTCTCTGCCTCCAAATTCTTGTTACCCAAACACAGGAACATGAGATGGAGTCTTGCTCTGTCGCCCAGGCTGGAGTGCAGTGATCTCGGCTCTCTGCAGCCTCTGCCTCCTGGGTTCAAGTGATTCTTCTGCCTCAGCCTCCCAAGTAGCTGGGACTACAGGCACGTGCCACCACGCCTGGCTAATTTTTGTATTTTTAGTAGAGACGGGGTTTCACCATGCTGACCAGGCTGGTCTCGAACTCCTGACCTCGTGATCCACCCGCCTCGGCCTCCCAAAGTGCTAGGATTACAGGCATGAGCCACCATGCCTGGCCAGGAACTAGACAGTTTTAGAGACATCTTCTGAAGATAGGGCTGGTGCCCCTCATTATTCATTAATGCTATTTCTCCAAAACCCAGGAACCAAATAGATGCGATAGCATGGCATCCCTTATGATCTGAAGTTACTGTCCGAAACTGCGGCCCTGTTCGATTTGGATATTGGGGGATGCCTGCGCGTGTCTATGTCATGTGCTGCCTGTCTGCGGTGCCATCAGTCTGTGAGCTCCCTCTGGGCCTGCATCAATTTTTCTCATCCTTTGTATTATCTCGGCACATTTCCTCAGTTCCTCAAGTGCAGGTATTGTATAATACCTGGCACTCAATGAATTAAAAATAATCTGAAGCGGGGGTGGGGTGGGGGAGCTTGTCAATATAGCCTCACCTTGTTTTGCCCTTGGACTTCATAAAGCCCTTTGTTGCTATGCATATGTCTATCTCTTTCCTAGACAATGAGTTACTTGGATTAATAACATGCAGATCTCTTGGTTAAACCATAAAGACAGGCTGGGCACGGTGGCTCACATCTGTAATCCCAGCACTTTGGAGGCCGGGGCGGGCAGATCACTTGAGGTTAGAAGTTCGATACCAGCCTGGCCAACATGGTGAAACCCCATCTCTACTAAAAATACAAAAATTAGCCGAGTGTGGTGGCGCACGCCTGTAATCCTAGCTACTTGGGAGGCTGAGGCCGGAGAATTGCTTGAACCCGGGAGGTGAAGCTTTCAGTGAGCCGAGATTGTGCCATTACACTCCAGCCTGGGCAACAGAGCGAGACTATGTCTCAAAAAGAAAACCCATAAAGACAGACAAAAAGCTCCTCTATGCCACTTCCCATACTTTTTGTTGAGACTTGCAAGAAAAGTAGATACATAGAAATGAGGTTAGTTTGCTAGTATCCTGGAGGACAAGATTTGGCCCTATTGTTGGTATCAGTGTTACTATACTGAGTGGTGGGTTAACAGTAAAGTTATTCATGGGATAGGATATGTTGAAAGAATCTCAATGGCTATAGAATTAATCATTGTAGAGCAACGATCATTAGTCCTTTATTAAAGATTTCAGTTGATCAGGTTTTTGTAGTTCCCTTGGATAACCAGTTTTTAACCTATAAGATCCACAGTTCAGGGTCCTTCTTGTAGTAAAACCTGTGTATGTAGTTTCCATCTGTACCTTTTTGAAATTAATGATGTTTCTGATTGAGTTTGGAGATAACAAAAGATTCTGCTTACGTGATTATGAAGACTTGAATGACTAAACACCTAAACTGTTTTTTGGTGGAGGAGGACTAGGTCTCCTAATAAATTTCAGCTGGGTTTTGCCAAGGAGCAATTTGTTGATAGTCAAACCTTGATTAAGCGGAATGTGTGATTAAGATTTTTCTCCTTGCACTTAATTGTCAGAATAGAGAGATTACATCAACAACAGCAGCAGCAGCAACATCAAAATAAGCCCGAAATTTCTTCTAGGGTAACTGCAGGAATTCTCTGTGGGAATCAACAGTAGGAGTTCGCCTCTGCCTGCACCTGTAGGTTGTCATCATCCTCAGAATTAATGCTCCTGAGGCCCAGGAAGATCATACGATTCTATTAAGCAAGAAAAGGAGGTGTAAATGTTAGAATGATTCCCTAACACTAAAAGTTAAGAATATTTCTCTGGTTAACGCTCATTGAACTGGAAATGTCACTTCCCCTCTTCATCCCCTTATTGGAGTATGGAAGGCTCACCTTTAGAGGCTCAGATGCAAATTCTTGTTGGAGTTGATTCACAGATGAAAGGGCTATGCCCTGGAAGGTGAGGAGTGTGTATGCACCTTTATAGATGTAGGCTGCAAGAGGGAGGTCTGTGTCTGAGAGAATGGGACAATAGGTGACTTTAGTTGGTGTTGCTCCTCTTTGTAGAGTCACTGCCCATGTAGGATTAAAGCCCTGGTTCTGTGCAGAGGGTGGCAGCATAAGTGAATGTTTACTAACTGTCTCCACCCTTGAAGAATCGTCGTTTCACAGTGAGAAGTCAAGAGAGAACCTGGATTTATTACAGAATTTGCAGGAAAGAAGAAAGTATAGATTCCTGATCATCTCAGCACATCCCATTATGAACATACAGAGAGGGGACCAAACCATTTAGTATTATCTTTGGGACTGTATGTGAGGTACAGTACCTCAGTTTCCTTGTATGATCTTGAAACCCTCTGGCAACTAGAATTCGTGAGCATTGGGCGGGAATTTATTTCTGCTAACATTCCTGTAGATTTTTTCAAGCCCCAGCTACTGATCATTTAGACCAGAGGGCATTGGATGGTTTCTTTTCTTTTTTTCTTTTAGAGACAGCATCTTGCCCTGTCACCCAGGCCAGAGTGCAGTGGCGCAATCATAGCTCACTGCAGCCTCGAGCTCCTGGGCTCAAGTGATCTTCCCATCTCAGCCTCCCCTCTGTAATCCACTGGGATTATAGGCTTGAGCCACTACACCCAGCTCTTCTTTTCTTTTTTGAAAAATCAGTTTAGAACAAATGCCTTGAAATGCTCCAAGTGACACCCGAGTGAGGGTTAGAACTGATTAAACTCCAGGCAGAGAGATGTTGTCATATCTTTGCTGCATGCATAGCCCAGTGCAAAAATGCCCATAGATGGACTGACTTCATCTTAGATAGTTGAGGCAAAAACAGAAGAGCCAGTCAGCCACTTGGCGTTTCTGTCCTCACTTAATTCACCCCTTTAGTTGCTGTACCATTAATTCTCAATGCTGGATTGATGACAAATGAAGTAATCTGAAGAGTGTTAAAATTTTCTTAAAGTGTATTACTTTAATGACAAAACTATATGCTGCTTGAAGACATCTTGAATCAGATGACTCAAGTGTACTGTGAATTCTCAAAGGATTGGGGGTCACGGCTCTCAAGCTCGTTGCCCTGCTTTGATTTCAATCAGAGCTGAACCACAAGAACAGCATCTTCGTTCAGCCTCTGCCACATCCTTTGTGTGTTTTTTTAAAACCTAAATATTAAAGCCTAGTAGTTTGTCTTTCAGAAAGGAGAAACTTTAGGACCTTGATGTAGAAGAGCAGACATGCACCAGATGGTTCAAATATTTTACCTAATGAAAGGGGCAATTTTCTTTTTCTTTCTTTCTCTTCTTTCTCTTTCCCTTTTTTTTTATTTTTTTTGAGACGGAGTGTCACTCTGTTGCCCAGTCTGGAGTGCAGTGGCGTGATCTCGGCTCACCACAACCTCTGCCTCCCAGGTTAAAGCAATTCTCCTGCCTCAGCCTCCCAAGCAGCTGGGACTATAGGTGTGCGCTACCATGCCTGGCTAGTTTTTGTATTTTTAGTAGAGATGTTGGCCAGGCTGGTCTCGAACACCTCACCTCGTGATCTGTCTGCCTTGGCCTCCCAAAGTGCAGGGATGACAGGTGTGAGCCATGATTTTCTTTCAGAAGGGAAAAAAAGATCCTCTAAAGCAGGATCTGGCTGTTATTTAGTACAGTTAATATATTCACGCTGAACAATTATTGGAAGAGCAGGTAGAGTAATAAGTTGTATATGACATTTCAAAAAGGGACTGCCCAAGTCAGTGGATGGCAGAGGCCCACATGGGAATTAAGGGCAGTGAGGATGCTTTGGGGTGCAGATTGATGTTTGATGCTAATGCCACCAACAGCCAGTCTCTTCCGTCAGATGCTTTTGGTGGTCTTTGCATAACACCGTTCCCTGGACAGGAATGAATGAATGGTTGGTCTGCCCCTTGATGACAGTTGTAATGTTATTTTGCTTATTTATTCAGTGCATCTTGACGGTTAATTTAAAAACCTGTTCTAAATATGAGGCATTATGAGAAGACTGTTAAGTTTTGAAATCACTCACTGTCTTATTTTTGCAAGTTTTGGAAATAACAGTACCCACCAGGAACACCAAGCTGTTTTAAAATGTGTTCCACTTACAGTTGTTTGTCTACAAGTCGGGTTTGGTTTAAAAAGACATTGAATGAGAGGTGAGAGGGCTTGTGCTTGCACTTTTAACACCACTGTATTTTTACTTCCTGTTAAAAATAACTTTATTAGAGGTGCTGTATACTTAGAATCCCTCTGCATTTGGCACCATAACCATCATATGCAGCTAGACTTGATGTCCATTGTACAAAAATGTGAGCGAGACATAGGCATGTGGGGAGGGTAAAGCTATTCAAGGGCTAGTGACTACCTTCGTGACTTCAGATGCAGCTAAAATCCCACACACATGTCCACCACATGAGCAGGTGATGATATGGTGAAGACTGCAGAGTCACTGTTTTTTATAGTTCTCTTTCAAAGCGAATGTATTACCATGCCAGATTTATGTATAAATGTTTATGCCTGGAATTTGCATTTCCTAAACCATGAAAGAGTTTTGTTGAGAAGGGCACGAAGGAAAAACAGTGAAACTAACCGGTTCCTTGCTTCAGGGAACCGCCTCTGTAAGGCAGCTCTTTGTGCTTCTCAAAAACCTCTAAAGATGTTGATGGCGATCCCTCGGTCATAAATACCAGTAACTCATAACCATTTTTGCAAGAATACTGTATAGAATGGGACCCAAAGACTGGGTAATGTCAGTATTATCCAACTAAACCTTGACATGTTTTGGCAAATGTTAAACTTCAGAAAAAGAAAGAAAAGATGTATAATGCAATTAACCCTTTGTATGATACATTATCAGCAATTCAAATATGTTGTGCTGTAAAGTGTTAACACTGATCATATCCTCTAAACAGTGTCTAGCTCAGCCAACTGTTACCCTTTGCCATATCTGTGTACCATTTAAAAGGGGGATTAAAAATGGTTTCAGTGGATTTACTCTAGGAAGGGAGAAAGGTAACTTTTCCAGGTAGGCTGATTGTAGAGGGCAGTTTTTTGTTTTTTGTTTTTTGGTTTTTTTTTTGAGACAGAGTCTCGCTCTGTTGCCAGGTTGGAGTGCAGTGGTGTGATCTTGGCTCACTGTAACCTCCGCCTCCCAGCTGCAAGCGATTCTCCTGCCTCAGCCTCCTGAGTAGTTGGGATTTTAGGTGCCCGCCACCACTCCCACCTAAGTTTTGTATTTTCAGTAGAGACGGGGTTTGGCCATGTTGGCTAGGCTGGTCTGGAACTCCTGACCTCAGGTGATCCACCCACCTCGGCCTCCCAAATTGCTGGGATTACAGGCGTTAGCCACCGCACCCAGCCAGAGGGCAGTTTTTTTTAGTGACTTAACCATCCATAAATGATTAAGTTTACTTTGTTGTTTTAAGTTCTGTAGAGAAGATAAGAAAGTTCCCAGTTTTCCTGAGAAGAGCATGCAATGGTGTCTCTCCTTCTCCAGGCCACTGCCAGGGCTTTCTGTGAAGGAGCTGGAAGGGAGAGGGTCAAGGGTTCTTGTTGCTTCATCCAGTTCCCAAGAAAATTATAGCCTGATGTGTCATGCATTGTGAGAAGCAGGCACTGGTGAGGAGAGACAAGTTTTGGTGGAGGCAGTAAATGAAGTGCAACCAGATTTAAATGACCTCCAAGGAGCCTATGAGATGCACTGTGGCCTTGCTAGGACAGGGGAGCAGAAGTCATGCTCACACCGCAGAGTTTTGCAGGGACTGGAGAAAGGGGCTGCGAGGGGAGGAAAAGGCTCTATAACTCTCTCCAGGATAGAACCAGTGAGGTAGAATGGCTGTGCAGATGTTGGGGGTGGCCCGGGCCAGGTGCAGCTGGGCCAGGGGAAGGGGAAGGTGCACAGATGGTTGGGCACCTCTCTGCCAGGAAATGCTCATTGCTGCATCAGGACTGGGGTGCCCAGCACAGCTGTGCAGACTTCCCGGTCCCCAGGATCCCTTGGGGATCCTTCTGAGAGGAAGGGGTGATGTCACAGCCCGCACCTGACCCCACCTGGGACCCCTTCCTCCCCAGGGGTGCACCATCCTTCCTGACCCTGCCATGGTGCAGCGTGTGTGCACACGTGCAAAACAGAGACAGGGCAGACGTGATGTTAAAGGCCATTTGTAAGCACAACAGATTGCAGGTTGCCATCCATGCAAAAAGAGTGGTATCCAGAGTTTGAGTGAGGAGCTAACACATGAGATTTTCTTTTATTAAACATATTTTATCTTGCTTTTTTTTTTTTTTTTTGTAATGTTTCCACTGGGTGGTGCTGCAGGAATTCCTACCTTTTGCCTTGGATCTACCCTTCCCAGAAAGACGCCTCTAAAGCATAATAGGAGGAAGTCCTGATTTAGAAAGATTTTACAGTTTCAACACAATAGAAGAGTTTGGAGGATGCTCTGGCAGGAAATGTTTCAGTTTCTGGATGTGGAAAAACTGCCATCATTTTATATCCATGCAAAAAGGTTCTCATTGCACTGGGTAAATACTTTAGACTTTCATCAGCTTCTTTAGCACAGAAAAGCTTTCAAGTTTATCAGAAAGATTAGGGTTTCATTCTAGTGGAAGTGGTCTGTAAGATTTCCTTTATTTTGATTTTTGTAAAACCATCTTAAAGTAAGTAAATAAACATTTTCTTACATTGACAACCATAGATTTAAGAAAATACTTCTGTCAAGGCTGTCTTTAAAGCTGAAGACATTGTTCCATCCTTATTTTAAAGATCATTTATATGATGTATTGATGAAAAGGATTACATATTTTTACTTTCAAATACTTTTAAGAAGTCTTTTAGTTTGATAGTATGTAAAGGGTAAGACTGACTTTGCCCCTTCCACAGAGGAGAAGGTTGAAATACAGAAGTTAACATCCCTGCTGTAGCTCACACGACTCTTTTTCTCCTTTTTTTTTTTTTCCTACCTTTGACCAAGGCACAGAAGATCAGGCAACTTTTTAAGGTTTTGGCTGCAATGAGAATTTGTTTATCTTGACCTCCAACTTTTTTCTCTTGTACGCAGGATTGAATTGTATTGATATTAATAGTACAAAAATTTGGGGAAAAGATTTTCCATTCAAGCAAGCAAAGGCCTCTGAAACATAAGAATCAAAAGTAGTATGAGGATCGGCGGGGCCAGATGCCCACTGGGGATTTGAGAGCTCATTAATTTAAAGCTCAAACTGAAAGACAGTTTGTAAGATCTTAGTAAGTTTGACTGACTGTGGAACAGCCTGTGCTTTTCGGGGCATGTTGTGGTCCTCCATGAAATCCTAAACACTGCTTTCTTAGAACCTGAAACGGCTTCCCTAGAGGTGTTTCTTTTTAAAGGAAAGTTTTGGAGGCACTGCTGGGTGCTAGGGACCTTGCCAGATCCTGTCATGCACGGTTTCCCTGGGATTCCAGCCTGTCCCTATTCACACTTGAAGTGCTTCTCATGATTCGTTTCGTGATGTGAGGTGCATGTGTGTTTGGGGCCCCTCTCGGGCCAGGCTAGCTCACTTCTGTTTCCTCCGACTTTCATCCTGTTCCACCGCCCTGCGCGCGCGCGCGCACACACACACACACACACACACACACACACACACCCCCGAATGGGAGGTCCAGGAGGCACCGACTTCCAGAACACGCAGCTTCTCAACGTCCCGCTTGTATCGAGAGCCACCCTCGCTTATTTAGTGTTGGGTGAACCTTGAACCTATTTAAACCACGATACAGATCTTTGAAAGGAGGGCACTGGTTAACAAAATGGTGGATGGGGTGGGTTCAAAGATTCTTTCTCGAAACAACCCAACTGGAGCAGCTGGAGATGCAGATGAGGCAACACCAGAAATGAACAAGGAAATGTCCTGATTGGATTCCTAGTGGGAATGTATTTCCCACGAATTACAATGAGACAGTTCCTTAGCAGCAGTGAAGTGTGCATATGAGAAATGAAGCCCCTACTGGGGGCGTATGCGCGTTGATTAAGAACCTGGACTTTGGAGCCAGATGCCCCTGGATATGAGGCTCTGTTGGCCCATTTTACCCATGTGGCCGTGAGCGTCTTCTTTCACCTTTCAAAGTCACAGTTCCTCATGGGCATAGCCAACTGAGAGTATTAAATTTAGACAGCATGTATAAAGCGCTCAGCACAGTGCCTGGTACATAGTAAGTGGTCATCAAATTTAACTGCACTAAAAAGAAAAGCTCCTATTTAATAAAGTAATGGGTTTCTTTAGGTACGGGCGCTATTCTTCAGAATTCCATGGGATCTCAGCATTGCTGCTGGTGGAGGATATATTAATAGCTAATGTTTTCTTAGAACAGTGCTCTTAATTTGAAATTTATAAGTTATTTTTAGAGTTGTATAAATCCTGGTGAAATTATGTGTCTTTTATATAGCTGTATATTTTTCCTAGAGAATTTTAGATTCTCAAAAAGGTCCATGGACCAAATATGTGAAGAGGAAACTGCCCTGGGGATGTGATTGTGTGTGTGTGTGTGTATATGTGTATGTGTATCAGTTTTATGTACGTAAATATATTTTAGGTTGAATATATGCGATTGCTAGTATTTGACTAGTTTTGATCTATAAAAACAATAATTTCTTACAGTTCAACTTAATAGTTGTGATATTATGAAACAATTTGAAATATATCATGATGTGATATTTATAATGAAATATGATTATAGCTAATTTTTGTATGTTATTTATCAAAGCCTAGCCAAGTTAAAATTCATCAGGCAGCCTTGGACCACTAGTAACCGTATTTACCTAAAATAACTTGTGCTTTTCCATTGACCTTAATCACAGGAAATACAAAATAAAAACTTTTCTGTGTCCAGTATTATGAAACAGTCTTTAATTTTCATTGTGGATTTATTAATAGCTTTATTACATCTAATGAATCACTTTTCTGATCCAAATGACTACTGTTTAGGAGAATCTGCTTAGTATTTTTTCCCTGTTGAATTCACAGTGTTAATTACTTTGGGGAGGAACAAAAATTCTGAGTTTTCTTGGGTGATAAGAACCTCAGTGTTGTTTCAGAAGGCAGAGTTGGGCTGCAGTGCTGAAGGTTAAAACAGAGCTAAAACACAAGACAAAATGAAACCAGAGCTGCAGTGACAAAGTGGGACAGATGTAGGAGGCCAGGTTTCCTGTGGCCCATTTTCCAGTTTCCTGCCTGCAACCTGCAGAAGAAGAGGAAGCTGAATGTTACCAAGTATGAGAACTGCGGGACGTGCTTCAGGCCAGAATTAAGAGAATGCAAACAACACAGGCAACAAAAACAATTGCAAAGAAAGTGAATGTTCAGGTTTTAGTCCAAAAATGTCTGGAGAGGAGCAGCCCATCTGTTTAAAGAAAAAGCATTGTCAGCAGAGCTCGTCCTTCTGTGTGAGATTCTAAGGGGGCCTAGGGACTGCCTCAGGTTGTAGGAACCTCTGTTTTTTATAGCCCCACTCATCTTTCAAGACATGGTCTGCTGTTTTAATACAGAGGGTTACCTGAAAAGATTTTCCCTGCAGTTTCCAGGACTTCTAAATCTGTTTCCTGGGGATGTTGATATAGGGGGGAGGTGGATGTGGTTAACCTAGCAGCTCTAATGAACGGCAGCCTCAATTTGGGAAGGCCGGGTGACCAGTTGGCTGCTTTGATCTGGGAGGCTTATATTCCTTTAACCACCCAATAAAATTTTTGTTTGATGTTTTCAAGAAAGAGATGAAATGAAGATGTGTGTGTGTTGAAGGCTACACAGTGCACACTCTGTGTGGTTACCTGGTGAGCCACGTGGTGTGGGATACAGGACTCAGTGAAGACGACACTGGAGAAGGGAGTGAGTTCATTTTTCTCCCATGGGGCGGGGGAGGGGGAAGCAAAATAAAATTATTTTTTCTAGGCTCTTTAGCTCATTTTGGAAGAGTCTGTGAAGTCAGATCTTACAATACCCATCTTAGAGAAATTGAGAGCCAAAGAAATTGTGATTCATTACACACCTTTTAATTGAGTACCTATTGTTTGTCAGGGGCTGTGTTGGAAGTGCTGGGTAATGCAGGTGAAATGATGGCTAAAAATAAATAGCTGTTTATGTGTTGTGGAAGGCTTCATATAAGGCATATATGAAGGGGGTTATAGAAACCTTGTTGAAGGTTTAAAACATATGTAAGCCTTTGGCGCGGTGCCATGATGTTTCCACACACCATCTCATTTAAATTGCCTTGCTGCTTTGTGCTACAGAGCAATAGGGTGTGCTTCTGGGACAATCAGTTATTTCTTTACGCTGCAGATTGACCACCTCTTCTTCTCTAAGCCCAGAAAGAACAAACTCTATACCAGGAATCTTAAAAAGTTTTGGAATGTTAGGGATCAAGAGATACCCACATGAGGCAGCCTTGGATGGAAATAGGCCCTTTTCTGTCTTAATGTGGACCCGCTCTGAAAATGTAGGATAACACAGGACTGGGTTGTATGGTGGTAGGGTGGGGTGCGGTGAATTATGTGGGAAGAAGTAGATGGTTGTAAGACATTTTCTCAGCCAGAGTTAACTAAACCATCATTTACTACTCACCCATATAAAAGTCACTGACAAACCAATTGAGTTACTTCTAATTTAGCCAGAGACAGCATAGTTTCAGAAGGAAAGAGGGGTGGTTCCTACACACAGTAAATTGCATATGTTGTTATTTCAGTGGTTGTCAGTGATTTCCTCTGAAAAATCTCTTTTTTTGTGTGTGTTTGAGACGGTTTCATGCTCTGTTGCCCAGGCTGGGGTGCAGTGATGTGATCACAGCTCACTGTAGCCTCAAACTCCTGGGCTTAAGTTATCCTCCTGCCTCAGCTCCCCAAGTAGCTGGGACTACAGGTGTGTGTCACCACATCCAGCTAATTTTTGTGTTTTTTGTGGGGATGGGGGTCTCACCATGTTGCCCAGGCTGGGCTTGAACTCCTAGGCACAAACCGTCCTCCCTCCTCGGTCTCCCAAAGTGCTGGGATTACAGACGTGTAATCCATTCATTAAAAACCCAGTAATCCTTGCATTGTGCTAGATATAACATGTACAGGCCGTGTAATCCCAGCAACCTTTCTCTTTCCCAAGATGGAAGAGTTACTTAAGAAACATTGCAGACTGGGCCGGGCGTGGTGGCTCACGCTTGTAATCCCAGCACTTTGGGAGGCCGAGGCGGGGGCGGATCACGAGGTCAGGAGATCGAGACCACGGTGAAACCCCGTCTCTACTAACAAAAAAATACAAAAAATTAGCCGGGCGTGGTGGCGGGCGCCTGTAGTCCCAGCTACTCAGAGAGGCTGAGGCAGGAGAATGGCGTGAACCTGGGAGGCGGAGCTTGCAGTGAGCCGAGATCGCACCACTGCACTCCAGCCTGGGCGACAGAGCGAGACTCTGACTCAAAAAAAAAAAACAAAAAAACAAAAAAAAACATTGCAGACTGGGCCGGACATGGTGGCTCACGCCTGTAATCCTAGCACTTTGGGAGGCCAAGGTGGGTGGATCACCTGAGGTCAGGAGTTTGAGAACACCCTGGCGAACATGCTGAAACCCTGTCTCTACTAAAAATACAAAAATGAGCCGGAGGCAATGGTGTGCGCCTGTAATCCCAGCTACTCGGGAGGCTGAGGCATGAGAATCACTTGAACCTGGGAGGCGGAGCTTGCAGTGAGCCAAGATCACACCGCTGTGCTCCAGCCTGGGCGACAGAGCAAGACTCCGTCTCAAAAAAACAAAAACAAAAAACAACAAAAACAACAAAAACCATTGCAGACTGTAAAGAGTAAGTAAATAGGTGAGCAATACCTACTTTTGTTTACCTTTTTTAAAATGGACAATTTGTAGATATTCACAGAATGCAAATACTTGTTAATAAATGAAAAGCTTGGGAGACATGAAGTTGGCCTCATGCCTTTTTTATACACAGTGATAATGATTAAAATAATTTAGATGTCCTTTGAAAATAAATTTAATAGTCTTCCAACTCACAGAACTAATAAAGACTTCAGAACTTGTATAAGTTGTTTTTCCAAATATTATCCTTATTTACTTAATACCTTACACTTACTCTGTGCTGAGTTATTGCAGATCCCCAATAATATAAAATGTTGTCTTCCAGTTCTTTGACTGAAGTACAGGGTTCATTTTCTATAATGAAATGGCTACTACCCTTTGTCTTAGACAATGATAGTGTCATGACATGGAAATGCATAGCAGATACAGGCAGAGGAGTTGAACTCACCAGAATTTTCAGTAAGAAGTGTTCAAATTCATCTTCATTTCTCTAACCATGCAAAATTTAACAAACGAAAAAAGACATAGGTACCTCATGAGCACCTATTTTGTTTATTGCTTACCCAGAAGTTTTTCTCCTTTTCTTGGGCTCTCATTGCCTTTCTTTTTTTTTTTTAAGTTGCCTCGTTTCTTATTTCCCACCACATAGAAGCTTAAGAAAATCAAAGCTAATTCTGCCCCCTCAACTCCCACCTCAGTAAAAATGAAACAAGGAACATGCAAAGGGAAGTGCTAGGTTGCCATCAGTAGAAAGAAGAACAAATAAGTGTACATTTCGACTACTAAGAATGGAGGCAAAAACCTCATACTTTGCATAAGGAGTCTATGCGGCCCCTATTCACATTAAGACGTCGGGCGCCACCTTGTGGCCGACAGGAAGGAGGTCAGCTTCCAAGAAGAGGCCGGTAGCTTTTCGGAGACGGAGGCAGGAGGAGCTGGGACACCTGAAGCTGGGATCGTGTCATGTGACCTGACATCTCTCGCGGAGACGGGCGCAGCATAATGAGAATGATCAATATTTCTGTCAATAGCATCTTTCTTTTTGAGGCTCCGTCGGATTAAAGAATGAATCAAAGTTAAAAACATCGGAAAGACTAAAGAGGGATATAAAACTTTTTTTTTTTTTTTTTTTAAAGAGAGAAGGTCTCGCTCTGTCACCCAGGCTGGAGTGCAGTGGCGCAATCACAGCTCGCTGCAGCCTCTACTTCCCAGGCTTAGGCGATCCTCTCACCTCAGCCTCTTGAGTAGCTGGGTGGACAGGCGCACACCACCACACACAGCTAATTTTTGTATTTTTTGTAGAGATGGGGTCTTACTCTTGCCCAGGCTGGTCTCGAATTCCTGGGCTCAAGCAATCCACCTACCTCGGCCTCCCAAAGTGCCGGGATTACAGGCATGAGCTACCACGCCTAGCCTCAAAACTATGTTCATAACTGCATTCTTTAAGTGCAAAAAGCTGAAAACAGAATAAGGGCAGAAAATAATCACTCAGAGTCTGCAAAAATGTCCCTCTCCTCTGTGCCAGAAGTCAAGTGCTTTACTCTCGGCCCCTCCACGCCTCTCTACTCTATGTCTTTTGCCCTGACCAGCCCATGAATGCCCTCCTGTGAGGCCCCGTCTGCAGCGGCTCTGAGCGGTGTTGTCATCGTCGTCCCTTGGCTTGTCATTTAGAACATCTTTCTTTCTTCGCTGTCTGACCCAACAGCTCTCATGTACTTGACTCCCCTTCCCGCTCCAGAGAAACCGCATAGATGGGAGCAGAATATACCCCAGGGAAGGTGAGAGCCCCAAGGACCCTCTTTGCTGAGGTCACACAGCTTGGAGGCCTCAGGGTCAGCGTTTAAACCAGTGTTTCTTAAGCTGGAGTCAGAGAATCTGTGCTCTGGCATCTGAGTTTTCTGCAAGCATTTATGATTTTTTGTGCTTTCATATTTGATGATAGACTACAAAACAGAAGCATACTCCAAGCCACCTTACAAACCACAGTCACCATGTGGCTGAAGAGTCTCCCTGGATTTCAGTGCCTGTGTGGGGCTCATTGCCTAATGGACAAAGAGCCCAGGTGGGTGCCATAGCTACACAATGCCTTCCAGCCTGGGGAAGGCCGCGTGACTCCACCGCAAGCTCTGTGAGGATTCCCCGTAGCTTAAAAGGTAATTGTAGTTAACATTTAAATAGCACTTAACTTTGCCCCAGATGTAGTTTAAGTGCATTACTAGCAACTTCTGTAACTCTTACAACAATGCTGTATGATGTGATACTTTTATCGTATCAGTCCCATTTTACCTATGAGGATACTGAGGCACAGAAAGGTTAAGTAACTTACCCAAAGTCCCGCAACCAGACAGGACGAGTCTTTGCTGTTGAACCCAGAGAGTCAGGTGCCAGAATGTGCGCTTACCTTCCAAATAGATGAAAGTGCTTCACTAGCACCTGCTTTGAGTTATAGAAAATAGTTATATAGCTGGATGCGATGGCTCATGCCTGTAATCCCAGCACTTTGAGAGGCTGAGGCAGGAGGGTTGCTTCAGGCCAGCAGTTGGAGACTCCTGAGCAACATACAGAGATGGTCTCCACAAAAAATTAAAAAATCAGCAGGGCGTGGTGGTGCATACCTGTAGCCCAAGCTACTTGGGAGGTAGAGCTGGGAGGATTGTTTGACCCCAGGAGGCTGAGGCCGCAGTGAGCCAAGATCGTGCCACTGAGCTCCAGCCTGGCTAACAGAGTGAGACCTAGTCAAAAAGAAAAGAATTATGCTTCAGTGAAAAACCGCATTCTTGACTCTAGAGAAGACTCCCTCCAGCTGATGTGATTCTGATTTTTTGGAAGCTATTTTACAACGTTGTTGACTGTTTGTTGACTATAGGTAACTGATCATGAAATAATTCTCGTCTATAGACAGCCAAATTCTGTCTTACAGAGTGCCATTGACTCCCACCCCTAGTTTTGCCTCCATTTAAGCATTTATTTCAATGTTCTAATTCTATAAATGCCTCTATTATTCAGATACTTTTTTGAACTCATTATAACGTCTGCCTGGTTCCCTACTGAATTATGAGTGAAATAAAATCTCGAACGTGTTCGTTTTGATATCTGTATGAGAGCCATGATTTAACCCTCTTTTGAAAATTATTTTTTAACAAACTAATTTCTCAGCTGGGCACAGAGGCTCACGCCTGTAATCCTAGCACTTTGGGAGGCTGAGGCGGGCAGATCCCCTGAGGTCAGGAGATCAGGACCATCTTGGCCAACATGGTGAAACCCTGTCTCCACTAAAAATACAAAAAAATTAGCTGGGCGTGGTGGTGCGCACCTGTGGTCCCAGCTACTTGGAAGGCTGAGGCAGGAGAATCGCTTGAACCTGGGAGGTGGAGGTTGCAGTGAGCTGAGATCGCACCACTGCACTCCAGCCTGAAGGACAAAGAGAGACGCAGTCTTAAAAAAAAAAAAAAAAAAAAAAAAAAAAAAAAAAAAAAAAAAAATCATTTGTCAACACTGAGAACGTATCACTTTTCCTCCTGCTCCTTTAAAGGAGGTATGCATATAATTCACATTTGACAAGCTGCTCTAAATCGTCTAACTTCACTCTACCATGGTAGATCACAGCTCTACATTACAAAGGGAAAGGAGTTGGGGCAAGTAACAGGTGGTTTTGAGGAGTGGGTGGGCCTCAGCCACCTGTGACCATGGTCCTGGTCAGTGCTGGTAGAAATGGTGAGAGGCCAGCCAGAGATGGGAAGTCCCTGCAGGCTGCAAGGTTGAGATGAGGTCAGAGGAATCCAGAAAGTATCAGATGTGAAGGGGACACCTCTTCCTGTAAGAGCAGCGATGCCTTTAAAAGCAGACTGATGGGCCTCAGTATGAAAGCACAGAGTTCAATTCTGCAAAAAGAATGGCATTAAAATACCTGATAAAATTTTGTACATTCAAAATAAGGTCTGATAAGGACGGCAATAATAGACACTGGGGACTCCAAAAGTGGGGAGAGAGGGAGGGAGTGAGGGCTGCAAGATTACCTGTTGGGTGCAGTGTTCGCTATTTGGGCGGCGAGTATGCTAAAAGCCCAGTCTGCGCCATTATGCAATATACCCATGTAACAAACATGCACATATACCCCCTGAATCTTAAAAAAGCAGGGGTCTGGGCAGGGGAAAGATAAACATTTTCTTTTTTTTTTTTTTTTTTTTTTTTTTGAGATGGAGTCTCGCTCTGTCACCCAGGCTGGAGTGCAGTGGTGCGATCTTGCCTCACTGCAAGCTCCGCCTCCCGGGTTCACAACATTCTCCTGCCTCAGCCTCCCAAGTAGCTGGGACTACAGGCGCCCGCCACCATGCCTGGCTAAATTTTTGTATTTTTAGTAGAGACGGGGTTTCACCGTGTTAGCCAGGATGGTCTCGATCTCCTGACCTCGTGATCCGCCCGCCTCGGCCTCACAAAGTGCTGGGATTACAGGCGTGAGCCACCGCGACTGGCCAAGATAAGCATTTTCTCATTAATTAAAGGGAATTTTTAAAAAAAGATTTCTAGCATTTCTTTTATGTGTTCTACATTTTTGAAGCTCAGAGTGGTGGGAAATCAGCTAAGTAAAGTTAGGCGGATGAAACATTTTAACTTAGAGCAGGCCTCCATGTGCATAATAATCAATCAAACATAAATCTCAAGTACCACCACTTTCTTCAACTGTTGATTTAATAAAAGCCACAGTGTACTGTCTGAATTACTCATATTCCTTAAAGTGTCATCCAGATAAATGGGCTTTATTGTACCTGCCTGTTAAGACATTGGACTTCATTAAGGATTCTAGGTATCAAGGAATTAATTTAGAAAAAAAAATTATTTAAATTTTTTTTCTGGTGAGAGAGATACTCATACAGATGAGTTTACGAAAATCTGTAGTGTTAGCGGTTATTGGAAGGGCGTGCCTCCCAGCACGATGGTACAAAGTCTGTGTTTTCCAACACCCCAGAGGGCAAAATTTCCAGCTGGCAGAGGCACAGTGGAATGTACAGTGTAATTGTATGTGAAAATAGTTGTGTAAATTATGAAACTTGATCTCATAGTTAAAACTACATCGAGTGGAACGAAAACAATATGGAGAGCGCCGTGGCAGCTGGTGGCCCACTGCCCACCTGTCCCCCTACCCAAACCTCTGCCACAGACAGCCACCCATTTTCATCATGCAGATGGCTCTGGCCAGAGAGGATGGTGGGTCCCAGAGCTGCCTGGGGGCTCCACGATACCCCAGAGTGACTTCTGCTGAGCGTAGACAGGAGTGACGGATCTTTGTAGATGCAGTGATAAGCTCACAGGAAAGTAGTTTTTCGACTCAGCTCTGAGTAATGTCTGGCTGGGATTTCCACCGGGAAGGCTACGTGACTGCCCATCATCGAAACTGGTGGATCCACCAGGGTCAAGGAGTGGCTCAAGAGAGCGCGAGAAGAGGAGAACGAGGCCCTCAGCATGGGGCGAGGCTGGGCATGCCTCAGACAGGAGAGGCTGCAGCCCTTAGTCACCTCCGCCGGAGCGGTGTTGCGCATAGCAACCCCTCTGAGTAATCCTCTGATGATCCCCTGTGCCTGCAGCTGCCACCCAAGCTCTGCAGCTTGGTTGAACAGTGGGGGCATTTCTGTGATTCTTAGTGAACAGTTCTTGCCTTCTCTAGGCGAGTTCCTTTATTCCAGAAATCTGGGAGGCCCTGAAGCAGTAGGTCCCCATCCCCACCGCTGCTCCTCTGCCTGTTCCCTTTGTACTCTTTCACCTGTCCTTTTTCTTTCTCTCCTACCTTTGCCTGAGGCTATGGCCATAGCACCCATGGCTGCCACTTAGCCCATCGGTGGCCTCTGAGTAAAAATGTGATCAGCCAATCTCTCCACACCTAGTAGCATACTTTTTCGTGATTTTTTTTTTTTTTTGAGACGGAGTTTTGCTCTTGTCGTCCAGGCTGGAGTGCAGTGGCGCAATCTTGGCTCACTGCAATCTCTGCTTCCTGGGTTCAAGCTATTCTCCTGCCTCAGCCTCCCAAGTAGCTGGGATTATAAGCGCGGGCCACCACGCCCAGCTGATTTTTTGTATGTTTAGTAGAGATGGGATTTCATCATGTTGGCCAGGCTGGTCTTGAACTCCTGACCTCAGGTAATCCACCTGCCTCAGCCTCCCAAAGTGCTGGGATTACAGGCGTGAGCCACCATAGCCAGCCTTTCTCGTGATTTTGAACACAAGCTCTAGAGCGTAAAGATAATGGCACCCCAGCAAAGGGAGAATTTTTTTTTTTAAACAAAGACATCATGTATTTTAATAGTCAGCTTTTGCCGCATTGGTGCTGCGTAACCAGTTGCCCCAAGATCACTGGCCTACAGTGGCATTTATTTTTCTCACAAGTCAGTGTCACAGATGCTGCTTCAGATGATGGGCAGGTGGGGCTTGGCTTCGGACTTTCGGTTGAGTTCAGGTCACCTCCATGTGTCTCGTTCTGGGGTAGCAGCTTCCTGGCAGCATAGCATGGGAGGAAAAGTGCCAACTTATGATGCCTCCAAGAGCCCAGCTCAGCAATGGGATGCTGTCACTTCCCCGTGTCAGTCTCCTGGCCAAATGCAATCACATGGCAAAGCCCCAATGTCAGCACTCCTCCCACAGCCACTCCAGTGCAGGGCTACACAGTCACCTAAGGAGAGGGCAGTTGAGAACATTTAGCAAGTCTGCCACGTGCGTTCTCGTAAGTCATGCCCAGAACATGGTCTCTGACACATGGGGTTGGATTGCAATGAAAAGTGATTCTGTGATGCACAAGAAGCTCCGAGGAGGCCAGGCAGGTGGAAATGCTAAGTGTAAAATACATGGATAGGTGTTTCTGCTGCCCTCCTGTCCCATTCGGAACTTGATGTCAGTTAAAAGTGGAGGGTGGCGGTGGCCGACCACTTTCCCACCTGGCATGTGAGCAGAGGCCCAACAGTCCCTTCCCTGCAGACCTCCAAACCCACCGGCAGCCTTCTGCCCTTAGGAGCAGATTCATCTGAGCAGGCACTTAAAGTTTCAAAGATACGTTAAAGCTGACTGATGTGTTTGGCCAAGAAAATCTCAAGAATTTGCGACAACTGTAAGCTGTTCTTAGTGCCAGTGAAGAGAAGAAAGTTGTGGCTCATATCCAAGTCATCAGAAGGGTGGTTCATAGGAGGAGTTGGGGCTCGTCAGCTGCCATGCATCCCAGCAAAGTGGGGGCTTGCAAGATTTGTGAGATGCAGAGGTGGTTTTGACCCAGCAATGAAAGGACTGTCTTACAGACCATTGTGGTTAATACTGATTTCTGTAAAGAATATCCCCTTTAAAGAGCCCTAAATAAAATGCCCTGTGGGTAACTGGAGAGCACTCCTAGTCTACGTTCCTTTAATTGAGAGGAGTTGTGGGGTTGACAATATTGGTACAAATAACCCTCCCCAAGGCAATTATTCTGGCTTCCAGGTCTCCCAGAGCTGCCCCCTGGGTTGCAGTCACTCCAGGTTCAGTCTCCCGCCCCCCGCCCACCAGGACTGCAGTGTCTCCCTCCCATCCAAGGGGATGATCCCTAGCTCTCTGTGCCACTCACAACAGTTGATCTGTGGCAAAGCTTTTGAGGCCAGTCTAACCACCTTTTTTAAAATGTAATGAGGATTGATAACACAAATGGATTATTATTATTATTACTACTTAGAATCAATACCTATTGTCACGAAAGTCCTCAAATGCCTGAAATTGAGAAACTGCCCAGGAGTGGGGAAAAATTTCCTTGAGAAGGCCCTATTTGAGCTGGTTCACAATGGATGAGAGAGTTCACCAGACTCCAAAGCTAAGGAACAGCATTTTAGCCAGAAGGAATAGCATTTAAAAAGTTCACACCAGAGTTGAAGGAAAATGACAACATTGTATAAGTTTTTGTCTCTTCATGGGAGAAATTGCTTTTCCCATCTGTGCACCTGTGATGGTGGGCTTTGACCTGCAGCATGATGAGTGCCGGGAAAGGGAAGGTCTCTGCAGTTGGCAGTGATTGTTTGGTTTCACAAGCATCCACGGACTGGGCAGCTTTGAGCATTGTATGGGTTATCAGAGTGCTGGCAATACAAAGTAATGCAGCAAAGTCCCTTCCTCGTGAAGCTCATCACAGTAGGAAAGGCAGTTACACTTAGACATATACCGCAACCACAGGAGAGATATTCCAGGCACCTGTATAAAGTATGGGGTCCAGCATTTTAGTTAGAGACCGACTATATTAGTTCTTTCTCACATTGCTATAGAGAAATACCCAAGGCTGTATAAAGAAAAGCGGTTTAATTGGCTCACAGTTCTGCAGGCCGTACAGGAAGCAGGATGCTGGCATCTGCTGGGTTTCTGGGGAGGCCTCAGGAAACCTGCAATCATGGCAGAAGGCAAAGGGGGAGCAGGCATGTCACATGGCCGGAGCAAGAGCAAGAGAGCGAGGGTCAAGGTGCCACACACTGTTAAATGACCAGATCTCGTGAGAACTCAGTCACTAACTCAAGTGTGGTACCAAGGGGGATGATGCTAAACCATTCATGAGAAATCCACCCTTAGGATCCAGTCACTTCCCACCAGGCCCCACCTCCAATGTTGAGGATTACAGTTCAACATGAGATTTGGGCGGGGACACACATCCAAACTATACCACGGACCCACAAAGAAGTTGATAGGATGGGCGGGAATAGACACTTGTGTTAAGTGGGGAACGGTTTGAATGCGGACCCGTTCTGCAAGTGGTCATGTCATTAATCATTGTTCCGCATCATTCCCCATGCATTGCTGTCACTCGCGGGGACATATGTGGTGAATAGAGGAGGACCACAGGGCCTCCATGTGTTTCTGAATTGTGGCTTCTTACAGAAATGCAGCCAGGAAGCTCCTGGTTCAGAGTGGCCCCTGGAGATGGAAGTGAAAGCTGCTTTTTATTAGGTTCACTGGGGGAAGGAGGGGACAGCTGAGTTGCCCATTCTGAAGCCCCCTCTCTCCCCACCAAGTTTGGTCGGCATCGTGACCAGCAGCTCTAACCTGGCCTCCTCTCCCCACAGGTATGGAGAGTGCAATCACGCTGTGGCAGTTCCTGTTGCAGTTGCTGCTGGATCAGAAACATGAGCATTTGATCTGCTGGACCTCGAACGATGGTGAATTCAAGCTCCTCAAAGCAGAAGAAGTGGCCAAGCTGTGGGGACTCCGAAAAAACAAAACAAATATGAACTATGATAAGCTGAGCAGAGCCCTGCGATACTATTATGACAAGGTAAACCCTCGACCTTGCATGGGGCCGTCTTGGGGAGGGTGGAATCCCTTCTGCGTTGTTCACTGATGAAAGAAGATAATAGCGTGCTATGAATCAAATTAGAAAATAAAATAGGGGCAGTGTATATACCTTCTTTTTGGAGAAAAGCTGTGCTGTAGGGATTTTCCCCACCCTCTGGACGCCCTTTGGATATTACTGAGGGTCACATTTTGTTTCTTCTGCATTTTCGTCTGAGTTTGCTGAAGAACTTTGCTAACAATAGAAATGAGATGCAGGTAGGCTCTGGGGCTTTCCTCATGTTGAATTGCTTGCATGACACGACGCGTGTTAAAATCCGGAAAGTCTGTTTATCCTGTCTGGTTTGTGGTTCAATTAAAGGGATCTTTCCTGGAAGGTGGTAGCTTTGGCAGATTATTTTTTTAACAATTCAGTGCCTCAGTATCCTCATTTATAAAACAGGAATCAGCATAGGAATAATAATAGGAATAGGAATCCTGTCTCAGGATTGTCGTGATGACTGACCAAGCCATTACGTGGTAAGTACTTAGAACACTGCTTGGTATGTGGTGCTTGCAACTTCATGGGAAACTTCCCTAATTGGAAGAAAAAACATGTTCATTTTTAAGTCGTAGAGATGAGGCAGAGTTCTTTGATAAGTGATAATATAGCGTAGTTGCCAAAACCAGGACAGTTGGAGTGAGTTTTAATGCATTTCTGGAAAAGCAGTTTTAATGTGCTTGCTAGGGCAAAATTATTGCTATTTAGGAGAACCATTTCAGCCTGGAATTGTTAGCCATTTCAGTTTGAATCTGTTGTTGCTGAATATTTAGCCTCTAAGACACAAAGGCATAGAGCCATGATAATGGTAAGCTTTTGTTCTGGTTTTATTGTTCATATTAAAAGGTGAATTAAAAACTGATTTAAATATTAGTTCCCGATCTATATTTAGGGCCTGCCGTCTGCCAACCTCTTTGGAATTCAAGACATAAGGATTATACATTTCAGGAAGTAGAGACATCATTAATTATAAAGTGTTCCTTTATATGATCGTAATTGCACGTGATTATGTCATTGAAATGCTAAAGGTGCTCTCCTTTAATGTAGCCATTAATTAATCCTGACTTACTGCAGAGTCCTACTAAGATATAAAAGCACTTCTTGCAAATTGCACTGTCTGAAAGCCTCGCAGATGGCTCATTGTTTGGCGTGTTTTCCCAGGTTCTAAGTTCTGCGGTGGGAACTGGGGCCGCTGAAGGAAAACACTCCCGTTGCCTGCTGGCAGAGTGCCTAAAAGCTGGGCTTTGAGACTCAAAAAGCATTTTCATTGTTTTCAATCAAGGTGTCAAAAAAAGAAGTCCTCCCTCTGTGTCTGGGACTTGACTCATCTCTTCCCTGGCCTGGGCCTGGGGGCTTAAGGGTTGTGTCTCTTTAGCATGAAGGGATGTCCTGGGCTGGAAATGACTGCTCACAAAATTAGCAAAGCCATTCCTGTATAAACTACATCTTATCTCCCTTGGGCAGATTTTACAGTCTCTTGAGAGAGCAGTTTCATAGCCTTCAGTCAACAAGTGTGTTCTGGCACTTTCTGTTACACGTCTAAGGTGCTGTGCTGAGCACTTCTTCCGCTTGTCTTCTTTAAACTTTACTACAACCCCATAGACAGGTGCTGCTGTCATCATCCTCCTTATACACGTGACAACGTGGAAGCCTGGATGAGAAACCTGCCCAGGTGCACACAGCCAGTGAGCAGCAGAGCCCGGATTTGAACCTAGCTGGTCCACCCGGGTTCCCAGCCAAAAGGCACACACACACCCTGCCTTCTGGGCCATTCATTTCCTTTGCCTTTGAATGTCTTGAGTTCCAGGTAGGCAGTCAGGCTGTCCAAAGGGTATTACAACCTAAGAAGTTTTGTTTCTTACGAAGAGCCTCAGGCTGGGCATCGTGCCTCACACCTAATCCCAGCACTTTGGGAGGCTGAGGCAGGAGGATCACTTGAGTCCAGGAGTCTGAGGCCAGCCTGGGCAACATGGTGAGACCCTGTCGTAACAAAGAATTAAAAATCAGCCGAGTGTGGAAGTGCGTGTCTGTAGTCTCAGCTACTTGGGAGGCTGAGGTGGGAGGATCATTTGAGCCTGGGAGTTTGAGACTGCAGTGAGCTCTGATTGCACCACTGCACTCCAGCTTGGGCAATACAGGGAGATCCTGTCTCTTAAAGAGAAAAAAAAAAAGGAAAGAAACAAATTCAGTACTGAAAAATCCCAGCAAACGATGTGCATCAGGTAGAGCCCAAGGTCAGGAGTCCGGGTGGCTGGTGTGGCCTGCCTGCCTGCACTGCCCCTTTCTCTCTTGCCAGGCAGAGCATGGGGGCTGGACACATGACCTTTGAGCAGCCCCAAGCATCGGAGCTGGAGCTGGCAGTAAGGGCAGGAGCGGCCTCCTATCCTGTTGTATTATGTAGACTTTGGCCACCAGAAGAAATTGCTCCATGTCTTTCCTTCTACAGATATACCTGTCCACATGCACACACACACACACACACAAGTATACACATACACACCTGTCCACATGCACACATACTTGTCCACATGCACACACACTGTCCACATGCACACACAGATGTCACATGTACACACATGCCACATGCACACACCATGCCACATGCACACATGTACACACACCACATGCACACACAGATGTCCACATGTACACACACATGCCCACATGCACACACCATGACATGTACACATGTACACACACATGCCCACATGCACACACAGATGCACACACACACAAGTATACACATACACACTGTCACACACACAATGTCCACATGCACACACAGATGTACACACATGTACACACACACATGCCACCACACATGACACATGACACACACATGACATGAACACAATGTACAACACACAGATGTACACACCATGCATACATACACAATGACACTGCCACACAGATGTACACATGTCACACACATGCACACATACACAGATGTACACATGTACACACCCATGCCCACATGCACACACAGATGTACACACGTACACACCCATGCCACATGCACACACCATGCCACATGCACACATGTACACATGTACACACACATGCCCACATGCACACACAGATGTGCACATGTACACACAGATGTCACATGCACACACAGATGACACATGTACACACCCATGCTCATATGCAACACAGATGTACACATGTACACACACATGCCCACATGCATACACAGATGTACACATGTACACACCCATGCCCACATGCACACACAGATGGACACATGTACACACCCATGCTCATATGCATACGCAGATGTACACGTGTCCACACAGATGTACACATGTGCACACACATGCACACATGCATACGCACATGCACACAGGCACACACACCCACTTGCACACACATCCACATGCACACGTGGCCATTGCCATATGCACACACATGTGCGCACGCAAACATGTACATGTGCACACATGGCTGTTTGATTCTTATAAAATGCTCTCAAGTGATGAGCAAGATGGAAAGTTAGACTCTTAATACAGTTTAAAAAGAAAAGCAGGAGAGCGGGAGGAAGATGAGGAGAAGAAAAGAGATGAGTGAGGGAAATGGAAGGGAGAGGAAAAAAGGGGATGGAGAAAGAGGGAGGAAGAGGAGGCATGTCAAAAAAAGATGACGAAAACTACACTCTATTTGACATTTTTCGATGGGTTTCTTCCTTCCGTTTTGCCAGTGTCACTCTGTGACGATAGGTGTAAGTTGACTGTGTGCATTGCCAGTCTGTGACCGTTTTCGACTCACAGAAATGGCAGTCTGAAGTGGCTCGGCCTCTCACTTGAGAGACAGATTGGAGCAGAGTCTTTGTGGATGCAAAGCCACCTGGGCCACTGCCGTGTGTGCCACCCTCAACTTCGAGCTGCCCGGAACTGCGTGCGTTTCTCAGCGTCACGTACAGCTCAGCCTGACCGTTGGCCTTTTAGTGTTCTCTTCCTTCTCGGTGTCCTCCTCCTCTTCCTCACTAACATTCATCCAGAGCCTTTCAGTGCAGAAATCAGGTAGCTGCTGAACTCGGCGGCTGCGTCCTTTTTCCCATCATCTCTCCTGTCCTTTGCTAGCTGTCATTTCTTCCCTCTTGGCTGCAACTGCACATTCCTGGGTTTGTCCTAATAGGGAATTTATCCCACTTGAGTAGACAAGCATGAGAATATCATTATTTTTATATATGTTATATTTTTAGCAGAGAAAAAAGTGGAAAATGTGTGCAAACTTGCAGAAAGAAGGCCCCAGAGGAGGGTCGTCCCTGTGCCCATGTGGTCAGGAAGGCCCCGGAGGAGGGTCGTCCCTGTGCCCATACGGTCAGGTTGGGGCTGAGGCACTTTAATCATTGCTCCTCCTAAGAGTGTTCTTTTCCCCCCTCTCAGATTATAATAGTGAGGTAGTTACAGCCTGAGCTCCAGCCGAGATCATCTGGGTTTGAATCCAGCTCCATGACTGTGGCCGTGTTGCCTAATCTCTCTGAGTCTCAGCTTCCTTTTCTGTAAAGTGGGTCTAATAGTAGAGTCTACACTGTGGGGCTGTGGTGGGATTCACTGTGTTCACACGCGTGCAGGGGTGAGAACAGGGCCCCAAACGGGGTAGGCACAATGAGGCATGAGTCAGAATAATAATACAGATGACAGTTTCTCTATCACTAATTTGAACATTTCAGACAGTGCAAAGAAGAAAATTAGAAACTGGGAGCATCACTTGAGCTCAGGAGTTCAAGTCCAGCCTGGGCAACATAGCGAGACCCCTGTCTCTTTTTAAAAAATTTAGCACAATTTATTAAAAAAAGAAGAGACCGAGCATGGTGGCTCACGCCTGTAATCCTAGCACTTTGGGAGGCCAAGGTGGGTGGATCATGAGGTCAAGAGATCGAGACCAGCCTGGTCAACATGGTGAAACCCCGTCTCTACTAAAAATACAAAAATTAGCTGGGCGTGGTGGTGCACACCTGTGGTCCCAGTTACTCCAGAGGCTGAGGCAGGAGAATCGCTTGAACCCGGGAGGCAGAGGTTGCAGTGAGCCGAGATTGCGCCACTGCCCTCCAGCCTGGCTACAGAGTGAGACTCTGCATCAAAAAAAAAAAAAAAAAGATCAAAACCTTTGTTGCTGTGTTGCTGCTCAGGCACGTGGAGATAGGGAAACGCCGGATCTGAGTATAATGGCCCTTGGCACGTAGGACCTATCAGGAGCACTTTGTCGTGCTTTTTAATGACTGAAGACAGATGACAACAGTTTCTTTCCTCAGTTGCTTATTTTCATATATTTAATCTGTTCTGAAAATTCAACTGTGGAGATGCTTTCTTATTTAAATGACTCTCCCTCACAGCTCTGAATCAAAGCTCTGGCACTTCTCTGAGCACCTGCAGTTGGAGCCAGTCTCCACCTTCTGGACTGTCTTAGTGACCGGTGGGAGCTTGGTATCCAGAGCCCTCGAGGTTAGAGTCCAGCTGTCCCTCAACCTCAGAGTCTCAGTTCACCCACTGGAAAGTGGCGATGGGAACAGCACCCTTCCTTGTTGGACTGTGTGAGGGTGGAAAGAGATGATAAGATGACGTGGATAAGGTGCTTAGCACAGTATCAGGCACCTACTCAGTGAAGGCTCATCATTCCAGTTATGCATATTTATAAAACTGACTGTATTGTGTCGTAGCCGTCTGTATATAGCTGCCTTCATCGTGGCCTTTTGGCTGCACCACTTTTGTCGCTCTGGTACCTCGGACAGGGTCTGGCGTGTATTAGTTGCTTAGTAAATGCTAGATGAGTGAGCAAATGGATAAAACACTGATATGTCCACTACTCAGATGCACACCATTTATGTCATGAAAGTTGATATTAATGAGTGATTAAAAAAAAAAAGCAGTCATTGCTTTTTGTTTATTGTCCTGTAGTTTCCTAGGGCTGCCAGATCAGATGACCACAAACTGTAGGTGGCTTAAAACAACAGAAATGTGTTGTCTCACAATTCTGGAGGCCAGATGTCCAGAGCCAGGGTGTCAGCAGAGCTGTGCTCCCTCTGACTCGGGTGGACTCTTTCTTGGCCTCTCCCCAGCCCCGCGCTTGCCAGCAGTCCCTGGCGTGCCTTGGCTTGCAGCGGCCTCACTCGGATCGCTGCCCCCGTCATCACATGATATTCTCCTCATTCTGTGTGTCCAGATTTTGCTTTTTTTTCTTTTTGAGGTAGAGTCTCGCTCTGTCGCCCAGGCTGGAGTGCAATGGCATGGTCTCAGCTCACTGCAAACTGCCTCCCAGGTTCAAGGGAGTCTCCTGCCTCAGCTTCCCGAGTAGCTGGGACTACAGGCATGTGCCACCACACCTGGCTAACTTTTGTGTTTTTAGTAGAGATGGGGTTTCAATATGTTGGCTAGGCTGGTTTTGAACTCCTGACCTTGTGATCTGCCTGCCTCATCCTCCCAAAGTGCTGGGATTACAGGCTTGAGCCACCGTGCCTGGTCAATTTTCCTCTTCTTATGAGGATACCGGTCATTGGATTAGGGCCCACCTTAATGCATTATGACCTCATCTTAACTTGGTTACATCTGTAAAGACCCCTTTCTAAATAAGGTCCTAGTCGCAGGTATTGGGGATTAGGACGTCAGCATAGTTGGGGAAGGACAAAATTCACCCTGTAACACCTCCGTAATACAGTCATGTACCACATAACGTTCTGGTCCACAATGGGCCACATATATAACAGCGGTCCCATAAGACTGTAATTCCATATTTTTACTGTACCTTTTCTACATTTAGATACATTGAGATACATACATACTTACTATTATATTACAGTTGCCTACATACAGTATTCAGTACAGTAACGTGCTGTACAGGTTTGTAGCCTAAGAGCATATAGCATAGCCTTGGTGTGTGATAGGCTAGACCCTCCAGGTTTGTGCAAGTACATGCTATGATGCTCGCACAACAACGAAATTGCCCAGCAACGCATTTCTCAGAACGTAGCCTCATCGTTAAGTGATGCATGACTGTATTTCAGACACTGCTGGGCTTTTTGTTTAGATTTTCGAAATTACGCTTAAAAGGACAGTGTTGGTTTCCCTCTATAAGTGATGATTCGATTCAGCAAATCCTA